>NC_083101.1:70160223-70467489 GCF_949774975.1 Lagenorhynchus albirostris | reverse complement strand
CTACAATCAATAAAATTCACAAGTAAATGAACTACCTAGTTGTCTCTCTCAGTTGATAATTTCATATGTGATTGTATGAAGTGGCCCCTTTGGGGAAAAGGCAATCATTTGGGTGGGTATTGGACATTTACATATTGTTGCTACTCAATAAGTAGTTTGGAGCTCTCTCCAGGCAATTCTTGCAGGGCCCTATTTATAACATTTTGTAAACAGCAGGACAAATCTCCCACTGTCACCATAACCTTGCCTGTACAGGACTCAGTTCCTTCCTCTCCCACCAGGCAGGAATAGGACCAACTCAAAGCTATCTTCGGCCAGTGGCACCTCTTAGATGAGTTACCAAGCAAGCCAGAGCATAGATTTCAAAGGAACACAGTCAGGACAGCAAACAATTCTTATGTGGTATTCTGTAAAGAGCCAAAATTGCTTCAAGAACTATAGCAATGTCATTTAAAATTTCTAGGGGTGGGACTTCCCTGGTGGTGCAGTGGTTAAGAATCCACCTGCCAATGCAGGGGACTCAGATTCAATCCCTGGTCCGGGAAGATCCCACGTGCCGCAGAGCAACTAGGCCCGTGAGCCACAACTACTCTAGAGCCTGAGAGCCACAACTACTGAGCCCGCATGCCACAACTACTGAAGCCCGCATGCCTAGAGCCCGTGTTCTGCAACAAGAGAAGCCACTGCAATGAGAAGCCCATGCACCGCAACGAATAGTAGCCCCCACTCACCGCAACTAGAGAAAGTCCACGTGCAGCAACAAAGACCCAATGCAGCCAGAAATAAATAAATAAACTTATAAAAATAAAATAAAATAAAATTTCTAGGGGTAATGTTTTTTGCACACCAGAAAGCTAATCCCCTCTTACAGCAGCCAGCCTCTTCAACTCAAACTCTGGCCATTGGCTTTGGTCTCAAGTAATTAAAAACAACAGACTGCTTAAAAGATAGATTTTTCCTTTCAACAGTTGTTTCCCCTATTCTGACAGAAAATTGGAACACCAGCAGAATATATTATAATCTGTCTCCTCCCAAGTAGAAGACAGCAATAATAACAATAACTACCACTTTTTGAGTCCTATTCTGAAACAGGCTCTGTCCCAGACATTAGCTAGCTAAATCTTGATTATCTGCAATGGCAGGTACTATTTTCCCAGGAGCCTGAGGCTCAGAGATGTTAAATGACCCAATGACAAGAATATGGTAGTTAAACATTGAAATATATATATCTAGCCAGGATTCATCCTAAATGCTGGTGGAGTGTTTTGGTTTCTTAAAGTGATATCCGTGAGAATGGGGGCAGGGAATTCAATTTCATCAGCCGAAGACCCTCTCTCTCCTCTGCAGAGGAGTCTTCTGTGATCCAGTTATCCCGGAGAGATGTAGGTCAAGTAAGATTGATATTTTGGAGAGGCAGAAAAATCTTTTTACATTTGTCATGTATCTTGTTAATCTTACCTTTGTTTGTCCCTGTTCATATTTACCTGTGAATCGTGTCCCTAGGAATATCTGCCAACTATGAGCCAATATTCTAGCAAAAGTGGCTGTCTGATACATTTTCCCATTGCCCTCAGTGTTATAATGGAAATATATTCTGAAAGAGGGGAAAAAGTTTGGATTCTGGACATAACCAAATGTTATTTCAGGTTATAGAACACCTTTGAAGAAACTTCTTAATTTTTTTTCTTGTTTAAAATAAAATACATTACTTGATAACACAAATAAGAACCCAGAGGGATGTACAGAGATAGCCACAAAGTAAAATAGATGCAATTTAAACTATGAACACTGTATGAGAAGTTCTTATTTTATATTACATTTTCTGCAGTGGCAGCCATAAAGATGTAAGCATTTCACCAGTCTCAAATATTCCAATGTTTTAAGATTTATATGTATTTTTAAAATTATTTTACTGAGCCTATTGCTTGAAATTGTATCACTCGATCTTGTTAGATGTCTTTTCCCAAGAACGCGTATAAACTCTCTGTTTGTTTTCTTATATACATATTTAAATATATTCTGCCTTTTCTGTAATACATATTAGGAGGTTTACAATGGGTATATAAGATGTGATCAAGTGCCATAAGTTAAAATTGGAATAAAGGAAATAAAATCAGGAACAAAGATTAGACAGAAATAGAATCAAAAGTGCATATCATGGTGACCCACACGTACACTGGAGTAGGGATAGAGTAGGGAGACAATCTGTCAGCAGCTAAGTGAAGAGAATGTGATCAGTTATACAGTTCGGAACCCATAAGATAAAAACAGACTGACTTCTCAGAAGAATTATATCTGTTCTTTGTAGTGAGATCAAGCGGGAATTTCTCCCAGGAGTTCTCATAAAGAGGATAATATGTGATGTGGAAATACATTTCTGACAACTTTAGAATCAGAAGCCTTTTCTTATAAAGACCCTCCCCCAATATAAACTGATGCAATCCTATTGAAGATCAGCTTACTGAAAAGATTATCTCAGAGATCTTCAAACTAGTTATAATTTTCTTGAGCAGAAAAACTAAAAGTCCAGAAAATTAAGGATGGACCATTCTGACCCTTCTTTGGTAATGAAGACTCACCCCAACTTTTAGTTGAGCTCAAGTCCAAAAGCTTTCAGGCATCATATAAGGGTTTGTTTACAATTACCTGTTGGTTGACATGGTCATTCATTAGAAACATGGGTTTTTTGTGGGGTTTTTTTGTGGTACGCGGACCTCTCACTGCTGTGGCTTCTCCCGTTGCGGAGCACAGGCTCCGGACGCACGGGCCCAGCCGCTCCATGGCATGTGGGATCCTCCCGGACCTGGGCACGAACCCGTGTCCCCTACATCGGCAGGCTGACTCCCAACCACTGCTCCACCAAGGAAGCCCAGGAAGATGGTTTTTAATACAGGTGAAATGATCCATCATTGTATATTCATAGCACATTGTTATACTTAATGTTGGCTAAATATAACGTATTGGAAATGGGCACTCAGCTGCATTGTTAGAGACAGGGTAGATACTGAGGTTAGCACCTCTCATCCTGTAATCTGATTAGGACTGTGGGTTTGTCCTTGCAAACCACAATTCTTCCCCAGCTCTGTCAACAGGGAGCCCAGGAGGGAGGTGGAAAGCTGGAGGAGGAAGGGACTTGTTCCTTCCTGTGTGTTTGCTGCCTGTCAGAACTGATTCTTTACCTAGCAGCAGCAGCCAATTCCATAGAAGTTGATTCCAGTTTGCAGTTTTCTCATCTTGCCAGACCCAGCTTTCACCTGCTCGGAGGTACCAGCACCAGACACACTCAATACCTTCTCATCAGAGGTTTGGGGCTTAAAGGGCCCTTCCTCTAAGCTGCTAACGTTTTATAATCCCAATCTGTTCCCCAGCCTTAGTGGTGGAAGCTGCTTCCTACAATCACTACCTTTGAAATACCCCAGTGTTCCTTTTTGGTCTTTTCAGTTTTCAACACCTGATTAATAATATTTTATTGGTCTAGTTTCTATTTCCGGGACCCTGGCTGACACTGGTAAAGAAAGAGGACATCAGAGGACCCTCCAAATTCCATAAATTGAGGAGTTGATGTTCCCTTAGAGTAAATGTACAATTTAATTCATTAATTCCTTAAGTTCCTGATTTCTTAGAGGCACCAGCAAAGGCATTATATAGAAAATAACTTGTCTTTGGCCATCTTAGGGGTAGTAATTGATATGATCAAGGTTATAGTACATACCAAGTATGCACCAGGTTGATCAGGGCCCATTTTGTACCTATTGTTAAATATTTTAGGTAGGTTAGGTGTTCACGATTAACTTGCATTTTATTTCTTAATTACAAAAGATGAATGTACACTTCGTAGAAAATTGGGAAAAAAAGGAAAAGCATAATACGGAAACTTTTAATAGTTTGTAATCCCACCATACTAGTTTATATTTTATCATTATATGTATATATATTATATAGGCTTCATATTCCACACATTTTTAGAAGATGCCTTTTTATTCAATCAACACGTTTGTTTGAATTTTTTGAAAGATTCTCAATTTATTGCATCTTTTTAAAATAAAAGATTGATGTAAAATTATGTCCACCAAGAAACCCCTCAAGCCTAATCTTGAATATATAGTAGTAATGATTTTTATTCACTTTTGATTCAGAAGCCTTTCAAAGAACAAGGAGAGAAAGTAAATGTTTGAGACAGGGATGGTGAATAAGCTCCATCACATGTGCCCACAGCATTGGCTGCATAGACCCCTGCAATGACAGGACATCAAGGGTGCTGTCAGTGGGACAAAGTGCTGCCATCTATTAGCAAAGCCTTCAGTGGGGGTGGTGGCACATGAGCCATGTGACTGCTAGCCATTCTGTAGGCATGTCGCTGGATCTTTGAAAGTGGACTCTCTTTCATTTACCATGAATTGAGAGGCTGGAATGGCTCCACTAGGGCTGTTATGTCCAGGGCCTTGGTATATGCTGTAATCTGGGTTCCTCGATTCTTCTCCACATGCTGTCTGCTTGGGCCAAATGTACAAGGCACAAGGTACCTCCTTCACTCACACGTCTGGCTCCTGGGCTGAGATAGCAGGAACAAATGGGAATTGGCTATATATCAATCTCAGTCTCTCTCTCTCTCTCTCTCTCTCTCTCTCTCTCTCTCTCTCCCCCCCTCCCTCCCCCTCCCTCCCTCTCTCCTTCCCCCCTTCCCTCCCTCCATGTGGGCTTCCTTACAGTATGACAGTCCCAGGGTAGTCAGACTTCTTTCATGGTGACTGGCTTCCCCTAAGCAAGCATTCCATGAGTACACAGTGGATGCCTTAAGGCTTCTTATGACCTAGCCTCAAAATTTATGCAGCAGGGGCTATCCTGGTGGCGCAGTGCTTAAGAATCCGCCTGCCAATGCAGGCAACAGGGGTTCGATCCCTGGTCCTGGAAGATCCCACATGCCGCGGGGCAACTGAGCCCGCCCACCGCAACTACTGAAGCATGCCTAGAGCCCATGCTCCACAACAAGAGAAGCCACCGCAATGAGAAGCCCACGCACCGCAACAGAGAGTAGCCCTCGCTCACCACAACTAGAGAAAGCCCATGCACAACAATGAAGACCCAGCACAGCCAAATATAAAATAAATAAAAAATTCATGCAGCATCATTTCTGTCACCTTCTATTGGTTACACAGGATCAATCCACATTCAGTGTGGAGGATACTTCACTAAGTTGAAGTGCTTTGAGGACTCATTGCTGAGCAATAGTTACCACATAGTATTTTGCAGAGCAGTAGGCTCTTTCACTTGAATTATCTTGACTGACCTTATACTCTACCTGTCAGGTAGAAGTTTGAGGATGCTCATCATGGAAATGGGGGAATCCCATGGTTTTCCAAGCTAAGTGGTCATTTACTGCTGGTAACTCCATGCTTGGGAGTATTTTTCTCTGAGAGTATGTGTCACACTTGGAAGTCCAAGTCATAGCATAAGGAGCAGAAGCAAACAGCTGGACATTAGGGATGGAAGGTACTGGAGAGAAAGCTCAGGGAAGAGGGAGTGCAATTAATTACCAAATATCATGTGAAAGAATACCAGTTTTGAGAGGGAAAAGTGGTACTTTTCTTTTTTCATTTTTATTTTTTCCTAAGTTATTACAAAATATTGGCTATATTCCTGGTGTTGTACAATACGTCCTTGTAGCCTATCTTACACCCAGTAGTTTGTACCTCCCACACCCCCATGTGCCTCACCCTCACCCCCCACTGGTAACCACTAGTTTGTTCTCTGTATCTGTGAATCTGCTTTTTTGTTATATTCACTAGTTCATTGTATTTTTTAGATTCCACATGTAAGTGATATCATACAGTGTTTGTCTTTCTCTGTCTGACTTATTTCACTTAGCATAATGCCCTCCAAGTCCATCCATGTTGCTGTAAATGGCAAAATTTCATTCTTTTTTATGGCTGAGTAGTATTCCAGTATATATATACCACATCTTCTTTATTCATCTGTTGATGGACACTTAGGTTGCTTCCAAATCTTGGCAATTGTAAATAATGCTGCTATGAACATTGAGGTGCATGTATCCTTTTGAATTAGCATTTTTGGTTTTTTTGGATATATACCCAGGGGTAGAATTGCTGGGTCATATGGTAGTTCTATTTTTAGTTGTTTTTTTTTTTTTGACATCTTTATTGGAGTATAATTGCTTTACATTGTTGTGTTAGTTACTGCTCTATAGCAGTATAGTGAATCAGCTGTACATATACATATATGTACATATATGTACATATATATACATATATATACATATATACATATATCTCCATATCTCCAGATATATCCATATATCTCCATATCGCCTCCCTCTTGCGTCTCCCTCCCACCCTCCCTATCCCACCCTCTAGGTGGTCACAAAGCACTGAGCTGATCTCCCTGTGCTATGTGACTGCTTCCCACTAGCTATCTATTTTACATTTGGTAGTGTATATATGTCCATGCCACTCTCTCACTTCATCCCAGCTTACCCTTCCGCCTCCCCATCTCCTCAGGTCCATTCTCTACATCTGCATCTTTATTCCTGTCCTGCCCCTAGATTCTTCAGAACCATGTTTTATTTTTTTTAGATTCCATATGTATGTGTTAGCATATGGTATTTGTTTTTCTCTTTCTGACTTCACTCTGTATGACAGACTCTAGGTCCATCCACCTCACTACAGATAACTCAGTTTTGTTTCTTTTTATGGCTGAGTAATATTCCATTGTATATATGTGCCACACACTTAGGTTTCTTCCATGTCCTGGCTATTGTAAATAGGGCTGCAATGAACATTGTGGTACATGAGTCTTTTGGAATTATGGTTTTTTCAGGGTATATACCCAGTAGTGGGATTGCTGGGTCATATGGTAGTTCTATTTTTAGTTTTTTGAGAAACCTCCATACTGTTTTCCACAGGGGCTGCATCCATTTACATTCCAATCAGTAGTGTATGGGGTTCCCCTTTCTCCACATCCTCAAGAAGTGGTGCATTTTGGAGCTGAATCTGTGAACACTGCTCACAGTAGGATCTTTTTCATAGAATTCACACATGAGTCAAGGAGAAGGGACATTAAAGAAGATCTACTGGAGGGGACATTTAGAAAAGGCTTGATTATTTCCATTTTATCGATGAAAAATGGAGGCACATTAAGTGACTTGCCCTAAAATACATAGCTAGTTAAGTGGCAGAGCCTGGATGAAAGCTCAGATTATATAACTAGAAATCAGTGCCTTTTTTTGCTGTATCATGAGATCTCCAAAGCTAAACATCATATACTGTGCCAGTTAGAGTTCTTGGTTGTAAATACAAAAACTTGCTTCAGTTAGTGCATACAGTAAAGAGATTTACTGGAAGGCTATCAGGTAGCTTACTGAATGGATGGGAAAGCTGGAGAATCTGTTTCAGAAAACATTAACTGAGATTATAATGGTCAAGCCAAACAGAGACCTATTAGGGTGCTGGCATTGACACTGGCCTCTGCACCCTTGTAGCAGCAGCAGCTGTTGCCACTGCTGTTCAATTAATGTTACTGATCACAACCTTAGTGAATATCTTAAAGTCTTTGTGTCATTCCTCAAGTCCCAGGTGGGAGCATCTGATCAGTCAAGCCTCGGTCGGATGCTCAAGCCGCCAGGTGTTTGTTTAGAAAAGAAACATCTAGGCCTCCTTCTCACCAAACACATACATTCGGGGGCAGAAGATTCCAAAATGAAATGGGGGTTTTGATTGTTGGCTAAGAAGTAACAGCAAGTGTCTGCTGTACTCATTTTTACCTGAAGTGACCTCATTTTCCTATCCACTTTGAAGTTCCAGGTGGAACATGCCATTCTTATTGGAAACATGTAATGGTTTGAGATAAGGATGCCAGGAGATGAAAGTGAGGAATGCTCGGCCACGTCCAGGAAACTAGTTATTGCAGTTCACATTCTGAGGTTTATTCTCTACCCTCTGCAGCTCGTAAAGAAAGGGAAAGAGAGGAGAGAAACACTGGCTGAAGGCTGGGACTTGTCCCTGTGCCCATGTTAGCAACACCTGTGTCTACCTGTCTTATCAGTCTAAAGCAATCAGAAAAGATGATGTGAAAGTTATTACATCAGCCTTCTTTGAGGCCAAGATTACAACAGGATGATCTGAGTAAGAATTGCATTTTTCGGAGCGACATGCAAGAACGGCTTTCAGTGAACTCCCCACATGACATCCTTAGCAGACTATGAGAGTATGATGTATGCAGTCTAGTAAGTGATTCTCTGTAGACTATAAGAGAAGGCTCAGAATGAGATAAGGACAGAGAGCCGGACAGTAGTTTCATCGGCTTTGGGATTTAATCAGAGGAAGGGAATAAGTGTATATTGATTTTCTTTATAAAACCAACAGGGAAATTCAAGAAGGGAGTCTATAAGAAAGGGAATTCCAGGGTCCAGATTAAGTTGAGAGGAGAATTAGTCAGAGGAGATTATGAGTGAATTTGGCTAAAATAGAGATTAAAAACAAACACAGACACTGAGCCAAGGTTTTGTTAGCAGAGAAAAGTTAGACTTGGCATTGAACTAAAGGGATATGATGAAAAGAGCAGAATGAATGACTAGGTCCATTACCAAGGGAGGAGAAAGACTAGAACAAGGAGCCAGTATAGAATAAATATGAGAGGGTGAATAGGAAAATAAATTCTCCAACATTGTGTAAGATCACTTAGCACATCCAGTCTGGGTGGGATCCAGTTCTTAAAAGGCAAAAGAGGCTGAAACCAAGCATTTTATATTTATTGTCTCACACCAGCCAAATGCTCCTCCCTATTTTACAGATGAGCAAATTGAGGCTGAGAGAAGTTAAATCATTTGTACCAAAACCCCATATTTAGCAGTGGGCTAGCCAGGACTTAAGCACAAATCTTAAGCCCAGGCTATTTTCCCCTTACAATGATGACCCTCTCATTCAGAAAACTTAAGTTCAGAAGTCATCTGCTCTTGCATTTATTTCCCATCTTAGCATTAAGGAAAAGAGAGAGGCTACCATGAGATTCTTACTAAATTTTAAAGGAAATGAAGAGAATTAAAATGAGAGAGACCACCCCTTGCCATTCCCCTTCCCTCCACATATATGTGATCTATTCAGATTTTAAGACTTTTTTTTTTCTAGCCCCCCTTTTTTCTAAATAGAACCATGTAACTTGTTAATTCCAGGCCAAGGTTGTGAAGAAGCAGGTATGCCCCCCTTGCCATTCCTCTTTCCCTCTATTCCTTTCCCTCTATTCCTACTAGATGTTAGCACCCGGGAATGACCTTGGAAGTTACTTTGTTAAAGGCAGCAGAGCTTCTGTCAGCCTGGCTCCTGGAAAACTATCACCATCTCCTTCCTCTCTCTCTCCCTAAACATGAGGATCAGTATTAAACTATTACTCGAGTAATAAATAAAGTTTTATTTTGTGTTAAATCATTGATATTTGGGGGTTTATTTGTTATAGCAGCTGGCATTACCTGAACTAATACAATTAATTAAAATTTCCAAGCTCTTTAATGTTCTTTCTTCTCTTTCTTTTTTTATTTCCGTTTTGATGCTTTATGTTAGAACTTGCTTAATTATTTGAACTTAATTTGTGAACCTGAGATTCTGCAGCTCATGGCTCACATTTTCATGGCAGATTTAGTCTATTTGTTACTCATTGAGCAAGTATTTAATAACCATGTATCCTGTGCTATATGTTAAATGACATATGGGACTATGAGTAAAACTTTTAAAAATATCTTTTTAGAAGTGACTAACACAATGATGTTAACTACAAGAATATTAAGGCAACATTGCTCATAAAAGCAAAAGAAAGGAAAATATATAAATGTTCAAGAATAGAAAAATGGATAATTAAGTCTATAGTATATTTGTTTAATAAAACACCAATAATTATTTTTAAGGGAAACTGACTTTGAACTTTATTCAGTAGGGAATTCAAGATCATTGAAGCTTTTTGAGAAGATAAGTGAAATGATCAGATTATACTTTAGCAAGAATAATCAGCCAGTAGTATGTAGGGTCAATTGAATTAGCAAGAGAATTGTGGATGAGATGACCAGTTGCCCTCAGTATTTTTTCTCCCCTTCTCTTATTAGCAAGAGAACTCTGGAGTATTAGCTGATCAAATAGCAGCCCAGTTAAAGTCAATATTTCCCAGGATAGGTGTGACCATGTAAAGTTCTGGCTAAGGGTTGCTTTAAACAGGAGATAAGACTGGGGTGTCACACCTATCTTTCTTATGTACCTCCCATGAAGACGTCTTAGCCAGATGGTGAGAGCCCACCCATTGGCAGGGTAAGCTATCTTCATATCCAAGCCTATTGTGTTAAGTTGGAAAGATAGGGTAGAATAAGCAGAACACAGAAACCAGTAATTGCCAGAGTTTTTAAGCACAAAGTTTGTGCTTGAGCTGCAACTGAACTGGTATGCTCTTGACACTGCAGTGCCTTTTCTCTTTCTGGGTGCTCTCTATCTTCCCTCAGTGTATTACGATACCCTGTAGGCATTCTCTCATGGACAGGATCCCTTTTTAAAGGATCACACAGCCAGGTCCCATTGAGGATTGTTAGAAATTTAGAGCCCCAATGCTAGGAGGTTGGAGTCCCTACAAAGAAAACTTCTCACAAATTGTTTTCTCTCCACTCTTTCGGCTCTTTTGTAGCCTCACATGAGTGAGGTAGTTCAAAAGTTGCATCAATATTTACAGCCATGATTGTTCCACCTCTCAACTGTCAATGAGATATAGCATCTATTATCTTGCCTTAGTGGAAGCTGAGACAGGAGAAATTCCACTTTAACACACAACCCCACAAATAAGAGAAAACCACAAGCTAGAGAAAGCGAACAAAGAAATCAAGAAAATTTCTTAAAAGGATATAAGAACAAAAAAGGGTGCACTACAGGACCCAGGATAAGGAATACAGCCAGACTTCAGGAATAGAAAGGTGCTTGAAAGTCAGCACCTTGAAAGTCCTGGTGCTGGGAAGTCAGGAACCATGGATATGGCTCTGGATTCTGCGTTGCTGGCTCCTGCTGCTCTCAGAATGAATTCTTTTCTCTCAGCATATCTTCTTTTTCTGCTGTTCACTCCACTTGGTTGAAGGTAGATGTCCTGTATCAGAACTCTCTAGTTTTTACATATCCTCTATTTGAGGAATTAATCTAAAGTGAATTGGAACTTCTCAGTCCTAATTCCAAATTCCTGAAGGACAGAATGAGAATGGCCCAGCTTTCATCAGGTGTCCAACCAGCTATGGACATGAAGGTAGGAGATAAACATAGCCTCCTGAAACCCATCCTGTGAGTGAGGTATTAAAGGTTATGGGTCATTTGGAGCTGGATAGATACCCCCAAAGTACCTTCTTCATATAATGTCAGTAGATTGTGGGAAATTGAGAAATATTGTGGAGATAGAATCAACAGGCCTTGGAAGCCAATTGAATGTAAAGGGAGAAAAGTAAGAGTCAAAGATACTGAAGGTAGAGTCAGAGTGACTTCGAGGAATATATTTATTGATTTAAATAGGGAACAAAAGTAAAGGATAATGGTTCGGTTTGGAGATATTGAGTTTAAGGTTCTAATATGACATCTGAATGGCAGTTGGTAAAATGAGCTAGAATTCCGGAGAGAGGTGGAGATATTAATTTTTTTCATTTGTTTAACTGAATAATCAATTCTGAGTACCTTTTATGTGGCAGGAACTCTTTCAGGCCTTGGAATTATAACAATGAAAAAGGCAGACAAGTTGTCTTAACTCAGGTAATTGTATCCCTCATGGTTTCATTAATAGGCTTAAGAAACTCCATGAACCTCTTAAAATAATTTTTTAAAAATTATATATGCTGTGATTTTTTTTGAATTTTTGAATTTTATTTTATTTATTTTTATACAGCAGGTTCTTATTGGTTATCCATTTTATACATATTAGTGTATATATGTCAATCCCAATCTGGACTGAATGTTTGTGTCCTCCCCAAATTCACATGTTAAAATCCTAACCACCCCCACAATGCGATTATATTAAGGGGTGGGGCTTTTGGAGGTGATTAGGTCTTAAGGGTGGAGCCCTCGCGGATGGAATTAGTGCCCTTATAAAAGAGGCCCTAAAGCACTGCCTTGCCCCTTCTGCCATGTGAGGACACAGTGAGAAGATTAGTAGTATATGAACCACAAAGCAGGTCCCCATCAGACAGAATTTGCCAACACTGTGATCTTGGACTTCCTAGTCTCCAGAGCTGTGAGAAACAAATGTTTGTTGTTCAAGTCACCTAGTCTATTTTTTTTTTTAAAGTATAGCAGCCTGAATGACTAAGACAATGTGTATATGCTTAAGTGTATTTTTCTGGGAAGAAAATACCCTAGCTTCAGTGAATCTTAAAAGGATGCATGATCTGAAAGAAGTGAAGAACTACAGGCACAAAACTATGTTTAGGCATTGAAAAAAATATATATAGGAAGAACAGAAGCTATTCATTGACAATGTCTTGATTAATACCATTGTTGACAGTGTGGGAGAATGAAGAGAAACCAGGAAAGAAGCGGACCAGACAATCTAACAATAAGATTTTGAAACATTACTCAATGTATTGTATTCTTCCTTCTTGCCAATTCCTTTTTATGCATAGTTGACTATAGACCCTGAGGCTGAGGCTTAATGTGTTAAGGAAACAAAGAATAATGTGGGGAGAGGGGAATCTCAGCAAGAAAATAAAGATTATTCTTTTGAGTTCCAAAAGAGGCCCTTGAAAGTCAGTGATAGAGACACTAACTTTGAAACAGAAAGCTTTTTTTTTTTTTGGTAAACCCCATCCCCTGCCCACTCCCCCTGTGACACACACCTAAGACTCTGGTGGACTCAGACTCTTCTTTAGACTATAGAATCTGTAAGAATTTATGATCATTCAAGAGCAAATTGTGTACCATAGAGAGAGAATTGGGAATCCTTTCTGAAGCCAGGAGAGGAATAGGAAAAAATATCAAGGGAGTTCGGATGCTAGTGAGAGTTGTCATCTCAGGGTCCAAATCTGAGTGGGAGATAGAGATGCCCAGATGGGTTTTGGGATTGAAAAACAAGGAGCTCTGCACTCCTTTGTCAAGTTCTGGAAAGAGATAGATTTCCAGAGGGTCTTTGGTCAACTGGAGTAGCCAGAGGAAAGTGGAAATGTTTACTCACAAGTCTAGGCAGAACGTGGACTGACATAGCCTCCCCCCACCTCTCTCCACTCACTTCCCAGCCTTTTTAGATTCCCTTGAGGTACATAAGCAATCCCAAAACGTGTTGTATGTCCAATGAAGCTAATTGAGAAATCGTCTTCTTGCAAGTAATCATCACAAAAGATAATGAGTCAAAATGGCCAGTTACTAAAGAATAAAATGAGGATAGGAGAGCCTTCAGCAGAAGCTGCAGGGTGGTCAGGGAAAGCCGTGAATAAACTAAGGATGTGACTAAGACTGAAAGGGTCACAGTGCCAATCTTCGTGAGATAGGAGTGAGTCAGCAGAGGCGGACCACCGAGCTGCCAGGAGCAGCCACCATTTGCAGAGCAAGAGAACAGGAGCCACTTCCAGCAGAGACAGTCTCTCCCATGTGAGAAGCAAAGGTAGGCCCCTCAGAGCTTAGGGAAGGAAAAGAGAACGCAGGAGGCAAGAATCGAAGACGTGTGCTTTAATACAAAAAAACCTTAGTGATACTGATTTGATAAATTTAAGTTTTTCAGCATTAATGGACATGAAAGTCACTAGGTTCATTTGGAATGAAATAAAATATCTTCTTTATCTGATTAACCATATGGTGTGTAAAATTTATACCTGCTACCACATAGAAGTTAAATCAGGAAAAGATGTCAGAGGAAACTGGCAGAAAAGGGTTTCAAGAAAGAGCACATGGTCAGCCCCCAAATCCTGAGAAGATGGTTGCATCTTCTTAGAACTTTGGAGTTTCCCATCCACTAACTATGCTGACCTCCTAATTGATCAGGTAGTTAGTAGCAATAAAAAAAAAAAAATTGAGTTTAGCCAATTGGAGGTACTGGCAGCAAATTGGAAGGAGAGAGACCAGGACATTTTTTCCCCACTCCTCTGTTTGGTCCTGCAGTTTTGGTGCTACTGCCATGGGTGTGCTATGCTGGCTGTTCTTCACTTATATAGTTTGGTTATCTTTTGAGTTTGGATTAAATCTCTTCAGAACTAGTTCTACTCTTCTCTGCCCTGCTGTGGGCCCTAGAAAGACTGACCTCTGTGGACTGTATCAACTGAATGCACTTGGCCTTTTGTCTTCCAGCTGGGTTCAATTAATGGGAGGTACCAGGAGGAAATCAAGAAGAGGCTATTTCTTATTACCTCCCTTTAGTGCTATGCTTACAGCTTCCTTCCTCTTTTGATTACAGCTCCAGTCAGACAGCCTCTCCTCTATGGCTCCAGTTCTCTTAGGCTCCCATAGCACTATTTCCCCTCCTATAGGTCTAGGGATGGAATTATTTCCCAATATTGCTTGTTGAATTTCTTAACTATGTCTACTCTGTAAATAATCTTTTCATTAAAATCACTTTAATTAAACACCTAAGAGGAGTTCTATTTTCTGCTGGGATCCTGACTAACATATCTGGGAATGAAAGACAACTGAAAGTTGAAATTCTACACTCCATTCCACAGAAGAATTGAGACAAGAGACCCTCAGGTGGAAGAATGAGAGCCAGCATCTGAAAAAAGTGGGATGGTCAATCCCTAGGACAGGGAGATGAGCTTAAAAGAAGAAAGTGGTAAACTTGGGCATATAAATCCACTGAGACCAAGAAAGGTCCCTTGGGATACTACACTGGCACTTACGGTCATACTGGTCATCTTCTTTTGGTTCCTGGAATCCAAAGTCTTATTGTGTCCTTGGAACATGGCATTTCTGCATCCTATAACAAAGCTCATTGTCTTCCGCCCTTCCCCTGGCTATTGCCTTCTCAATAGCAGGCCCGGACTTCAGATATCACCTACTCACTGAGGCTCTTCTGACCATCCTATCTCAGGTAGGTAACCCGGTCTCGCTATACTAGATATCACCTCAGTGTTTGTGTCCTTTACAAGACTTATAAATTTTTAATTATTTTATGTCTTTGTTTCTTTACTCTTTTGTCTACTGTTCCCACTAGAATGTAAGTTTCATAAGGGTAGGGGCTATGTCTGACTTGTTCAACATTATATCCCTAGAGCCTAGAATAGAGCCTGGAAGATGAAATACAGTAATGAAATATTCATTGAATAGGTGAACTAATGAAGAAATGAGAGAGAGAGAGAGAGAGAGAGAGAGAGAGAGAGATGGCATGCATACTATATTTTTACCTTTACCCCAACTAATTATAGCAAGCTATTTAAGCCATTACTCTCTGAAACTATCACCATGCTCCAAAAAAAAACTCATTCTGCAAATACAAGGAAAAATAGCAGGAAATGCTTGAGCTAAGGACCTGGTTAGGAGAAAGTATGGGATATAGTGAAAAGAACATAGACTTCGAACCAATAGTCCTGGGGTAAATCTTGGGTCCCTCAGTCAGAAGCTCTTTGGCCTCAGCCATGTCATTTTTTATTTCTGAGCTTCAGTTTCTCCAGCTATACATGGAGATAATACTGGTGTGGGTGATAGGCAAGGCACTTAGCAACAAGGTGCACTCAGTAGATGCTACTATTAATGGCAATACAACTACTCTTTAATTAAATTGTTACATTTTCATTGGTCAACAATCTTGTCTGTCTTATTCACAGTTGTATTTATCCTGCCTATAATACTGCCTGGCACTCTTAGATACTCAATAAATATTTGCTGCATGAATGTTGAGTGAATGAATATTGGTACTTTAAGAACGATAGTTAAAATAGATAATTTATTCAGGAATTCTGATAAGCAATTATATACATCATCTCGTTTTACATCTGCACCAAGTGGGTATTACTATTTTTTTCCCATTTTATAAATAAAAGAACCAAACGTTACAGAGAAAAAGTGAGTTACTAAGTAAAGAATCTAAATGCCTCCCCTTCCTATCCTGTCAACTCCAACCTCTTATGAGGAGGACAGGTAACAGTAGCTTGGTTTACCCCTTCCAGAAGGTTACCAAAGCATAACCACAGTGTTTTTAAATTGGATGATAACTTATCTGGGGATTTTCACATGTCCTAAATCTAATCTGTTTTATACTGCACTTCCAAGGCCATTTAGCGCAATTATGCACCTCTATTCCCATCCTGCATATTATAATACATAAGAGCTTTGAACAATAATGTAGCCACTAAAAGACTACATCTGAAGAGTGAATAAATTATTAATTTTACTCATAATACATTAAAAATGTATTAAAATGAGATATCTGTGATACCTCATTTTGGCGGCTCAGCTACATCTTTGCTACTTCACCAGCATAATTAAAGAAGATAGGACTTGGAGTTAGATAGAACTAGATTTGTAGCCTTGCTCCTCTACATATTAAACAAGTGATCTTGTCCAAGTTTCTTAGACTCCCTGAGCCCCAGTTACTGATCTGTAATATAGAGTTAATAACACCAATGTCACCCAGTGGCTATAGATATTAATAGATAACCTACAGGAAAGCAGTTTGCACAGAGCCTAATGGAGAAGCTCTATGTAAATGCTCAACTTTTTAATCTTTCATTATTTTGTCTGCTGTCTTAACAATTAAGTAAATATTCTATATTCGGTATTTTTCACCAATATTTTTACTTAGTCTTCAAGTTCAGGGTAAAGTACTTTCAGCAGTTTTGAAGAAGGTTCTACTGCCATTGTTTTCATTGTGTCTTTTTCTCAATAAACTACACAAATTAGCCTTCAGATTTACACATCAGATTTTTGTGAGCAGAGTATTTACTAAAATATAAACATGGAATAATTGGAATTTTTGATATTTGTCTTTCAACATATTATGTGTAGATAAAAACTCCTGGATCTGCTAAAATCTTTCCAGAATTTAGAGGGCTTGAGTTGACTGGTTCCCCTCCACCCCCCAAACCAGAGGTGGAGGATTACATTATCTAAAACCAAAAGAAAGTGATTCATATCAGGACAGTCTCTGATACCTCAGGTTCAGGATCTTTATCAGAAGGTGTTTTTTGTTGTTGTTGATTCATTTGTTCAAATATATGTTAAGCATCAGTTATGTATGGTGCTCTGTGCAAGGCACTGAGGCGAGCAGTGCATGCCCTCAGGGAATCTCTAATCTGGAAGGGAGAGAAAACATGTATTTAAATAGGCATATTGCAAGGTAAACTTTCGTAAGTACCACAGGAATGTTGAGGTAAAGTATTATGGGATTTCTGGGCTTCCCTGGTGGCACAGTGGTTGAGAGTCCGCCTGCCGATGCAGGGGACACGGGTTCGTGCCCTGGTCCGGGAGGATCCCACATGCCGCGGAGTGGCTGGGCCCGTGAGCCATGGCCACTGAGCCTGCGCGTCCGGAGCCTGTGCTCCGCAACGGGAGAGGCCATAACAGTGAGAGGCCCGCATACTGCAAAAAAAAAAAAGACAGACTTACTAGAGAATGGACTTGAGGCTATGGGGAGGGGGAAGGGTAAACGGTGACAAAGCGATAAAGAGGCATGGACATATATACACTACCAAAAGTAAGGTAGTTAGCTAGTGGGAAGCAGCCGCATAGCACAGGGAGATCAGCTCGGTGCTTTGTGACCGCCTGGAGGGGTGGGATAGGGAGGGTGGGAGGGAGGGAGACGCAAGCGGGAAGAGATATGGGAATATATGTATATACATAACTGATTCATTTTGTTGTGAAGCTGAAACTAACATACAATTGTAAAGCAATTATACTCCAATAAAGATGTTAAAAAAAAAAGTACTATGGGATTTCAAATGATGAAAAAATCATCTCCTATTGAGGGAAGATGGAAGTGTTTTTTACGTTTTGTTAATAACAGTAAAGGAAGAGCTTAGAAGATGCTGCCATTAGGTGAGACTTCGGGAATGCACTAGTGATCTAGAATCTCAGTCGTGAGGAAAGAGAGTTTAGTTGACTGTGGTACTTGCATCCAGGAGCCTCGAAGGCTCCAAGGACACTGTCAATCACAGGTTGGTGTGGGAGAGCCCTTCAGTACACTTGGTCCATCCTCAGTTTCGGCTCAAGTCACAGTGCATTCTAGCCATTTATTTTTCTGATTTCCTGCCTAGGTGATGAACTGCTGGTGTGCAGAGACCATGTCCTCCTTTTCCAGTACAGAGTCAGGCTCTAGCAAGTTATACTTGACACATGACTGTGTTATGGAAAGGGAGACCCACCAAACCAGAGAAGCCAGGAAGGAAGGATGCCTGTGTAGTTTAAAAGCCTCATAGACAAAAGTTTCAGGGTCTGGCAAGAATAGTGCACTGAAGTCATGTACGCAGAAGGCTGGGCCTAGACCGCTTCCAGAAGAGGCCAGGGTTGGCTGGGCTACAGTGGCACACTGAGCCCCAGGGAAGGTGAAACCACAGCATTACTCAGCCTTGCTCAGTGAAGAAAGCTCTATTCTTCTCTCTTAGCCTCTGGCTTGAGGTTGGTTAGTGGTAGTGACATGAGGCTCAAATTCAAGCATGTGGGTGTGAAAATGCCTAAATGAGGGGAAAAATTTGGAGTGAAGAATTGACTCAAGAATTATAGGTTAGAGAATTTGTTTCATTTTTCTCCCAAATCTTCTGACTGCATATTCTTCTAAAGGGGTAAGTGACAATTCTGAAAATATCTGAAATCCTAAAGGGGTCAATAGATAATTCTTTAAGAATAATACAGAAGGGTAATTTGGGGGAAAGTCTGGGTTCTTTTCTGTCTTCTGAAAGGTAAGATACGGACAAAAATATATTACTGGCCACCTAACTTGCTGATGTAAGAATTGAGAGTCATGAAAAATTTCTGACCCTGAGGAAAATGCTATCTCCACACACTCCTCCTTTTCACTATAAATTTATTTTTAGGCATAATTGTTGGCCCAATGCACAATTCTTTCCAGAATACAAGAAAGGAGTTTGTGGAAGGGACCAATATAGCAGACTCTATATTCAAGGGCAGAAACTTAGTTAAGTGTCTCTGAAATTAAGCTTCTTAGATCAGCCCGCTTCAGAATCATCTAGTGTGTATCAGTAGATTAAAATGCTGATTCATTGGCCCCATCTAAGACTTCATCAATCAGAATCTCTGGGAAAAGAGTTCAGAAACCTGCATTTTAAACACACACCCCAAACGATTCTGGTGTATACTAAAATATGTGAACCACTGCTACATTCTGCAGCCTCTGTGAACCAAGGAGTGCCTTTCCATGTGTTTGAAGATTAAGCTACTAAACCAGTGCTTTCTAAGGTCTCTTTCTGCTCTCAGCCCTGGTGCAGGGAGCTGGAGAAAGTGGAGGCAAGGCTGAACGAGACAAAATAGGCACAGAAGGTGTTGGGGTCATTTTAGCAGCTAAATACAGGGGGTCAGAAAGAGCTGGAAATCATCGTTTTGGCAGACAGACAAAACAGACAAAAAGAGGAGGATGCAGTTGCCAAATGGCTAATCAATGTAAGTGATTAAAACTCCAAGTTAAAAATGAGGAAGCAGATCTGCAAAACGAAGGAGGGCTGAGCCAGCCAGGGAAGCAGAAGACCAGATCTGGGAGGGCTACAACACGTAGGATGCAGCTACACAGGCTAACTTCTTCCTCAGTCAATGGCCTTCAAATGTTTTCTCTAATAACAGGAACCAATAGAATATACAGTAATATGCAGCCATTAATTTCCTCCCAAGAAACAATGTCCAGTTTGAGTTCCCAAGTGCTGCAGAAGTTCTTGACTGATGATAGTAGTTAACATTTATTGAACACTTCTATGTACCAGGCACAATTTTAAACGTTTTGTATGTATTAACTCATTTAATCCTCACAACAGCCCTATGAAATAGGTAGTATTAGTATGGCCATTCTACAGATGAGAAAATTGAGGTAGAGAGGTTAAGCAACTTGCTCAAGCGCGTGTAGCTTCCAAGGGCATTCCAAGCCAGGATTTGAAATCAGGCAGTCTAGATCCAGAGTCCGAGTTCTTAATCATTATTTCATGCTGTCAGTGCAGAGTAGATATGTCTAAGGATTTTACACAGAAATCAACTCTCAGTTGCAGTGAACTGTATTGATTCAATCATTATTGTTTCTGTTACAATGTCTGTAAAATTAGGAAGGGAATTCAGAGGTTCTCCTGTACAGCATGACATACTGTTTATGTTTAAAATGCATACAATGTCCTATGCATAAAGGCTAACATTTGCCATTACAAATATAAGATCTGGGATGTGATGTGGTTTTCACAAAAAACAATGCCAAACATAGTTTTCAGGGTAAGAAGGTAACCAAGGAACCAAGAACCTCCAGAGACCCAAGTGCGTGCATTTGTGTGTGTGTGTGTGTAACAAACTTCTACTCTTTTGTTCTGTATCGTTTTTGTTTTCTTTATTCATTTTTGGCTCAGATTTTGTGGACTTGTTCAAACATTTTTTTAATGTACTTGAGCACGTACATAGAAGAAGCTATTCCTTTTATCTCACATCCTTAGAGTTTGTCTTCCTGCTTGAGACTCCAAGGCGTACTATGGCCACAGGGGAAGGGGGAACTTAAAGAAAGCAAGCCCATGTTGATTAAGAAAGCATTATGATTATCAAACAAAATGGAGCTACCCTCAAATTGAATGATAAATAAATGAAACAGAAGAACATTTCCTAAAGATTTTATTTTATGACAGTTATAGTTTCATTTACATTTATAGATTGCTTTTTCTTTTCAATGTCCAGCATTCAAGGATATCCCTGGTAAAGTCTAACCTTTCAAAATGCTGACAACTGTTTGTGACTGGTCTATAGGTATCCTTAACTAAAAGCTATTTTCTCATTCCTTACGCATAGTTGAAACCCCCTTTAATATAGCCAGCAACTGAAACCACACACACAAACACACCACCCCACATCAGGAGTGGGCTACAGAGGACAGAGACAAAATTGTAGAGAAAAAAAAATGTGAATGTAACATTTTCCTCCAGAATCTGGAGAATAAAGACCAAGCCAGTATGTTTTTCAATTTATGTGAACACATTTAATTTTACACTTTCCTCTAAGAAGCTGCAGATTATTGGTTTAGAAGTTCTCACTATGGATCCAGTTGGAAATGTAGCCAGTGCATGGCAAATACAATAGAAATTAATAAATATGGAAATCCAATATAAATTAAATTATGGCAGCAAAGATAAATGTACAAAATACATATGTTCTGATATAATTCTGTCACAAGGAGTCCCTACTTTTCTTTCACTTTTTGTTTTTCTACTGTCTAATAAGTTATGAACCCTCTATTCCCCAAAAGCTGTTTCAGCAGCTTAACAATACAATTGTGTTCAAGTGCAATTTTTATTCTCTACTTATTACAGCACTACAAAGGCAGCCTTTTCTGACGATCCTCTCTCTCTCTCTCTCTCTCTCTAAGACACACACACACACACACACACACACACACACTCCAAATAAATTAATAAAATAAATTCCTGGATTCTTTGGTGAATTACAGGAAGTTTAATAAGGAACAAAGTTGTAGAAACAAAGTGGTAAGAAAGAACCAAGATATAATTCATTAGATCAAAGATGTTTTTAGATATTTCTTCCTGTAATCTTTTGGGAAACAAAACAAAACAAAAAGCAATGCTCTGAGTTCTATAGGCACTTTCCTCATAATGATACCAGGTAAATAATGTGGATTGGTTTAATTTTTTTTTTAATTTAGTTTTACCAATATTTTTTCAATTTTTCCTAGTCTTCACTTCCTTTTTTTATTCTTTATTCTTAAAAACACCTGTCAATATCATGAATCCCAAATTGTCAGTGAGAGAAAATGTGAATTAAAGGGAGGAGTACTTGGCACCCCTTTTTATACTTTTCAGAAGAGCTGAAAACTAAGGAAGCAAAGGGATAAAGGTCAAAATAAACTATTTAATAAATTATAGCAAGCAAAAATATATATGTGAATCAAATTATAGCTACACTTTAGAACATGTTAAACTCAGTTTCAGATTTCATAGCACCCTTTCTAAATAATTTAGAATGGTTTTTCCCCCAAACATAGCACGTGAGCTGAATTCTGTGTGTATCGAGCAATTCTGTTTACACGTTGTAAGGTTGGATTGCATATATGTTCCTTTGGACCTATGTGTATGTTGGAAGGCATATGAGTGATCAGAAAGGACGGGGGTAGAAAATGATAATGATTCCTGCCTCAACGCACAATCTCTGGAGTGGTTATTGCCTTAAAGGTGTTGGTAATATTGTTTGTGCAAGTGTTTACTTTGGCTTTTAGTTATAAAATGACAATGATCCAGCAAATGCCTCACGATGGGCATGGACTGCCTGTACTCAGAAGATGCCAGGACAGAAGACTTCTGTCACTTTCCAGCTTTTTTTTTAAACTCCCTACCACCCAGGCTTGAGAGAAAATAAATGTTCTGGGGCAGTGATGGACTACATTGCAGAAGATTCAGAAAATATCCAAATTAATTAAAACACATCTATAGGGCTTCCCTGGTGGCTCAGTGGTTGAGAGTTCGCCTGCTAATGCAGGGGACACGGGTTCGTGCTCTGGTCCGGGAAGATTCCACATGCTGTGGAGCAGCTGGGCCCGTGAGCCGTGGCCGCTGGGCCTGCGCGTCTGGAGCCTGTGCTCCACAACGGGAGAGGCCACAACAGTGAGAGGCCCACGTACCACAAAAAAAAAAAAAAAAAAAAAAAATTTATATTACCCTAAGATTTTTTTCCTTTTTCTTTTCTTTGTTTTTCTTTTTCTCTCTTCCTTTCTCTTTTCCCTTTTCCTTTCCTTTCTTTCTTTTCTTTTCTTTTTAATTTTTCTATTCTGCCTGATCTCCCAAAACTCCAACAGTTCTGAACCAGACAGGTGACTTTTACCAATGATAGTCTACCCATCAGACTGTGCAAACAGCTCCCAAAAAGTCATGTAAACAACTGGGTGAGAAGAGAGGAGAATCTGAGAGTGCTCCATGATGGTAACAAAAGTAATATCCTACAGTCCACTTAGGACATTTTTATTTATTTTTTTTATTTATTTTTTTAATTTTTTTTTTTGCGTTATGTGGGCCTCTCACTGTCGTGGCCTCTCTCGTTGCAGAGCACAGGCTCCGGACGTGCTGGCTCAGCGGCCATGGCTTATGGGCCTAGCCGCTCCGCGGCATGTGGGATCTTCCCGGACCAGGGCACGAACCCGTGTCCCCTGCATCGGCAGGTGGACTCTCAACCACTGCGCCACCAGGGAAGCCCACTTAGGACATTTTTAATTGAATAGTGGTAATATCATTTGGAAGCTCAAAAGAGTCACCTGATATTTAAGTGGATGGTTTCTTCAGGAATAAAGAGCCTCCAATTGAAATTATTTAATGTGTCTGAAGTCAGAAATAATAAACAAAAAATCTAAAATTTGTTTCTCTTAGGGATTTTGAAGAATGATTAGGGACACACAAATTGAAAGAAACCAGATCAGCTCTCCTTTTCTCTTACAAGTGCCCTTTAAATTAGGATTTCTCCTAGTTTAAGGAAAAAATGCCTTTAAAAAAAAAAAGATACAGTGACTTCCATGTTGGCAATTGGTATTTTGTAGGTCATAATACATATGTTCCTATTCTACTAAATAAAAAAATCAGGTAGGTAAAAGATAATCTCTTTTGCTGTTCTTCTCTAAAATTAAATGCCTCAGTTTTGCAAAGCTTTAAGAATACATATCCTGAAAATAAAAAATAATTGTACAAGAAAAATGTGAATCATAAGAACATTAAAACAAATTCATAAAAATTCACTTTACTTACTATTAAAAGCAGTATTGTCCCAAGAAACTTGAAAATTCCACAGAGAGTTATGTGGTCAGTAATCTGCTCCGTACAAGAAAGATGAGTCAGCAATTCCTCTGGGAGCAAATGGCTTACTTTTGTTATCTGAATTTTCTTTTTTGGATTATTTCATCAGCATCACACGTAAACCATTTCTTCTGACATTAAATGGTACCATGGGGTGCTATAACAACCCCTGCCTCTGTACTTAGTTGACTCAATAAATAACATTTTCTCTGATTTTTCTGGATTATCACATGGCACATTTGCAGAGTTGATCTCCCCCGTACCTCAGTGCCAAGTGGTCAGTGTGATTATTCCTTGTTTCCAGGGAAATTTAGGATTGGAGAAGCAGAATAGGCAAAGCTAGCTTTGCCTGTTGGTAAATTTACATAGTGGTAAATTGGTTTGACAAGTATTTCTCAGTGTTTACTCAGAGGTTCCCATACTCCTTTATGAATGCAGACAGTGAGTTCTATTATTCTCTGCATGGTCAGTGCCTTACACAATTCCAGCCACATGTTTGATTCTCAGTATTCAAAATTCAGCTATTATTTTTCCACTCAGCCTGACATGCTACTGGGCTTATGCCAATGTAGGCTGCCTACACTCAGATACACACATGCTCTTTTTCAAGAACTACGGTCCTTCCTACCCTGATATAGGAGTGAGAGGCCGAGTAGAGACCTGTGGCATTAACTGAGCATCTATCTCCTGGGTGCTGGCTCTAGGCTCAGTACTTTACAAACACTGTGGTGTTTAGTCCAAATTATTATCCTCATTTTACAGATGAGAAAATAGGTTCAGAACTGTTGGATCTCAAAGTCCTTCCTAAGGAGAACTGGGTTAAGATTCAAATTTAAATAAAATTTACAACAAATAATAAGTTAATACCATTTGATGGTGGTTGAGAAGTTACCATGTACCAGAAAAGAATTATGTGAATCTTAATTTTTTCTCTCTTTGGTGAAACACATGCACATTATAAAATATTAAGGCAAGTCTTGGAATTCAATCTTTGCAGGCCCCAACTCATACCCTCAATTAGTTTTAAGTCTTTAGTTTTATTAGAGAAATAAGACTCTTCCTGACTTATTTCTAACTGCATTTGAAAGGGTTTATATAAGATTTATTTAGGGTGAAGCCCATGAAAGCTTGTTTTTACTTTTTTTTTTCTTAAGCTCATGTCAAATTGAAAGAGAAAGTAAACCAGGCAAGGAAACCTCTGTGTGTGTGTTTTTTTTTTTTTTACTACAATAACACTCATTGCAGTGTTATTGCAGTATGTTATTGCAGTATGCATTGCAGTGTTATTGCAGTATGTTATTGCAGTATGTAGATAAGGCTGTATTTTAAAGATTTATCTATTTTTTTTAAATCACAAAATTAAAATTTCCAAATAGAAGTGAGATGAATACTTATGAGTGCTATGGCAAACTAAGGATTAAAATCCTGATATAAAAAAGCATTATACAGATTTATAAGGAAATCAGTAAGACCACTATGCATACCTAGGAAAAAGATGCTTACAGTTTATACAAAAGGAAATATAAGTGGCTTAATAAAACTTTTAAATCATTAACATCATTAGTAATTAAAAAAGGAAATTAAAATAATAACACAATTTTATTTTCTCCTATTAATTAGCATGGTTTGTTTGTTTGTTTGTTTAAAATATACAATGCAGGGGCTTCCCTGGTGGCGCAGTGGTTGAGAGCCCGCCTGCTGATGCTGGTGACGCGGGTTCGTGACCCGGTCCGGGAAGATCCCACATGCCGCGGAGCAGCTAGGCCCGTGAGCCATGGCCGCTGAGCCTGCGCGTCTGGAGCCTGTGCTCTGCAACGGGAGAGGCCACAACAGTGAGAGGCCCGCGTACCGCAAAAAAAAAAAAATTACAGTGCAGGTAGAAGTATAAATTTAGTCAGCCAATTTTGTAAAACAATTTGTAATTATGTATCAAGGAAGTTTTAAACATGCTTGTAGGGTTCTACTCTGAGGAAATATTCTGAAATGTAAGAAAATATTTAAATATAAAAATATTATTTTTTAAAGTAAAATACCAGGAACCTTAAATGTCCTTAAACAAGAAGCACATATGAATGGTGTAAGCACATTACACCATTTAATGATAGTAGAAAATCAATTCTTATGACCTAATAATAATGGGGGAAAAATAGGCTATAATACTACAATACAGCATGATCTCAAGTGTAGAAAATGATACTTATAGAAAGATGTAAATAGCAGTGATAACAATAGTTATCTCTGTTTATTTGAATTATTGATTATTTTTGCTGTGTTTTTCTATATTTTACAAGTTTACTTTTATAATTAGAAAAAAATTATGGAAGAGAGAAGAAAAATCAAAATGAAAGCAAAACTCTCTAATTATATAGGCTAAATAAGATGCAGAAAGGGAAGAGGAATTTAATCCCTGACACCTCAGTTTGACCTGAGGTTCCTTTGTAGTCCATCTAGTGTCGAAAATCCAACTCAAACCAGGTATTGGTTTACTAGACCACAGGGTTTATGTAATATGCTGTGACTTAGTGACCATCTGAGCATATACACTACTAGGACGCATTAGTCCAATGTCCAGAGCAAAGGAGGCTGTGGCCCAGCCCACTCTGAACCCACCAGACCCTGTCTGGGGCATGTGGTTAGTGCTTTGCACCACATCTGAAGCAGAGTGGTGAATAGCTAGAGTCTGTCCAGGAAAGGTGGGCTGAAGCAGTAAAATATCTGGAAATCCTATGACTTCTCAACTTAAAATTCCCCCCTTGTTTGTTACTACTCTGGTAATGAAGTCCACAGCCCTCTAAAGATTTAGCCTATCTTGTAAGACTCTCCCCCTTGCTCACAAAGTTCTAATCTCACATGTTCCCTTTAATATATTTAGTTCCTCCTCACTTCAGAACTGCCCAAGTACTGCTCCACCAGCCTAGAATGCCTTATTTCACCCCTCCCTATGTGTGTCTCCTCCACACACATACTTTCTTGCCTGGCCAATTCCTATATATTTTCAGGTCTGAGATCAAATATTCTTTCCTCAGAAAAACTTCTCTGGCCACCCAGCTAGGAAAAGTGCCCCTGTTATACACTTTCATTTTTACCCTGTAGTTGTCTTTGGTTAATTATCTTTCTTATGTCTGTATTTCTTGCTAGTTGGTAAACTCTGTGAGGACAGTGCTATGAGTCTTATTATGTGTCTTAGTCCATCCAGACTGCCATAAGAAAATACCATAGACCGAAAGCTTATAAATAACAGAGATGTATTTCTTATGGCTATGGAGGCTGAGAAGTCCAAGATCAAGGCACTGGCAGATTCAGTGCCTGGTGAGGACCACCTTCCTGGTTCATAGATGACTTGTCTTCTTGCTGTGTCCTCACATGGTAGAAAGAGCAAGGGAGCTCTCTGCGGTCTTTTTTATAAGGGCAGTAATCCCATTCATGAGGGTTCCACCCTCATGACCTAATCATCTCCCAAACACCACCCCCTTCCTAATACCATCAACATTGAGGGGTTAGGATTTGAACATAGGAATTTTGGGGGAATGCAAACATTCAGTATATATCTCCAGAATGTAGTACAGTGCCTGGCCCATACTTTGGGCCATCTGTTGAATGAATGAATGAATTCCATGAAGTGCATTTGTCTGTCTGTTTTTATGGCTACCCTCTACTTTCACACCTAATTTCTCCTTAATGCTTAGAAAATGGGATTAATCTGAAAAGGAAAAGACAAATAAGAGAGGAGGGAATATGATAGCCACTTATCACATAGACATTCTGTGCAACTCTATTTCTAAAAAGAAATGGAGAAATTTCTAAAAATTAAGTTAAAAATGAAATTAGTAATCTTTGTGGTAATGAATTCCCTTTTATGAAGTATGTGCAAGTCATATTTGAACATAAGCATGGGTTAGAGTTGTGAAGAAGATTCCTATATTGGGCAGTTGGATTTCATGACTCTTAGGATCACTTCAAAGAGTTTGATTCTATGACATAGCAATCTCTTTGGTTGTAGAGGCACTACTTGAGGGAGAGAAGATTTAAGACAAAACAGGGCATGGACTAAACAAAGACAAGCTTGGGGAAGAAAAGGAAATGTAACACTGTCTCAAAACGTTTGATCTCAATCATTTTGAACCTTTTCTGAGGATGAGGTTGGCAAGCCTCCCAGAGAAACCAAAACAAAGCAACCTAACAGGGCATCACAAAACAAAAGGGGACCTAAGCTGAGAGATGAGAAGATGAAAGCCCTGCATTTAGATTCACTGTGGACAGAGGGGGCAGGGGCAGGAAAGGTAGGCTTTCTCTTCGGGGTCCCTTTAACTCACTTAAAGCACACCTCTGAAATGAACATCCTCCATAGAGAGAGGGTAGTTACCCGAATCCAGAAGTCAAGGCATTAGTAAACATGGCTAAAATGGCTAAATGAATTGGGTTGAAATGTCAGTGCAACTGCTTTCTGTATCTTCACTGTCCTTAACCCAAACTTGTATCATCATTCTGGAATGAGCAAGGCCTGCTCAACAAACCCAGGTTTTATCATCTCCTTTCTATCTCCTTATTCACAGTTCAGAAATCATCCAGTGGCCTTCTTAGTCTTTAATCAAAGTAATTAATGTTGTTGTGGAAAGAAAAACAGCTTCCATTTGGTTTGAGAGAAAGACCCACACAATGTCTCTGTTTGAGGTGAGAAAGTTGAAAACTGAGCTATACTACTAAGTGGTGATTTTTTTTCCCCATCTACTGTGTGGAGATTCCTGATGAGGTAGAACACGTGTTTTTTTTTCAATTTTGACTGCTGCTGAAAATACTTAATGCTTACTGGGTGCTCACTGTATTGCAGGCAAGGTGCTGAGTGATTTGTACACATTATCTTGTGGATCCTAACAACAGTCTGGAAGTAGATGCAATTGCAGTGCCTTTTCCAGAAAAGGCCTAGAGTGGTAGGTTGCTTACCTCAAGTCTGCAAGCTTATGAGGCACAGCCTGAGGAAAGTGTCACACATTTGAGCATCACCTAATGGGTAAAATTCAGCATAAAAATTTTGTGATCTACTGCTGTAACAGATAAATCACCCTCACACTCCTTGCTGATAGTAGACAGAAGTGGGTCCAGCAAAGAAAATTAGGTTCCAAGATGGTTCACATTTGGAAACTGTGCTCTCTGTCACTATAAGAATTGGGAACAGTGATAGTATTGAAATCAGGAAATGTAATATTGCATTTATTTGAACTTTATTATAAAAATTCAAATAGTGTACAACAGCGGTCCCCAACCGTTTTGGCACCAGGGACCGGTTTCGTGGAAGACAGTTTTTCCATGGACTGGGGTCGGGGGTGGGCATGGTTTCGGGATGACTTAAGTGCATTACATTTATTGTGCACTTTATTTCTATTATTATTACATTGTAATATATAATGAAATAATTATACAACGCACCATAATGCAGAATCAGTGGGAGCCCTGAGCTTGTTTTCCTGCAACTGGATGGTCCCATCTGGGGGTGATGGGAGACAGTGACACCGGAAGTGTACTGCCTATGTCCAGTCTAGTCTGTAATCTCCTTTTGGTTGCTGTCACTGCAGAAAACCCTGCTTCACAAAGATAGGATGTTGGAAATGGGAGCAGGCTTTCCAGTGCTTTTGTGGCAATCTCAGGATATTCTGTCTTGACTTTAATCCAGAACGTATGGAGATTTGAAGTTGTCTCAAACATACTTTTAAGGACACTGTCATTTGCCACCTCAAGCAGTTGATCCTCTTCTAGCACAAAGTCAATTCACCTGGCTTGTTCACAAATGGGTCTCAGATCCATTCCTTCCCAGTTTGGGGGTATTTTGTGGTTGGGAAGTAATGCTCAAACTCTTTTGAAACCTGAGATAGGTGATCATGCACCAGCTGGGAGAAAGAAGGCCCTGGCTCAGTCTCTTTCAAAATCTCTGCTAATGTTTGAGACATGTCAAAACTCCCAGTGTTCACTCGTCGCCCCCATAATTCCGATTTGGCTTTGAATGCAGCCACTTTATCTTCTGACAGGAACACAGTTCTCATTCTCATTCTCTCATTCTCTTCTCATTCTCTTTCACTCTGAAGTGAAAGATTGATTTCGTTGAGCAAGTTGAATATGTCACACAAGTAAGCAAGTTTTGCGACCCATTCTGTGTCACTGAAATGTGCTGCCAGTGGTGACTGTTTTTCTAAAAGAAATCTCTGGAGTGGCTCTCATAACTCAGAAACTCTGGCCAGTGATCTACCTTTAGAAGCCGTCTCACTTCTGTGTATAAGAGAAGACGTGTGTGCTCTGTGTCCATCTCCTCACAGAGCTGCGTGAACAGACGTGAGTTAAGGGCATGTACTTTAACATGGCTGATAATTTTAATCACATCCTGCAAAACACTGCTAAGTTCAGGTGACATTTTTCAGCTAGCCAGCATTTCTCTATGGATGACACAGTGCGTAGACTGACATTCAGAAGCGACCTCCTTGACCCAAGTAGTGAAACCAGAAAGCCACCCAGTCATAGCAGCCGCTCCATCTGTGCATATACCGACACAAAATGACCAATTCAGTTTTCCTGATATGTAATCATTCAAAGACTTGAATAGGTCTGTAGCTGTGGTGTTGGTTGGCAACAAAAGTGCACATAACGTATCCTAATGCACATCCTCTTGAAAAATATATCGCACAAAAACAAGCATTGTTGCCTTGTTGTCAACATTGGTGGACTCATCAACCTGGATTGTGTATCACAGTGACTCATTAATCCTCTCTAACAGTTGCGCCTCAATATCCTCTGCTATTTCAGCAATTCATCTAGTTATGGTGCTAGCCAAAAAAGGAACACATGCCTCCTTTTGAACTGCAGCGTCTCCTAAAAGCTCATGACAGATGTCCTTAGCAGCAGGCAGGATCAACTCTTCACCAAGAGTAAAGGGCTTCTTACTTAGCTTTAGCAATGCAGTTAGCCACTAAGAATGATGCTCTCAGTGCAGACACACTTGATGAAGCGGTGGCCTTTAATAATTGCTTCTGTTCTTCGTGTTCACGTTTTTTTCTTTTGGGAAAATCCAAAGGCTTGTCTTTTAATGCAGGGTGCTTTGTCTCCATGTGGTGAAGCAGTTTTGAAGGTTTCATGGCTTTGTTGGTTAGCCGGTTGCCACATATTATACAAAGCAGTCTTGGAGAATGTGAATCACCTGTTGCAATGAACCCGTAATTTAAGTAGGACTCTTGGTATTTTCCTTTAAATGCAGCTTTCTTTTTTCTGGCTTAGAGAAGTCTTAGAGTCTTCTGCCATCTCATCATTGGGTCTTTCCCCTGTTTCAAAGAAGCTCTCCAGCAATGTTTCTTATTCATTTTGGCTAGGGTTAGCTTGTGGGCTTAACAAAATTGTGACTGAGACAAATGCACAGCGCGGGAAAGAGGCGCGGAAAGAAGTGGTAAATAAAATAATGGGCGGGACACATGCAGACTAAAATAAGTGTCAGATTCTGACTTAAAGCCTGCCACAAGATGCAGCTGTACAATTGAAGAACATCAACTCACTTCCCACTATAAAGCCTGCCACCAGATGCAGCTTAATTTTCACCTGCCACTCACTGATAGGGTTTTGATATGGGTCTGCAAGCAATTGATTTATTATGGTCTCTGTGCAGTCAAACCTCTCTGTTAATGATAATCTGTATTTGCAGCCGCTCCCCAGTGCTAGCATCACCCCTCAGCTCCACCTCAGATCATGAGGCATTAGATTCTCATAAGGAGCCTGCAGCCTAGATCCCTTGCATGCACAGTTCACAGTAGAATTCATGCTCCTGTGAGAATCTAATGCCGCCACTGATCTGACAGAGGAGTGGCTATAAATACAGATGAAGCTTTGCTCGCTCACCCTCTACTCACCTCCTGCTGTGCAGCCTGGTTCCTAACGGGTGGTCCGTGGCCTGGGGGTTGGGGACCCCTGGTCTACAAAGTAGAGATAACATTATAATAAAATCGCATATACTGATCACCTCATCTTAATAACTTATCATTTTACCGTATTTCCTTCATTTATTTACTCTTTGCTCAATTATTTTAAAGTAAGCACTAGATATCATGACCTTTAGCCTCTAAATGTTTCAGTATGCCTCTAAAAATTAAAGATATTTCCACTAATATCTATTTTCACTATTACTAGTATCACTCCTAAGAAAAGTTTTTCAATTGTTATTTTATATTGGAGTATAGTTGATTAACAATGTAGTGTTAGTCTCAGGTGTACAGCAGAGTGATTCAGTTATACATATACATGTATCTATTATTTTTCAAATTCTTTTCCCATTTAGGTTATTACAGAATATTGAGCAGAGTTTCCAGTGCTATACAGTAGGTTCTTGTTGGTTACCTGTTTTAAATATAGCAGTGTGTACATGTCAATCCCAAACTCCCAATCTGTCCCCTGCCCCACCCCCCCCACTCCCCCTCCCGGGTAGCCATAAATTCATTCTCTAAGTCTGTGAGTCTGTTTCTGTTTTGTAAATGGTTCATTTGTATCATTTTTTTTAGATTCCACATCATATGATATTTGTCTTTGTCTGACTTACTTTACTTAGTATGATAATCTCCAGGTCCATCCATGTTGCTGCAAATGGCATTATTTCATTCTTTTTAATGGCTGAGTAATATTCCATTGTATGTATGTACCACATCTTCTCTATCCATTCATCCATCGATGGACATTTAGGTTGCTCCTATGTCTTGGCTATTGTAAACAGTGCTACAATGAACACTGAGGTGCAGGTATCCTTTCAAACCATGTTTTTCTCTGGATATATGCCCAGGAGTGGGATTGTTGGATCATATGGTAGCTCTATTTTTAGTTTCTTAAGAAACATCCATACTGTTCTCCATAGTGGCTATACCAGTTTACATTCCCACCAATGGTGTAGGAGGGTTCCCTTTTCTCCACACCCTCTCCAACATTTATTGTTTGTAGACTTTTTGATGATGGCCATTCTAACTGGTGTGAGGTGGTATCTTGTTGCAGTTTTGATTTGCCTTTCTCTAATAATTAGCGATGTTGAACATCTTTTCACGTGCCTCTTGGCCATCTGTATGTCTTCTCTGGAGAAATGTCTATTTAGGTCTCTGCCCAGTTTTTGATTGGGTTATTTGTTTTTTTGATATTGAGCTGCATGACCTGTTTGTAGATTTTGGAGATTACTCCTAAGAAAATTAACAATAGTTTCTTATCTCATCTGTAGCCCATATTCAGATTTCCCATGTTGTTCCCAATTTTACCATTGGTTTTTTTATAATTGCTAAGTTAAATTCATCATGATAATGATGAGATGAAAGTAATTTAGGAAAATTGCCTCTACAGACAAAGCAAACGTGTGAGGGATTTGGAAGCAGAGTGAAGCGGGATCAGTAGCTGGTTGCCCAGGGTTTACCCCAGGCACTCTGGCAACTCAGCCTAAGTCACTCATACTACTCTCAGACCCCACCTGGATCTGAGCTTAAATGAAAAATCATAGCATAAGGGTTAAGAGCATGGACTCTGGAATCAGACTGTCCATATTCATTACTTATTGGAAGAGCAACCTTGGACAAGTTCATCTCTTTTTGCCTTAGTTTCATTTTATATATAAAATAGGAATATTAATAGTATCTACCTTATAGAATTGTTGAAATAATTAAATGAAATAATATGAGAATTAAATGACACTGAACAGGGTCAGGCATGTAATAAGTGCTCAGCAAATGTAAGCCATTGTCATCCATCATCATCATCATCATCATCATCATCATCATCATCATCATCATCATCATCATTATATTTATCCTAATGGCAACTGCGTCCAGGTTAAAGACTGATCCTGCAGCTGATCAGGATACAGGAATGACAGGAATTGAGAATTAAGATAATGGTTGGATATCAGTGACTTTATACAGTTCTTTTTTCCAAATTCTCTTTTTATGTAGTCATATGATCTTTTCCATTAAAAGTAATTTTAAATCCACCTGCTTGGGACTGGTAAAAACAAACAACCTATGATCTTGAGCTAGTGCCTAGCCCCTCGGTGTGGACCCCCTCCAACATAGCATCCACCATCAGCCTCTGCAAAGGAGGACTCTTTTGTCCCTTTCTAAGCCAAGGTCCTTGTGCACTCCACAACTCATACCCCTCTTCCTCAGCTTTCCTAACTTGTCTAGACCATGAACCTCAAGTGTCATTTTCTAGCCTTGCCTTTTCACCCACCCATCAATTCAGATTCTCTTACTTTGAACTTGGATCACCCTCCTTTTACCATCTTATTTCCTTACTGTGTGTTAGCAGAAGAAAGTCACTTAATAAGCTATATAGAACAACCTACTATGTGGTAGGCACTGTGCTCAGCACTGGGAATATAGAATGAATAACACAATATCTCTACTCCAAGGAGCTCAGGATCTAATGGCTCCCAGAGAAGCCCTCCATGATCTGCCAGCTTTCCATAATATACTACCTGTATGCTACCTCTGGATAGCCACTTACCAGGTCTGTTCCTCCTTTAAAGGTATGTCACAGATAATGAGACATGAGAGTCTATATTATTTATCGCCATTAGAGGAGTTACATTGTATTGAATTGTATATTCAGTCATCTGTTTGAAAAAATATTTCCAATTAGTCCATTCATATTTATGACTGCCATAAAAATAAATTTTGACAGTTCATGTTATGAGAAAAACCATACTCAGTGTTGCAGACTATTAGGCAGAAATGGTAGAATAAAGAATACTAAATTAGGGACTCCCCTGGTGGTTCAGTGGTTAAGACTTCACACTCCCACTGCAGCGGAGTTTGATACCTGATGGGGGAACTAAGATCCTGCCTCCTGTGCGGCGTGGCCAAAAAAAAAAAAAAATTCTATTGAAGTCTTTTTCTTCTTAAAAAAAAAAAAAAACTAAATTAGAACTGTTCCATGCCTAGCAGTAAGAAAGCAAGGGAAGCTTTCTAATTATAAATATAGCCTTCAATTCTGCAAAATTTCTTTAAGAATTAATTTTCTTCCTTCCCAACACCTATTTCTGAACCTTTGCTGGTTGCAAAAGTTGTTGCTGTTTTGAAAGCACCTTGCCAAATTGGATCAAGATGAAGCTCCATAAAAAGAAGAACAGAGAAATGAAAAAACCTGTTGTGCGAGCCTCAAAGAAGAATCCCTGGAAATAAGCAACTCAGCTCTTCAGACATAACTGTTCTTGTCCAACCCCAGATGCTTTCATTGGAGGTTTAGAGCTGTCACAGTCCATCCTCCCCTCCTTCCAGCTCAGGAAGTTGGCTGCACTTAACCTTTACTTTGTGCTTCTTTCATATTTGAGAGTGAAATATGAAACACTGATTGATAATGTACATAAAAAGCCTCATCCAATTCCTGATTTAGGCACCAGCCTCAGTGGTAGAAAGGATCAAGCAGGGATTCAGCAGAAGTACCAAGAATGAAGAGAATAGACAAGCGCAGAGTCTCAAGAGTCTACAGGGGGGCACGGAGGGTTTGCAGGGAACAGGAGGCAGGCCAACTATGTGGCAACAGCCTACATCCTGTCGATCAAAGGTTTTCGGTCTTGCGAACTGGAGCTGGTGGTACAAATTCAGTCCCCAGCACATACACACCGTTGTTTTTGGTTTTTTTTTTTTCCCGTAATTTAATTTTAAAACTCAGCCCAGGCAGAATATGTTGACTTATAGGTTAGCACTGGCCCTGGAACAGACTGCCTAAGTTTGTGTCCTTTGTAGCCGGTGGCTTTGATTAAGTTACTTGAATACCATGCCTCAATTTCCTCATCTGAAAACGGGCATAACAGTCACATCTAGTGCACAGAGTTGTTGGGAGGCTTACTTGTTTTGAGTGGGTACAGGTAAAGTTCTTAACTATGACAAGGACCTATTAATTAGTTATTAAAATCCAAAGGAATGTTAACCTGCAATCTGAAGCCATACTTTTCATCACAAGGAGAAAGTCCTTCCATAGTAGGACAGAATAAAGTTGACACATGGACAGAGATAGGAGAAGGAAAGAGAAAGTCTCCATTTGAGCATTTGAGTCCTTGACCTCAGTTATCTCCGCAGTCCCCTCCACCTGCCCACACAATTTGCTTACATGAAACAGTATATTCTTCATTTTTCTTAAGATGCCTTTAGTTGGGTTTCCATAAATTGCAGCCAAAGAATTCTAACTTATAGAACTGACATTGTGACAGACACAGGGCTAAGATTTGAGTAAATATTACATCTTACAGTTCTCAAATGAGTCCATTATAGACAAGGAAACTGCGACTCAGACAGCTCTCTGCTGCATTGTTACCCTATTAAAAAGGCATCAAAGAGTGGTGGTTATTGTATGGGTATATAATGGGGAAGGTGTATCAGTTGTTTACCCTCATGATGGAGTGGCTGACTAGGACCTGTGGTTCGATGCCTCTGCCCAGCATCACTAGAGAGTAAGTACCACATAACACCAAGGAAAAAATCAAAATTTAAAGTAGTGTTTTTACTGAAAGAATATCGCTTTTGCATCATTGTAAAGTCAAAAAATTGTAAGTTGAATTGTGAATTGGGGACCGTCTAAAGTACTTTCAATCAAAAAAAAAAAGTGGTGGTTAGAGGGTACTCTGGAGACAGACCAACTGGGTAAAAACTCCTGCTTTATTACTTACTAGCTGGACAACTTTGGGCTAGTTACTTAACCTCTCTGGGACTTCATTTCCTCACCTGAAAAGGAGGGGTATTAATAGGACCAACTTCATAACATAATGTGAGGACTTAATTACGATTATATGTAAAGCACTTAGCTTGTACTGAAGGCTCTGTAAATATTAGCTATTATTATCAGAAAGGCCTATCCTAATGCCCTTTTTAAAACTTTCTGTCATTCTCTGACCCTCTCATCCAGTCTTATTTTTTTTCTTAGATTTATTACACTTGACATCACAATTTTTTTATTTACCTGTTTTGTTATTCATCCTTAACTGGAATGTAAGCATTTGTTTGCTGCTTATCCTCAGTACCTAAAAAAGTACCTTAAAAAGTAGCTGAGATATATAGTAAGTGCTCAGTAGCCATTTGAAGAATGAATAAATGAACTTGTCAAGGTCTTGTAGCTAATTAGCAGCCAGGCTGAACGGGATTCCAGTTTAGGGCTGTCTGGCTCCAAGTCAAGCACCTTCAAATATAACCAGAAATTTCCAAATTTGTAGGTTATTAATGTGTAAGGTGTATCATTTTAAGTATGAAAATACTGCAACGAGAAACAGAGTGGTATAAAAATAAGAATGCAGGGCTTCCCTGGTGGCGCAGTAGTTGAGAGTCCACCTGCCGATGCAGGGGACACGGGTTCGTGCCCCGGTCTGGGAAGATCCCACATGCCGCGGAGCAGCTGGGCCCGTGAGCCATGGCCGCTGAGCCTGCGCGTCCGGAGCCTGTGCTCCGCAACGGGAGAGGCCGCAACAGTGAGAGGCCCGCGTACCGCCAAAAAAAAAAAAAAAAAAAAAAAAAAAAAAGAATGCAGAGCCTGGAGACATGGGGTCTTACCAGTTATTAGCTCTGTGACCATGGGTAACTCATTTGCATCTCACTGGATTTTATTTCCTCATTTGTAAAATGAGAAGATTAAATAAAATTATTTCTATGATATCCTTGGTTCAGTTTTTCTCTGATTCTATTCCAAAGAATTAAATGAACCGAATTCATTAGCAAATGATTTTTGTACCATGGTATTTTGTATTCAGAGCATTTCTCTCTGTATTTTTTCCTTCTACCGTGAATAAAAGGGAAAGTTATAAAAGAAATTACAAAAATCACCCTCTAAAATCTAAGTTATTCCAGAGAAATCATTTTTTGTGTATTTGGCTGTGATGCCAAGGCTCACATTGCAAATGAGTATTGTCACTGGTGATAGAAGTGTCTCGGGACAAAGCCAAGTAGAAGTCTAACCTCCCAAATTTCACCAGTCTTCTTTGCTCTCTCCACTAAACGACTCTAACTCTTTACATCTTTAACATAAAACACTGTCAACCATTGTTTACGTAGGTTAAGTGTGTTCACCACCTAGAAGTGAAGTTAGTGAGGAATTCCACCTTACATTTCTGTATTCTTAGCCAGTTTCTAGTATAGGGCGAGATTCATATTAGATGCCACTGAGTAAGTACTAATGAATTGTTCTCATCCCCGGGATTCCATTTAGACTACCATTTGTGCACCTGTTCCCAGTCTCCTTCATTCTACTTTCCATGATGTTTCATTCTCTTTCTTTCTGCTTTGCCTTTTTCCTTATGTGCGGCACTAAGCAAATTCACTCCTTTAGTCTGGACCAGGGACCCCCTCTCAGGTTTCTCAGGATCCTCTACTGATGGCAGCGCTGTTTTAAATTCTGATTTTCTGAAGGAAAACATTTATCTTCAAGATTTTGTGGGGAGGGATGGCTTGAGTGTTGGTGGTGGTAAAGAGATAAATACTGAACAACAGAATATGAAATGCAATACTATTTAAACAGATTTAATTTTAAGTTCCATTTTCCAGTCCATTACTTGGGTTTTCTTCCGTTCTCTTGTTTTGCCATTGAAAAGCTAGGCAATCCTCTCATTCCCTCATTTCATATCAGCAAAAGGTTTATTCCTCCAAAAATAACAGCAGGAGGCCAGCATATATATTTGGTACAAATATGAAGTGATATTTTGATCATATATGATAAAAATTATCCCTGAACAACAGAAATGAAAATGGAAAAAGTATCCCAATTATGAGAACTGTTAGAATCCAGGATAATTTCCAGAAGATTTAAATATGTGAAGAAATAGAGGCAAATGATATTTTTCCATACACAGAAATCCCATTTTGGTAAGGGTTTGGCGTTAGATAGTTTGGGCCCATTCCATCTCCAGTTTTCCATGATTATAAGATTAGAGCTCTTTAACATTGAACTTGTACTATAAATGTGTCTTAAAGGATTATATTTAAAATAAGATGACAAGACAAAGTGTGAGAACATATTTCTGAGAAGGCATTTAGCTTAGAAAACCAGAAATTGTATACCAGTAGAGAAGAATGATGTCATTATCAATTGGCAAGCTATACTTCTCCTAAATGCCAAAGACATCAATATCTTAACAAGAATGTATTAAGAGTTGGTCAACTAATATCAAGTCAGTGATTTAATCTATTTTGAGAAAGCATTATATTAATTCCAAGATACTAAAAAAAGTACAAAAATCACTAACATTCATTATGTATCAATAATTACTTTTCTTTTTTTTTTTTACTTTTCATTTTTTATTGCTCAGCTGCATTTAAATATAGTGAGAAAATTAGAATTAATTCTGTTAGAAGGATTTCATTTCAGAAAAACTCTTTCTTTCTCTTCACAAGTTTTAACTATGGGCCAAGACCAAAAATTGTTCCTTTAGAAATTGCATATAATTTAATCACCGTATATCCAGTTTTCTCTTTAAATTCTTTTGGAGGCATGATGGGTATTTATACACAATCACAATTTCAAGAGCTTAAACACAAGAAAATAACAAATGTTATAACAAGCTAGTGGATACTTTCAGCCCAGGGCTTTGCCTCTTTTAGTGGTGTTCCTGTTGTTTTTCTTAAAACTCGAACTCCCCACCAAATATCTCTAGGTTCCATTATAGCCAACTTTAGATTTATGAATCCAGTTATATCACTTTTGAATCTATGTCATTTTTCAGGCAGCACCTACTGAAGTTTTTAAACTTTTGCAAGTTTACAACCTTATATAGAAAGAAAGACACCTTTCTTATATATAAAGAAAGACACCTTTCCACCTGTCTTAAAAACTAGAATAAAAGCTGGTCTGCCCTAGTATTCAGTAAAAGTGCATTTATTCAGCATTCTGTTAACAAGAATTCATTAACAAGCATTTATGGCCATGCATAGTACCAAAATATTTAATTGTCAAAATGACACCTCTGTGGCATTTAACATTTGAAAAGAGGTAATAAATTATCGTTAACATAAATCGTTCTATACCTTTGAAAACTGGTGACTTTTATATATATTATAATTATTCTTATCACACTGACTTTATCCACAAATGGACTTTTTTCATGTCCTTTCTCAAGTGTCATGGATTCTCAGATTCAGAGACCAAGTCCATACCCTTTGTTGTTTTATAAATATCAGTTGTCTTGGACTTCCCGGGCAGTGCAGTGGTTAAGAATCTGCCTGCCAATGCAGGGCACATGAATTTGAGCCCTGGTCCAGAGAGATCCCACATGCTGCGGAGCAACTAAGCCTGTGTGCCGCAACTACTGAGCCTGTGCTCTAGAGCCCAGGAGCCACAACTACTGAAGCCCGCACGCCTAGAGCCTGTGCTCGGCAACAAGAGAAGCCACCACAATGGGAAGCACTCGCACCGCAACAGAGTAGCCCCCGCTCGCTGCAACAAGAGAAAGCCCGTGTGCAGCAACGAAGACCCAATGCAGCCAAAAATAAATAAAATAAAACAAATAAATTAAAAAAAAATCATCTTGCTGCTCCTACTATTCCCTCCCCTTATCTTCTTAGATCTATCTTTTTACACCTGATCTATCTTTTGAAAACTGTATGCCTGTTATATAAACTGTGTGCATGCATACATACACATGCGCACACACACATATTTTCATCTTTATATTTTTCTGATAAAAGTTTTTATTTTCTATTTTTCCTCTATGTCTTGCTTTTATTTCCTATTTCTGTTTCATGTCAGGTTTCCCATTCTGTTTAAGGAAGTCATCAGAAGTGATTAAAGTGATCTGTACTGAGGAAAAGGGTGGGAAAAAAAACCTATTGGAGAGAGCAGAGGATAAACCTGCCATGCAAGGACAGTCCACTTTTTAACCTAAGAGTGAATACTCATATACACAGTTAGAGGTTTAGCACTAGTTCTTAAGAGAAAGTAAAGGCAGGCAAACAAGATGGAGTTTGTTTGTGTTGGGGCTAAACATACATTCTTGGGGGGGGGGGTGTATTGTTTTGGATGAAAAGGCTTAGATTGCTTTGAACTCACATTAGACAATAAAAGTTTATTTTGATCTTAGAAATACAGTATGTAATGAATTATACCTAGCCTTTTTAAGAAGATTTGACATCTGTTTCATACATACTAGGACCCATTTCAACTTTAAAATCAATTCTGGTGAACAGTATCTTGTAACATAATAGTTATATAGTGAATTTATGTGTATATTGCATCTCAGTTTTTTTCTTACGGTGATTTGTTCAATTAGTGGTAATGTAAGATGATACTGAGTATTGATTTCACAGACTTTAAGGAAACATGATTAATTTGTTAGCAAAGTTGAACCTATCAGTAGTTCCTTGAACTTAGGAGCTTTATCAGTTCAAATGCTGACTTTGTCACTTCCCCTATGTCACCTTAGTCAAGCTACCTAACCTGGTTGAGCCTCAGTTTCCACATTAAAATGGGGATTGTGATTTTACTTTATAGGATTATTGTGAGAGTCACAAGTGAATGGATCTTGAACTCTGCTTGGAGGAAGGAACTCCATGATTAGTTTTTCCTCTTCAAATAAGCCAAAGAGATAGTGGGATAAAGTTTCAATGTATATTTCAGATGATAAAAACAGATTTTTAAAGGATTATGTTTTATATAAGCAATAACCATGTTTTTATAACTTCGGAGCAAACAGGATATGACAAATTCATTATTTTTTTATACTCCAATTAGGAACAAAAGACAGTCTCCTGTGTTATTATTGTTTTTCTTTTTAAATTAAAGACATGTTTTCACCCACAATTTCCATGGGTATGTAAATTGAATATTCAATGAAAAATTGCTAAGAAAAGGTTTTTAGAGAAGAAGTTTCCAAAAGTGAAGAAGTGTCTTCAAATGACCAAGAGAAACCAAAGTATTCCATGATGTCACAGGACGGCTGCTTGTTCTTTTAAGTGTGACTTTGTTTTACGCCCACTCTCAACTTTAACCTCTTTTTCCTTTATTTCCCCTTTTTGCCCAAAACCTAACTATAGACTAGGGTTGTTTATGTTAGATAAATAGAAATAATCATAACTTCATTTTAATTTGCCTCTTGATCATTTTGTTCAATAAGTTAGGGGATTTGATACTATTATAGAATAAAAATCTTGCTCCTGGCCCTATCTTCAGGGCCTAGCAAAATGCCTGGCATATGGTAGGCACTCAGAAAAAAGAGATTGAATGTAGGGCTGACATGCATCTGGCATGCACTGGTATGACCAGGTTTGTTAAACACTGATACAGCTCTGAACTAGCGATAGCTATTATCCTGTGGTCCCTCCAGGGTCCCTCCTATGTCCCTGGCCCCTTACCTCTAGACATCTCCCTAACCCTGGATTCAGTATTCATGGGTTAAGTCTTTATAGATGGTGCTTTCTAGACCTCACTCCAGAGCTCTGGTCACCCTCAGCTACGGTTGGCCAGTGCTCATGCCATACTAGATGTGATATATTTTTAATGTTATCTTCAATTAAATCAATATTCTGTGTGTTGATTTAACAATATCTACTAGCCCTGATACAACAACAGGCGGGAAAAGTACCATATTCTGAGGAAGATAAGAGAATAAAAGAGGAGGAAAGTTGAAAACAAAGGGAAGGTAGGAGAGTCAGGCAAGATGGGAAAGAAGCAGGAGGAAACCTAGGATAAGAAGATCACCACCTGCAGGGATTTGTTTCCCACAGTCACCTTTCTCACGTGCATTCCATCAATTCAAACCGTCTTCCCAGGATGGCAAGTGAAAACTCTTTGAAAAGTATATGGTACATGTCTAGAATCAGAGCTGTAATTACCGTTTGCAACGCTGACACCATTGTCTGACAAAATATTATGCCAAACATTTCACTTCTTTTGCCCTTTGTGTTGGCTTACTTTGGGTAAAATAACATTAGTCAGATTCATACCCAGCCTACATGAAATCCTATTACAATGCACTCCAAGGTGGGGATCTAAATTGTTTCATTGTGCTGGGATTCCATTGTATTAAGTATTGTTGAAAATCCGGTACTTGTGAATCTTTTGGTGTCTTGTTGAAAGGGTATTACCCACTGTTATTTAGAAAGCCTTAAAGAACCACTGCAGAATGTGTGAATTGCTTTTGTTTGGATTAGAGCTGAGTTTTGCAAACTTTGCCTTGCTAAGCTCCAGAAAAGTAAAAGTGGGTTCGATGGTCAAAACTATTTGGGAAGTATATGCATGCTAGAATATTGAAGGTTCTGAGAAGTCACGTATTTTTTTAAATTGTTTAACTTTTTTAAACCCAAGTTTTCTCAGACTTGTCTGACTCTCAGTTTTTTCATGGAACACCTAATGTGGGATAGTAAGTTTGAGAAATGCAAATGCTAGAACAGGGTATCCATTCTTGGATTTGTAGAGGACCTGCCATGCATTTGGAAATGGGCCAGGCTGGCAAAACAAAGACAAATAAGGCACAGTGTTGTCCCTGAAAGGCTAGAAGAGGAGATGCAATGCAAATGATATTAGTTGTTTTGGTTTGTTTTTTAATTGTGGGAAAACAGCAGACAAAGCAACTGAGCAGGAAAGAAGGGAGGTTAGGACCATGTCTGGGAAAGCTTCCATGGTGATAAAATCTCGCTGTAAGAATATATTCATGTAAATGTCAGGTATTGGAGGTTTACAAAATAGCCAGAAGGGGAAAAAAGATGATCCTCTCACTATCCTCTTCTAAAATCATTTAAGATATATCCCAGCAACATAAATGCCTCCTACCTCAGGACATTGGGTATGTGTTGACATGTCTTCCTTAGGACAGGCAGCTCTCATTTCAGATAGTTTCATGGAGGGTGAGTGGTGGCCATAAAGATAATCTGCATTTTTTTTTCCCTTTCACACAGATACACACCCGCAATTTGGATCTCAGTTGGACATCTGCTTAGATCTTAGCTCTCTTCCCATAGCTGTACAGGGGTTTAATGAACATGCCAGGTTTCTCTGGCTATGAACTTGTTTTTTCTTGTATCCAACATGCACACTGGCATGGCCTTTATTAACTCGTCATTCAGTGGATGGGGAGTGGGAATAGATTGGAATCTTGATGTGGTTCCAAATGTTACTGGCTTTTTCAGCCTTAAAACCAGCAGCCCAAAGACATCTGAAGCTGTCTGATGTGTTCCATACGCACCTATTACACTAGGTGTGTAGCAGCACCATTACAGAGCTGAAGGGAAATGGAACTGGCGGTGTGTGTGTGTCTCTCTCTCCACCCCACGCCCCCATCTCAGAAAAAGAGATGCCGTGCCCTCCACTCTACTAGTCAACTCATACATGTTATTTTGTTTAATTTTTATGACAACCACATGAGGTAGGTATTACAGTGTTTTTGCCATTTTTACTGATGTGCAAACTGAGGAACAAAGATGTTGGGGATTTATCCCTGGTAAGAGGTGGAGTGAGGAGTAAAACAGGAGATCTGTTTCATTCCAAAGCCTAAATACATTTTCCACTGCACCCACTACAATGCTACAATAATGGGATGACTAACAAATACTTTGTATCACTCTAAAATAATTCTAATTTAGTGTGCTAAATTGATAAAAGTTTTTTACTTTAGGCAAGATGTATTAATACTTTCTTAGAGAAAGTAGCTTACCATTACTTACATTGTTCAGAATGGTTCAAAACAGAGTTCATCATTTCTTTACTTTTCTCCTTTTCTCTAATAAATATATTCCTTGAAGTAATCAATCCAGTTCCTTTTGAATAAGGAGAGAATGGCTAGAATTTAGGGTGGTACTTGGAACTCTTCAATTGCTACCCTCTTACTATTGGGAGAGACGCACGCACAAAGGGACAGGTTTTCCAGAATCTTTAGTTTAAGTTGACCCTTAAGTATTTAGCACTTTAGAAATAGTTTCATCACTGAAAATATTTTCTCCAGACAGCTGACTGAAGGACAAAGCACTGATGCTGAGGTTTTTTTTTATGGTACTGACAATATGCTGCCCATAATGAAACAAAAAGAATGAAAATTAAAATAAGCAATGTTTTCAAGTGGATACTTTTTAAAAACTTAACATCTGAGGATTGACACAATGAAATAAGATTTAGAGGAAAGTAAGATGTATCAGTGGTTCTTAAACAATTAGGGGCAGACCCTTTGAGAATTTGGTGAACACTAAGAGCTCTCTTTTAAAATATATATATATACAGTCACACTTTATATTCAGTGGATTTGTCAGCCCCTGAAACTCACTTATAGACCCAACTAGGAGGCTTTGATGTGGTCCTTGAAAAAAACAAAACAAAACAAAAAATGTCCAGAAAGAAGAAGGGCAAAGGTGATATGATTTCTCAAGGTAACTTCGTGTCTCTATTAATCTATGATTTCAGTGACTCAGTTTTTAATGTTGCTCTAAAATCCTTGCCCCAAGAATCTTGTTTCCTATTTGAGGCCTTAATAAAAATTCCAGGAGTGGTAGTGACCTGAAGATTTCTGCCTTTCCCCAGCAAGAAAAGCCAGGGAACCAAAACCACAGGATTGGAAATGTTTATATCAATGCTGTTGTTTCTCTAGTTCAGTGTTTCCCAAATATTATCGTGCACACACGTCATCTGGGGATCTTCTTTAAATATTCTGGTTCAGTATATCTGGGGGTGGGATCCAGGATTCTGCATTTCTAACAAATTCCCAGGTGATGCTGATTCTGTTAGTCTGTGGAGCATACTTATTGAGTAATAAGACTTGTAATGGATCCAATTCTTTATCTCTACTGCAAAGCACTTTGGAGCAGCACCTCCCATCTTCTTCTCCTATATAGCCTTGAGCTGCTCCATCTCACCACTCAACTAGAGCCCAAACCTATACAAAGAGGAAGATATCACCAGGTGTTACGTAAGAGAGAGTAAACTGACTTTTTTCCTTAGGATAACACTGTGACCTGAGTTTTGTATTAAACAGTTCTCTATCTACTTTTGTGGTACTTAACAGAAGTACCTGTGTGTCTTGGTAAGATCTGAGGTGGATTACAAGTAATGTATATGAATGATTTATCTCTTTAAATTAGAGCAAATTTAAGATTATCCCTTTAAAATCATTTCTTTCACTTGCTTTCAAGAGAGGAGCAAGAGGTGGAATCAGAGTTAGCAAGTACTGAGAATTACACTATCACAACTTAATAAATGATGCCAAGCCCATGTAAACCTGTATCATCAATGTGTGCGTTGGAGTTGAGAATCACCACTCTCCCTTATAGGTACCACTGCCATCCTATGAGTCTTCACAATATGAATGCGTAAAAGATAAACAAGGCCACTGATCAGAAAGATAGATTTATTTCTGAGCCAGAGATTAACTTTCTATACGTTAGCAACTCGTGAAACTTTTTTAGCAGCTGGGGTTATTGATTACACTTTCAATTAAGAAACGTTTAGTAATAGTTCCTAAAATGGGGGTTGAACTGGCAACATTGAAAAATTACGGAAACTGATTTAGCATTTAATAAATGTATAATACTTATACCTAATGGCAATTGCACAATCCAAGAATATGTCACTTCATATTTTCATTCAAGGGAATGAAAACCACTACTTTCAATAAATGTTCTTATAAAAAACCATATAAGGAGCAAAAAAGGGTATTTTTTCATATTCAGTTTATTTCAATAATATAAATATTTCTTTCACTATTCCTACTTTATGGAAGTTAGGTGAAATAAAATGTGTTTTGACTAATTGTTTAAAGAAAATAACACTAGCATGCCAAATGACATTCCAAACTCAGCACAGAATAAAAGATATATGTCATATAACATTTTCAGCTTATTCCTGTTTTAACTACAATATTTACTTTGAAAAGCATGGCATTGTTTCTTTTAGAAATATTCATTTCCCCATTTCTACATGCACCAAAAATGATTCACCACAGTTAGAACTCTTATCCAGAAAGTAGCAGGCATGAGATTGCAGCCACACAAAACTACAGATGGAAGATAACTAAACTGTTAAAAAACTGTGTAAGGACAAATGGGGAATCACAAATAATTTTCAGTTTACTTTAATGTTTTACTTACCATTGTTATATTCTCTTATTTATTTCAATTTTTATTCTTAATTATGAACATTTCAAAATGTCAGATATCCATATACCCACTATCTAGTTTTAACAGACATTAACTTTTGTGTAGATATCTATTCTTTTGTCTTTTTAGCAAGTTTTTTTTCACTAAAGAGAAAACAAAAGTGTTTGTCATTGTCGCCAAAGAGGTGAGTCATTTAAACTGAAATTATCTGCTTACTTCGGTATAAAAGCTTATCAGAATTTTAAAGGATGACAGAAAGGCTTCTAACTAAGAAATTCTTTCCCATGCCTCTTGCACCACTTCAATGTTCAAAAATAACACCAATAATAATCACCCAAATTCAAATTTGCTTATGGGGGAAACTTTTTTCTAAATAAATTAAAAACAGAATAGAAAGTACATCTTATACACTTTCTGTTAATGATTTGTTCCATAATTATTGTAAATATTTATTTTTGAAAAAGATATTTTAGTTCTTCTGCTCTGGTTTGTCCTGTACTTCATTTGTTTGGGGAGGTGGGGGTGGATGGGTATGATATACATGTGTGTATTTAAACTTGAAAGATTCTGTTCCACTCTCTTGTGAAAATCCTGGGTTGTCAGTGGACGTGTAATGTAAGGATGGGATAAGTAACACTGAACAGTTTTAAGGTACAGAAACTAGTAATAACTGAAACAATAAATTAATCTTTGCAAGTAATATATTTAGAAATTATTTAGGTTCTGGGAGAAATTTTGGCTTATTTGTTCATTTTTAGGTACAGCTAGAAAGTGAATAGTATTTCACCTTTCCCTTGCAGGTGAAGATTGAGGAAGAATTTCTCAAATTTCAGACAGTGTTTTCATTGTGATGGAGTAAAATGTGAACAAACAATTGTATGTGAAGTTCCCTGGGCCAGCCCTTTCGATAGTTTAAGTGAAAGATGCCTATGTGGTTTGCAGTGTGGGCCATTTATGGCTTTCTGTTACTCCTCGGTTTATTGTGAATCACACTATGTGTTTGTCTCAAGGAAAATAGCTTGTTTGCCTCAAATTGGAGTCTAAAAGATAATTCTTTTTCTGTGAGCTTAAGATAGTTTTTGTTTGGGTTGATATTTACTATTAAAGGTTAATTATCCCTTCTTTAGCTTTTTTCTAGTCATGGTATTATGATACATAATTTTAGTTCAGTAATTGTATAATCTTTTCTGTAACATTATTCAGGGCTTCTGTATAGAAGTTTAAAAATATGTTCCACAAATGAAATGCTTATGTTTGCTTATTCAGTATCTTTTCCTATTGGATTTGCATGAAGTCTTGCCTAGTGGAACTCACTTATAATGAAACCTTTTTCTTTTTACATATTATGTTTAAAACAGCTTTTTGAGTTAGATGATACTATGCTTTCCATGATAAAGTTAATGGGTTATTTTTTTTCACTTCAAAGAGTGCTTTTAATTTTGAGTTTTCTACAAACAAGTTGCACTAAATATATATATATATATATATACACACACATATAGCATGTATATATATATTAAATATATTTAAAAGCACTTAGCTCTTTATAAGGTTCATAATCTTTTACATCTCAAGGCACAGTTTTCATAATTTGCAAAATATCTGACTTTTCCTTTATACTGTGACTATAAATTTTGAAAACTTAGTTTTCAAGAGCTACCAGGAATATTTTAATAGAAATAACCTTGTTAATTTGTGTTCCTTATTTCTTGGTCAAGATGGCTTGACATTTCTGTTCTTTAAAATAGAATTAATGAATTCAACCTGTTTTAAGCTGAAGTGCAGATGAGTTTCTTTGATTCCTATCTGTTTTCTTAATACCATTAACCATTAAATACTACTGACCTCTCAACTCAAAGTATACACTTAAGTGTAGGACATGACAAATGGTATATAAACATATTTTATTCCACTGTATTTTCTAAAGAAATTTTAAAATTTGAATCTTTCATATAGTCCTTGAGTTCAAGTGCTCATGCAAATCTAAATTATGTAATACATCAGCTGCATTTGACTTATCTTCCATAGCTGGCTAAGGAAAGGGGAAGTACCAACTCATTAGGGAACATCTGCTGAATATTTTTCATTTTGACTGAATAATTTTTTACATGGAGGTGTATGTCACCATAAATAAAATACCACTATGAACCTTGCCTCGCTGACCTCCACCCCGTGGAATTTTTCTTTGTGGCAATCAGACTGACCTTTGCCAAAAAATAACTACATTCTCACACAGAAATAAAATCTCCCCCGACCTCCGCCCCCATCCTACATCTAGGTGCAAGGCGCCATGCTCGGCTTTCAGAGGATATCGGTAAGTAGGACAGCAGAATTTCCGCCTAGGTCATCTGGTGCGTTCTCTCTATGTACCGCTCAGTATTTGCTTGAAAAGTTCCAGAGATGAGCAATTTATTATAGCCTTAACCTTCAAGGAATTCAAACCCAAGTGGAAAGGATTAGGGAAGCATAAATCCCTCTGCTTCTATACGATAGTACTGAATATGAATCCACAGAGTACACTAAAAGTAAGTACCGTCCTTGGAGACGGCCCGTTGCATTTCACAAAGCGCCGTCACCCAAAGGCAGGGCCGGTGAAAAGGTTCAGAGAGCCCCCGCAGTCCAAATGAGGGCGAAATCAAATCTGGACGCGGGTGGGCACCCGGGAAAATTGCACGGTAGAGACGGCATCTGAGACAGGCCTCGAGGCACCCACAGGGTTGCGAACACAGGAGGGGCCACTCCAGATGGAAGGCCCCCCTGCTTGTTCCAAAGGTAGTTAACACCAGGGGGCCCAGGCAACCGGCCAGGTTTTTCGAAGACCCCTACAAATGCAGGGGTCCGACCTAGGAGGCACTTCCGCTGTGCCTTTGGTTAAGTTTGGATTCGGAGAGTGCACGGGGGGAGCTCGGGCTTACGCAGGTGGGCACCCTCTCCCTTCCTTAGCTCCGACTCTCTGCGAGACGCTCCCACCCGAAAAAGGCTGCCGCTCCCCTCAACAGATTCCGGCGTTCCGGAGCGGCGCCGCAGGGTGGAGAGCTGGGTCCCGCCTCAGCCCGAGGGAGGAGGCGTAACGACCAGCTCACGCTTCGGGCTCGGGGAGCCTGTGCCCTCCCCCACCCTCCCGCGGCGGCGGCGGCGGCGGCGGCGGCGGCGGCGGCGGAGCGGTAGCTGCGGCGGCCGGAGCGGGGGACGGACGAGGGGCGGAGCCGGGGAGGAGCCGCGGCGGTGGCGGCCCAGGCGGCGGCAGGTGTGGACCGGACGGAGGTGCGGGTCATCCACTCCCGTCCGCGCTAGGCGGAGGCCGTGGCTCTGGGGCCGGGACGGCCTCCCTGGAGGTGCTTCGCGTGCAGCTTCGACCTGCGCACAACTTGGGGCGCAGCCCGGGACGCGCAGATTCCACGTACGGCGCCCCGAGGAGAAAGACGCGCGGCCCCTGGCGCGGACCTGAGAGGAGAGGCGGCGGCCTGAGGGCGGCGGGGGCTGAGGGGCAGGCGGGACGGCCGCCCCTGCTTGGGCTCTCCCCTCGCCCCTCCCCTCCGGGAGGCCGCGCGGCGCCTCAGCGCTCCAGCCTGACCCGCAGGTAAGCGAGGAACTCGCGGGAAGCGGGGCGGGGGCGCTTCTCTCCCCAAGTTGAGAAGGGGCTTCGGGGCCTGGCACAAGGCCGTCCGCGCCTGGGTCCGAGGGCCGCCGGCGCCGGCGGGCACCCGAGCGAGGATGCTGCGGCCGGGTCCGGCGCATCCCGGGCACGGCGGCCCTGGCTCTGCGCAGAACCGACTCCTCCTCTTGCCCAAATAGCAGGTTGTTTCCGCTGGCAGGATCTCCGAAGTCCCAGGTCCGCTCTCTTCCCCTAAACCTCAAAGAAGGAACTGTGTGTGTCCAGGAGCGAGTTAGGGGCGAGAGCTTTCAACCAGTGATGTTTTATCAGAGCCCAATTTCTATTTAAAATTACTACCACTTTACAACTTGCTCCCTACTTTCCCCTCTTAGAGTGAAGAGAAGTTAGGCGTGTGTTTTAAATCTCCTCCTGCTAGGATTAGAGTTTGTTTTCGCCACATACAGGTGGGAAAATGATGCGCTGTAAAATCCTGGTATTTCCAACAGTACTTCACTTAAAAGAGCCTGAGATCCTACAGCGAGACAATGGCTGTCGTGAAAAGCACGACAGAAATGTTCACTTAGCGCCGCTTTGGCACGGGAGAAGTTAAGGAAAACTTGAGCGTAAAGTGACCCCTTAATCGGCTTCTTGCAGGACGGTTTTTGTCGCTGCATAAGTGGTATTAGAACTAAGAATGACAGCTCAAGATCCACACTTGTGTTGGAGCTGAGACTGTAGCTGGACACCCCTCACCGCCCGGGGACCTCTAGTTTCTGGAGTCGGGCCTTTCAGCTTTCTTCAGTGAAATCGAGGCAGCTTTGAAGTGAATTAGGAAAATGATCCTTTTTTTTTTTTCTTCTGGAGTTTATTACCTCTGCATTCAAATGTTTCTCTCGTGGACACATGGACAGAAATATAAACAGTATTCTGTTTTATACTTTGTTTTAAATAAATGTTGCTTGAATTGGTACAAATTTGATTTAAAATTGACAACCAAGTTTAGGTTTATTTGTTGTGGAGTTTTGTGTTTGGTTGGGGGAGGGACTGACTTTTAAGTTATTTTTCAAGTCTAATACTGGTTATTTTTCATTCTCTCCAGACATTAATCCTTAAGTGAAGGCCTTTGTCTTGATTTTAAGGGACAAATGTAAAAATAACAGTGGTTTAAGCTTGTGTATAAGAACTATAATTGCTCCCCCTTTTTTTCTTAATTTGTGATAAAGCCTCATGAAAGTTGGGCAACTTCCCCAAACGTAGGATGTAAAACAACCTCTTAAGCTGAATTTTAGGCCCCCAAATGAAAGTTTTTTATTTGTGTTTATCTTCATAGTTATCAGACTTTATGGAATTATCAGCATGTGATGTTTATTCTTTATTTATGCCATATTAGGACTTTATTGTACATGGGGATATTGCTTCCATGATAGGTAAATGTAGGGAAACATCAAGAAGCTCCTTTAGAAAGTACAGTTACTCACTGGGTGAAGTTTTATAACTCTGAAGAGCCTGCATCAGGGACAAAGCTTTGACTGAGAACATGAACTATTGTCTCTTTTTGAAATTTTAAATAGATGATTAAGAAGGGAGGTATAAACTGCTTTTATACTTGAGCATTTTTTAAAAATGCAAGTGGGAAGAAAACTTAAGGATATTATTTTTGTACAAAGTAATAACTAGATAACTATTCTAGAAGCTATAAAATGCTTGAGGAATTAAAATTAAAAGGTAGCATAAAATTATGTATTGTACTTTTAGAATTTTAATGAGAGTGCACATTTGTAAATCTCAAATCCTCAAGTGAACGGTATTAAACTGAATGAAATAGAAGAATTTTTCCGCGTATGATTTTTTTTCTCAGATTAAAAAATATTTATCTTGGTTTGCCTTAAAATTGTAGTTAAATTTTGTGGGTAGCTATTTGGGATAATTCAGAGTACTTTAAATCATTTACATTGACAATTTTCTTTATTAATACATTTGTAAGATGTCTTTTGCTTAGGACATTGACACTTAATGATAGTAGGTATTATTAAAATTTTTATGTAATTACCACAGTTTTTCTTCATTTAATGTATCTAAGTAGTTTTAACATATAAACACCGTGGGGTCTCAACAAATTTAAGCTGTAAGAAAGAAATAGATTAAGTTCTTGATTACTAACATTTCAGGGATGAAATCTAGCTTTAAGACCAAATGGCTTTTTGAAGACATTTTAGAATACATATAATGGTATGATTTTTAGAGAATAATATTTTTATAGTTCTTTTCTAATTTTTTGAAATCTTAAATTAACAAAAGAATCAATAATTATGTTTTAACAGTTTCTTGATGTATTTTACAGATTGTTTCCTTAGGAGTAATCTCCCAAGTGTTTCAAACATTTGTATGAGAGCAAGAAAGGTTTTTTTTGTTAAAATGTATTTCTATAGACTAGAAAAAAAAAACTTGTTGAATCTAGAGTAGGTCAGTCTTAAATAAGAAACAGTGAAACGTGATCTTTGTGTTCTGAAATGTGTCTTCACTGAGGACTTTTTAACTTTGTCCTCTTTTTAAAAACGTGTATAGAAGGTAAATCAGTTATTGCATTGGTACGGTATAAGTGCTTTAATGTGCTTACTTTATTCATGGGTATTGAGACTTTTTTCTCCACATCTTATGTGAGGAGTCCAGGAAATTATCAAAATAATTTTGAAGAGGATTGAGATGAAGGGGAAGAAATTCAAACATGATTATGGTGTACATGTGTGTTGGTTTGCATCAAGGAAAGGGTGAAAAAGAAGAGCTTGGGATCAAAATTTATACACATTAATCAGATTCCCTAATACTTTCTTCTTTATTGTATAATTGCCTTTTTAGCCAATATGTAGTTTCTGAATGTATTAAAATACACAGTGGACAACGGAAAAAATAAATCTCCTTTGAAAATACTTAATCATGGCTTTATCAAATATACAACCTACTGTATGCTACCTATATACCACTTTCCAAGCTATTCAACATTTGAGACCAATTTATAAATTAAATGTATTATAAAAGTTAATTAAATAAGTAATTTCTATTTTGAGAGAAATTCCTCTTTTGAGGGACTATTTTTTAACATCACAAATAGCACCAATCCTTTGAGTAAAATAAGAATGGTTATATTAATTACAAATTATACTTTTAGCAAGGGGAAATGCAATTTTTACTGGCCTTGGGGGCATTCATGCTAAGTAGTTTGTGGCCCAGTTTCCATTTCTCTAATCTGCCCTGCCTCTTACAAAGGACTGGTACTGAGAGAGATGAAAGACTGTGAGGAGAAAATTAATGAAACCAGCTCTATGGGCTGAGCATAATTCTGCCTGGTAAGCCTATGTCCACATGAATTCAGAACCAAAAGAGGAATTCTGAGAGTCAGATTCCCCAGCACCCTTTTACACCAGTTCCAGTGGCAGGGAAGGGAGTAGTTGTCTTCTGCCATTTGCAAAGCCAACTTCACATCCACAGCAAATCAAACCCACGAAATCTTTTAGTCTTGTCCAGTTCATTTCTACTTCCTTGCCAAGGGCATAACAGCTGAAGTTAAAAGATATACTCAAACGGGAAAATTAGTGCCATTTGTGAATAGGCAGTAGCCTTGTTCAAACTGCTTTCAACCTTAATTGGAAAGAAAAACAAAAAAACACACCAGAATATGATTGGATTATAAGTCTTCCAGGGTTGGTAGTATGTAGGAGACTGTTGCTCAAGAATGCAGTTAGGTTTTTCACTTATTTTGAATTACTTATAGTTTATATTGTAGTTCTGTAGTTTGTGATGGAAGGTGGGAGGGTTACTTCAGCCTCTACAATTTGAAAGAGGCGAAAAGTACAATAAAATGATGCATTTCAATGTTACGAAGATGATAAAGCATTGGTCATGTAAAAGCTGTTCCACTACTGCTGAAGTAATTCTCTGTTGGACTTTCTTCCTTGTATTGTAAATATAAGTTCTTTGCTTAGAAGTAATCCTGATTTTGAGAAGGGTAGCAGGAAAGGAAAAGAGCTATGTCTAAAAACCAAAATGCCATCTGACGACCAACATTGTAAGTTATCTCTATCAAATTTCAGGTGGACTTTGGCCACATTAGTAAATTGGATATGTATAAAATAAGATAAAGAAATCAGCTCGGAAAGGCCTGTGTCAGAAACTTATGGTACGTGTGCTTTTCTAATTGATCTGAATGTGGCATCCAATGATCAGTCAAGACCAATCATTATTAGACATTTGAGGTGAAACTTTTGGAGTTTAAATGTTGATGCAGGTAAAGAATTGGTCCCCCAAAAGTCAAACTGATAAGCTCTTTCTGAAATAAAATAGCCTGAGATTTGTGAATTACAGTGCATGCTCAAGTGGAAATTCAAATCATAAAGTCATTATTGAATAACCCTGTGGGGTTCTGGTAATTTTTTCCTTCTTTAAATCTGATCTTTCACCTATCATCTCAACTTCATTAACTTAAAAAAAAAAAAAAAGGCTCAGGAAACAATAGACTAAAGCAATAAAGGTGTGAGAGCTCCCTGTCGTAAAATCTACATATAGTGAATGAAGCCTTTTAAATTAGGATTTAACTGGCTTTTAACTAGAATGGGTTTTCGAGTAACTAATAACTGATAATACTGTCACTTGACATTTCCTTTAAATATTCTGTGCCATGACTCAAAACTGATTTTCTTTTTATAGGTAAGAGTGGAACTGTATTAAATTAAAAAACAAAAGGAACAATTTATAGCTTAACAGCCTGACTTCTAATAGTTTTGTAACAGTGCTGCTGCTGCATGTTTGCCAGCACCCTAATAATGATAAGATTCTAGGTTGTTTTATTATTTATTTTTGTTTTTGGAATTAGGATTTTTTTAATGAAAAGAGTAACATTAATTTCCTTTTTAAGTGAACATCTGTGCACATTAACTGTCAGTCATGACAAACAATAGTTTGAATTGTAATTTGAAGTAAAAAAATTACAAGTTAGTACTTGGACCTATGTGTGATAAGTAGCATTCTAATTGCTTCTAATAATTGAACAATTAAAATTTTATCATAGCTTTTTAACACCTGGAAACAAATTTCTAGTTTCATACCAAAGAGAAAAAAATATAAGACATTTTAATCTTATTAAATTAGCCAAATGATATTTTCTTTCAGTGTTGTGGTTTTTCAACCAGCAGTACTGAAAATATCTTTATAGACAAAAGAAGACTATATGGAAAGGTAATGAAAAGAAATATAAAATAAAAGACTAACCAACTGGATTTTTTTTTAAGTCTGGAGAAATGTCAGTAAGTCATATTTAATGACAAAGACAAAACATTTGACTGAAGTCAGTTTCCTTTTAAAATAAATGTATTTAGTAATTGGTAAAACCTCATGTTCTGTATTTCCTCTTTTTAATTAACACATTGTGGCAAAGAGACCAATGAAACTGGAAAGCTAATTATGAATCAGGTAAGAACAATTTTAAAAACATTTGTTTGCAAAGTAAATCTTCCTTCTGAAGGTGTTCATTATACTAACAATTGTTAGTGCAAATTTTTTTGGAAAATTTAGTAAAGTAGAAATGATAAGACAGCTACATATTTCAGAAAAATAGATGGCTCTATTAGCTAACCTAAAAATGTAATTTATACTGGGAATATTAAACTATAAATGGAATAGCATAGTTTATTATTGTTTGCTTTTATTTCAGAACACATGTCCAAATTACTATCTACAGCTAACACAAAACTCTTTTCCAAAACTGCTGGGTTGGGGGGTCAGGGGGTCCACTTCATAGACCCCCCTGCTCTTTTCTCAAAAACAAATATTAAAATGTGTCAACTCTTCTAATTGCCAGAGCGATAATGATAATGACAATTATAGCTCTCTTTATTGATAATTTCCTGTGAGCCGTGCTTTGTTCCACATGCTTTATCTGTATTACCTACAGTAATCTTCACAGCAACCTTACAGTCTTAGCACCATGATTGTTCCTGTCTTACAGGCAAGAAAACCATGGCCTGGTAAGAAGAAAAGGCTCAAACAGCTCATAAAGAATGTGGCTCTGGGATTTAAACCAAAGTCTTTCCTATTCCCACCTCTCTGTTCTTGATTACTTTGCTATACTTCACAGTAATTAAGCAGAATATTTGTGGAATTCTTGTAAAAAACTGTTTGGGAGTCATTTGTATAGCAGTTTAAATGTTCTCAGATATAGCACTTTTTTTTTCTTTCATTTTTAGAACTAGTTCAAAGCCTTTCATGTCCAAGTTTGACAAAAGACATAGATGAGATATAGGTAGTAATGTTTGTGACCAAAAGAAATAAGTGGTGTCTTTAAAGTATTCAGCCTGGTTTTTAGGTGGATTGTAAATTTTCTCTGAAAATCATTTTGAAAGAATCGTATAGACAATTTTTTTGTTGTTTTTTGGAACCATGGCACCGGAAGTGGAATATAGTTAAAACCTCTGGGACACCTAACCCATAATAGGTGTTCAATGAATATTTTTTGAAACAATGAATGTGAGAGAATGAGTAAAAAGATAACATTTCTTTGCCCATGAAAGTTGTAATATGCACTTGTGTGTTGAAGTGTAGTAGACAAGTGTGGGTATTTTACCATTAATTGTGCAACCAGGACTGTACCATCTTGAAACGCAGTTTCCTCTTTTGTGAAATGGGAATAATTACATCTTCCTCAGTTAATTGTTGTGAAAGTTAAATAAATGATCATTCACTTTTCTTTATTATCACACCTGACCTTTTGTGTTGGTACAAAGCCTATTGGCTTGTGAGGATTGAAGAAAATCTGTCAGAGCCAGCCATAATTAAGGCATGAGTTGAGATGAGAGTTCGTGTAACTGAACCCACTAGAGGAAAAATAAAGGAATGAGGTGAAAATGGGGCTTTGCTGGTTCTGGAGTAAAGGTCTGAGCCCAGGCAGAGAGCAGCAGAGGAAGGGACCTGTGTTCCAGTGCTGAATCTTTAGTGTTGACTTGTGGCTTTAGACAAGTCACCTGGGCTGTCAGTGTGTAAACTGAGGGCACACTTCAGGCTGCCTAAGAGTCTCTAAAGTGTGGCTCGCGCGCTCTCTCTCTCTCTCTCTCTCTCTCTCTCTCTCTCTCTTTCTCTCTTTCTCTCTCTCTCTCTCTCTCTCTCTCTCCCTCTCCCCCTCTCCCTCCCCCTCCCTCCCTCCCCTCTGCTTCCATATCCAGGTTAGCACTACTTGGACCTCAGCTTTTCCTTTAGCACTATTCTCCATTCCCCTCAGCCTCTTCCATTGTTCTGTATGACGGTAAAGGAGGTAGGGGCTTGTTAGTATTTATTTTGTAGAGGTTAAAGATCCTGCACTCCTGAACAGGATAATTGCAGAGGCCCCTTTTCAGTCTAACATTTTGCAGTGTCTGAAATTCAACACAGGGACACAGGAAAAGAGCTAAAGGAGAGGGCTAAAGAGTGGACTGAGTCAGTTTGCAGGCTGAACAAAACAGGGATTAAAACACAGAGAAACAAAGGGAACTTTAATAGCAAAAAAAAGATTTGTCAAAATGAGCTCAGAGGTCAAAACAGAAATGTTAAGGACAAAGTCAGACGAATTAAATTTACGTGAGAAGAAAGTAAAAATGTAAAAAACAAATTTGATGATGGAAAAATGACTTGTAAATAGTAAAAGCAATTAAAACTCTTTTTTTCATCAGAATTCCTCTTTTGAGACCCATTGGAGCAGAGTGGTTATATTCCAGAAAAGCAAACCTTTTATGTGCATGGGGAAAGAGGTTAAGAGGAGGATGATGTAAAACAACATTCTGAGACACCACCAAATCCAAATCCAAGCATTTTGAAAGGGGTTTTTGACAAAAGAAATTCTAAAGCAGTTTGAAAGTACGAAGTCATTTTCTTTTTGTGTCTGAAATGGAAAACAGGAACTACACAAGTTGATAGTCACCCGAAATTTAAAGCATTTACAGAAAAAGCCAAAACAGACAAGTTTATCATAAGAAATATTTCAAAAAATCTTTGGAATCCAAAAGCTAGAAACAATATGACAAACACAAAAGAACTTACAAAAATAATAGCAAATGCTGAATTCTGTTTGTGTCAGAGAAAACCAATATAGTTGCTGGAACCTGTGGCATTCTAGAAAATGACACTAGTTTATGCATAATCATGTATGAGAGTGAACTGCGAGGAAATGAGTGAATGTTGCTGATCAGTTACCTACTCAATCTAGCAGTAACTTTGTTAAGTAGGTTGCTGTGGATAGAAGAGTCTTAACATAAGTTTTTGTTTTAAGTTTCCCTCCCCCACCCCAACATTATAGATACCACCCAGGAGGAATGGACTGGGTTTGGAATGTTGGGAACCCTGTGTTTGAGTCCCAGCTCAGCATTTAACTTCTGGCTGTGTGATTTGGACAGGTCTTTTAAAAGCTCTCTGCCTCACTTTCCACATTTGTTAAATGGGGTTAATGCTAGTCTAATACCTTCTTCACAGGGCTCTGATGAGAATCAAATGAGCTCATGTATTTTGTAAGTATACCTGGATGATTTACTGTAACAGAGAGAGATCTTTTTGAAATTACTTCCAGTGAGAAGAAGAAATTAATGTGATGAGTTACTTTTTTGTTCTTTTCTATCACCAAAGTTCTTGAGACTTCAGGATATCACCCAAATGTAGGGCTTCTTAACCTGGAGTCCATGGATCACAAGAGGGCCCATAGATAGAATTCAGGGGATTGTGAGCTTGGATGCAAAAATGTTTTTATTTGTTTGCATTTTATTTGCATTAACCTCTAATCAAAACTTAGCATTTCTATCAGTTATGAATGGAGGCAAAAAATTACAGTAGTATTTTAGCAGGACCTGTGACTTTATCACCAGTAGAAATCACAGATACTTTTGTATCACACTACAGTTGTTGCCGACATCTAGAAATACTGTTTGTGTATGACACAGCTTTAACATAATGGTAGTTACTAGATACATTGCTAGATCTTGTTATTAATATGTTAATAAAGAATCACATATATATTATTGTATTAAAATGTGTGTTTTAATATTTAGCTATTTCACTATACTTGGTTTCCTTTGTAGTCTGGTTTATTTTTATGCATTTCATCTGAGAAGGGATCCATAGATGCAAAAAAAAGATAGGGATTTTTGAGGTTATTATTCTGCCAGAGGGCCTATGGGTTTCACCAGATGCTGGTATTGAGAAGGATTACCTGTACACTGGCTGCTTAGATAGGCATGGCTGAAAGTGAGAAATTCTAGTTATGCAAATTAAAGTAGCTTAAAGTTATAATATAATGACACAGTGCCCTGGACAATACAAAGCACAGATCTCTTCTCCCAGTGCCACCTCTGTCATGCATGGCGGATTCAGGCCAGACCATACAAATGCACTCAGAGGGGTGAAGATCACAGGGAATGACAAGCTGCATTCATATCCTCCAGCTTAGTTACCTTCCTGACAGCTGTAGATGATACCCAAACAGCAGGCAGTAAGAATGTTCATCTGGAAACCCAAACAAGAAAATAGATGTTTATATTTCTTTTTTAAGGTTTATCTTGTGTTTTTGCCATTGTGCATTTGACTTACCAAAAAATAGCAATAAGTAAGATTACTCTTCTTTGTGGGTCTTTGTTTAAACCTCTGTCAGAGCCCTCACTGGATTCCTGATATATGTGCATCTTTCTCCCCAAATAGAGTTTTAGTTCCTTGAGGTAGCAATCCTGTCTTGTCATGTTCTCTGCCAATTTTATTTAGCGCCTAACAAGAAGTAACTGAGTAGATTATACTGGTGTGCATTTTGCGTAGTTGAGACTCTTTTTTTTGGTCTCCATATTCTTCTCTGCTAGCCCCACTTTCTGCTTAAAACGTAGGCTGCATTTGCAGAAACAACAGCGATACATAAGCTAGCATTTATTGTGACATCATACTCATCTTGATTTCCCAACATTGAATATTTGAGCTTCTTTAATAATAGGAATTTGGCAAACATTATTGTCCTGAGTTTTGTCACAGCTCTTGATTTTGCTTGACCATGCTGTCCTTGTTATCTGATAATGCACGACTTTGAGGTCTGCTAGAGATATTCAATATGCAGGAGAGTCAGAGCCTTTCAGAACTGGAAGGGCCCAAATTCTCTTTTTCATTGGTGATCCCTGAGGCCAAGAAAGGTCAAGGGACTTATCGAGGCTTCAGAGTGGGTAAGTGGTAGACTCAAGAGCTGAATCCTGTCTGTAGATTCTCAATTCACTATCCTTTCACCACTCAAGCCTTTCCTTAAAATGTGTTCAATATTGCAAGATTCTGCATAGGATTCTTTATTCAGATCAGTTGTGAAAATTCTGCATGCCATATATTTTGGTTTATTAAAGATTCTGAGAAATTCTGTAATATAGAGACTTGTCCGATTTTAAGCCACCATTTTCCAGCTTTATTTGATCATAGAATCCTTTTTTTGCCCCCAGAATCCACCTAATAAGGTGTCGTACTTTGGGGAATCCTGCCCTGCACAGTGATGAGTTTTGATGATAGTGAAGATGGCCACGGTGGTGGTGGTGGTGATAACAACATTTGCTGAGTACTTACTGTGCCACAGGCACTGTTCTAAATGCTTTGCATAGTAAGACTCTAATCCTCACAACAACCCCATGAAACTACAACTCCATTTTACAGATGAGGAGACTGAGGCCAGAGAGACAGCTGGAGTATAGTATCAATAGTTGTGTTGCTCAGATAACAGTGTCACCTGTAAACCAGGGTTTCTCAACCTTGGCACTGTTGACATTTTGACCATATTATCTGTTGTTGTGGGAGGCTGTCCTGTGCACTGTAGAATGTTTAGCAGCATCCTTGGCCTTTTCCCAGATGTGTCAACCAAAAATGTTTCCAGACATTGCCAAATGTCCCCTAAATTGCTTCTGGTTAGGAACCACTGTTGTAAACTTATAGCAGAAATTACTTTTTCAAACGACCTTCTTGGTAACTTTTACAGTGACTCATGATCATGATTGGGCAAATTACATATTGTAGATTTTGTGACTATATCAAGCTGTGTACACTTGTTTGGGGGTGGGTGTGAGTTAAACTTGACCCATGCTGCTCTCTTCTACTCCGTTTCCTTACACAGCTTCTGGTGAGAACCTAAAGGCTAAAATTGTGATTCTGCCTGTAACTTCTTTTAACTGCCCTACACACCCCCAAATCATATATTGTTTCCATTTTATACTTCCCCTTGGACTTGACCCACAGAAACACACACACACACACACATGCACACATGCACACACACACACATACACACACACACAGAGTCTTGTTTTTCCTCTGTGTAATAGAGGACTTAACACATTTGAATTACTCTGCAGTAAGAATTTATGTCTGAGCCAAGATTAACAGCTGCCAAGAAAAACATACCCAGCAGTGAAACACTCACAAAGATTTGGTGAAGAAAAAATAATGTTATATGCTGAAGTACATTACTAAGGTATTGGGTTTTATTTTTGCAGTGTGATAACCTGTTAAATTCACACACTTCAAATGGATTCAAGGCTTCTGGTCATTGTTTCTTTGTAACTTAGTATGCCGTTTTCACGAGTAGCTGAGGTATAATAAAAAGAGCAGTGACATTAATCATCAGAGAAATGCAAGTCAAAACTACAATGAGAGGGCTTCCCTGGTGGCGCAATGGTTGAGAGTCCGCCTGCCAATGCAGGGGACACGGGTTCGTGCCCCGGTATGGGAGGATCCCACATGCCGCGGAGCAGCTAGGCCCGTGAGCCATGGCCGCTGAGCCTGCGCATCCGGAGCCTGTGCTCCGCAATGGGAGAGGCCACAGCAGTGAGAGGCCCACGTACCGGAAAAAAAAAAAAAAAAAAACTACAATGAGATATCATCTCACACCCAGAATGGCCATCATCAAAAAATCTAGAAACAATAAATGCTGGAGAGGGTGTGGAGAAAAGGAAACAGTCTTGCACTGTTGGTGGGAATGTAAATTGATACAGCCACGATGGAGAACAGTATGGAGGTTCCTTAAAGAACTACAAATAGAACTACCATATGACCCAGCAATCCCACTACTGGGCATATACCCTGAGAAAACCATAATTCAAAAAGAGTCATGTACCAGTATGTTCATTGCAGCTCTATTTACAATAGCCAGGACACAGAAGCAACCTAAGTGTCCATCAACAGATGAATGGATAAAGAAGATGTGGTACATATATACAATGGAATATTACTCAGCCATAAAAAGAAACAAAATTGAGTTATTTGTAGTGACGTGGATGGACCTAGAGTCTGTCATACAGAGTGAAGTAAGTCAGAAAGAGAAAAACAAATACTGTATGCTAACACATATATATGGAATCTAAGAAAAAAAAAAAGGTCATGAAGAACCTAGGGGTAAGATGGGAATAAAGACACAGACCTACTAGAGAATGGACTTGAGGATATGGGGAGGGGGAAGGGTAAGCTGTGACAAAGTAAGAGAGTGGCATGGACATATATACACTACCAAACGTAAAATAGATAGCTAGTGGGAAGCAGCCGCATAGCACAGGGAGATCAGCTCAGTGGTTTGTGACCATCTAGGGGGTGGGAGGGAGGGAGACGCAAGAGGGAAGAGATATGGGAACATATGTATATGTATAACTGATTCACTTTGTTATAAAGCAGAAACTAACACACCATTGTAAAGCAATTATACTCCAGTAAAGATGTTAAAAAAAAAAAAAAAGCAGTGAAATACCTAGATTTAAATACTGTCTTTACCAAACACTTACTGTGTGACCTCACCTCTTTTTTTAAGGGTTTTTTAAGGGTTTTGTTCTCCACCATTAAGATGGGGTAAAGCTATGAAACTGCTCATATTATTGAAAGGTTGAAGTGAGAGCATAGATACACCGATATCCAGCCCAGGTCCAGGTGTGTCGGTTTTTCTTCTTCCTTCCAGGACCAGTTTATCAAGGAACTCTACCATGGTTTTCAACTTCATAATCCTTTTTGGTAATTCTTTCAATGTAAACCAATTGTTTTTGAAGGTAATAGAGATAACATCAAGTAGCCTAGTGCACTTTCATTACAGGATGGGGTTTGGAAAGAAGGGAGAGTACGTACAGTAGTTAAGCCATTGAATCATGGAAACTTCACATTTAAAGATATAACAAGGTAGCCAAGAGAAGGAGAGAAAGGATTCACAGAGGAAGTTTCAGAGCCAAAGCTTACCCTCTAATCCTAGTGACTGTTTACTGATTCATCTTTGTAATGGATATTTGAGTACCTACTGTGTGCCAGACAAAAGGAAGCACTAGGGATATAAAGAGAGCAAATAACAAAAAGAGCTATTCTACCTCTGTACCCTGTCCCCTTGGAAATAAGATAGTGACCGTCCTAATTCCAGTTGATATTTGCTGCCTAGAACACCAGTTTGGAAAGAGTCCTGAGGCTTGACTGAACTCATTGGAATGAATGCTGTGATCCATTAATATTGTCTGCCTTGGACAAAATAAAGACAGTGGCAGCACAGAATTTGACAGTCCTCTGGCAGAGGGGTTTTTAAAGTGTGGGTCTGACCCATTAGCGTATCATGAAATCAATTATGTGCGTCACCATAAGCATTATTTAAGAAAGGAAATAGTGAAATAACAAAGTCATTGCACATAGTGATTATAAGTATTGCTTTGTAAAACTTTTGTTTTTGTTATATATGTATTGTGTAACAGGTCATGACGTAAAATGCATTTCCTACAATGGGTCTCATAAAAATGTGATTCTAGTGGTTTCATGAACACCTACTCCTTTTTCTCTATGTTCATACTGGTTTTATTTTTCTGAAATTACATAATCTGTTTGATAATTTATGCCTGATTAATCAAAAACAGAACAACTCATACGTTCTAGGAGTCGTTCTTCAACGCATGGTATGTTTCCCTTTGAGTGTACTTGTTAGACTCTTTGTATTTTGTCTGAGGTGGTTAATAATTTTACTTGTAGGGCTTCCCTGGTGGCGCAGTGGTTGAGAGTCCGCCTGCCGATGCAGGGGACACGGGTTCGTGCCCCAGTCCGGGAAGATCCCACATGCCACGGAGCGGCTGGGCCCATGAGCCATGGCCACTGGGCCTGCGCGTCCGGAGCCTGTGCTCTGCAATGGGAAAGGCCACAACATTGGGAGGCCCGCGTACCACAAAAAAAAAAAAAAAAAAAAAAAAAAAAATTCTACTTGTAGTCAGTTCTGGTGGGAAGCAAAATAGCCAAGTAGTTAGAAGCATAGGCCCTCCTAGAGTGAAGCTTCCTTTGTAATGTAGATCATGCCGCTTCAGAGCTGTGTGACCTGGAGAAGCTACTTAAAACTTGAATTCTGTGACTATCACACATCATATTTATTTTTTACACACGTGCAGAAGATGTTTCAGAATTCTTTGGTTACTACTTAGGGCAACGCAGATATCTGCTCTCCTATATTGCACGGCCATATCATCATATCGCATGGCAAGAATTTGTAGAAACAGCATCAGAATTAAACAGGAAAAGTAAAAATGCTGCTACATATCATATATTGGGAACGTGTCCACCATGAATGATAATGAGCTACCAACACCATTATAGTACTTCAACCACCATCTGTTGGTTCTATTTAATTTCAGAAGTGTAGGGAGAAAAGTGAAAGTCTGTAATAACGATAAGAGTATGTAGAAGGAGAGTATTTGGAAACCATGAAGGAAAAGGGTGGGGAACAAGGGGGTAAGAAGCAGGCTAATCTGTGAAAGACCACACTTTGCCCCGATTCCAATACTGGTTTCAAGCATAAAATCATCACTTGAAAGCCCCACAGTGATTCTTTTATAATAAGGGAAAACCCCACTGCATGGCTTGCCTGACTACTCCTTGGACAAGAATTAGATATTTTAAACGTGCTTTTAAAATAATTTAATTGGAAGCACCTTGAGTTTGGAGCAAGACAGGTTTGAATCCTGTTTTTGCCATTCTCCAGCTCTTTGGCTCTCGGCAGATCACTTCACCCTCTGGAACCTCAATTCTATTTCATATGAAATGGATGTAATACCATATTTCATAGGGTGATGATCAAGATTAACTGAGAGCGACTATGTAAAATCCCTAGCACATGGTGAGTAGCCAAAAAAAGTTCTCCCCAACCTCCTACCCTTTCAGAAAAAGTCAGATTTGGGTGTATTTTTATAGCATAAGCAATTTCCATGTGAATACATAGAAATTACAGACAAGAACAATGTTTGAGAACATAAAGCAAAATGTTCCAAAAGAACCTTTAGTTGCAAAGTAATTAAGCCTTTGACACCCTACTTCTGTACCTGTGACTGCCTTCTTTGTCATGAAGCCAGGAACAGGAAAAAGAGTGCACCGAGGCCATCCCCTCCATAGCCTGGCTTACTCTCTGTTGCATCTCATACCACACATTAGATGAGCAAATTATGTATCATGCACATTTAATGTGAATTTGTTATTTCTTGTAGGTTAAGAGGTCTCACAGATGACTTGTTTTTACTTCTGTGAATTGGTTAAATAAGGCAATTAGACTATCCAGTCTAGTCCAATAAAGGTTCCATCCAAGCTTTCACATCCTAAGATTCTATGGTTCTTCCTTTAATTGAATCATATAGTCTGCAATATCCCTGTTAACTTTTCTTCTAGTCTATATCTTCAAGACTTTTCAGCTTCCAGTTGGCTTGAATGGTAACTATACCTATGATTAGAACGTTAGCAAAAGTAGCTATGCTGTCCTTGACTCTTCAATCCCCACCTCCTAAAAACCCTTTTTTTAATATCTCAGTAATTTCTGACAGGAGCACTTCCTTTTCAAGAAGTAATCTACCAAGCGACAAGCCATACGTGCCTTTGAGCACAAAGAGATGATATATTTGTCAAAACAAGCACTGTTATGCTTGCATTGTATAAAACCTCCTGTGAATGGGCACTTTAAAAAGTGAGCGTTCATTCAGCTTCCTGGGAAGGACCAACCTAGAGCTGACTTTGTTTGCCAGCGCAAAATATGCTACACCATGATTTTTCTCACCATTCCAAGAGTTTTCTGCCCTCCATCCATGAATGACTTTGGTGTGTATTTTATTTTCTGCTGGCTCCTCTGTAGATTGGTATTAACTTGTCAAACCTTTCATAGCTTTACTGGATTTTTTATATGAAAATGTTCTGCTTGGTTAGTTACTAGCTTAAAAAACATGGGGATCTAACTTCATGAGAAGGTTTTGAAATTACCACCCTGCATATTGTGGAACACTTCATCACCACAGGTGACATTCTAATAGCTACCAATGGAGGAAGAAAACAAATGTTATTCCAGTAACACACAAGACAGCTATTTTATTGTCTTCCTGGACTTGGGAATATTTTTATTAATTAATTTCAAATCTGCAATGTTTTATACTATTGAAATTTATAAATTAGTTTAATTTTACTTTTTATGAGTTGCTAATTCAGAAGCATGATGATATGAAATTTTTACAGATTTCTTGGCAGAATACTACAATTATGAGTCCTAAAGGAGTAAATGCTTTTTAAAATTTTATTCACTTCACCAGCTTCTCTCAGATCGTTACAGGCAATGTGCTTTTCTTTCAATTTTGGTTATAATTTTAGGAAATGCCTGCTAGGTACAGATAAAAGCTAAATAAAAGCTAATAAATGCTAATATGCAAAAACAACATTATTTTCTAAATAGACCTAAGAATTTAAAATGTTTTAAGTTTCTTGAAACCTGTTGACCATCCTTTAAAATCTTTTTATTTATTTATTTATTTATTTATGGCTGTGTTGGGTCTTGGTTGCTGTGCACAGGCTTTCCCCAGTTGCGGCGAGCAGGGGCTACTCCTTGTTGCGGTGCATGGGTTTCTCATTGCGGTGGCCTCCCCCGTTGAGGAGCATGGGCTCTAGGCGCGCAGGCTTCAGTAGTTGTGGCATGTGGGCTCAGTAGTTGTGGCTCGCAGTCTCTAGAGCGCAGGCTCAGTAGTTGTGGCACACGGGCTTAGTTGCTCTGCGGCATGTGGGATCCTCCCGGACCAGGGCTCGAACCTGTGGCCCCTGCATTTTCAGGCAGATTCTTAACCACTGTGCCACCAGGGAAGTCCCCATCCTTTAAAATCTTTAAAAAAAAAATGTTTGACACTCACCATCAAAGTGAGAGAAAATTTAAACAATTCAGTTTTTGCTTTTGCCAGTGGTCATTTTATACTAATCAAGTTAGTAAGTTGGAAGGCTCTCATGGATTTGACATGCTGAATGCAGTGAGCCATTTTCTCTAGAAGCCAAGCCTCCTAAGTAATTTTCTATAGACTGGCTGATGTGCTCAGTCTCAACAGTGCTTCCCACTTCCTCTGTCAAGTGCCCCCGGCCTCCATAAACCACCACCATGTACTCAACTTGATAAATGTAGTGTGTACAGACACACACACACAGACACAGGTTGTATGAAGGCCACACTGTGCAAAGGCTTCATAAGCAGAGGTACTGGCGGGAGGGCAGGCATCTAATCTCAGCCTCACCACAGTTTATAACTTCCTACAAGGAAATCAATGGGTTCTTCTAGATTCTTAGATTTAGGTTCCCACTATTGGATCCACTAGAGTTTGTCTTTTGAGAGATCATCCTTTTTAAAGTCTATTTAAAGTGTTAAAAATTTAATTATATCATTTATCAAATTTCCATGCCAGTCTGAATCATGGTATTTGATGTAATACATAGAGAAAATAGGCTGAATTCTAATACTTGGTTATTTGGGGTAACACAGATGTAATGCTAAGGCTAGGTGGAGGGGTCTGCATGGAAGATATAGTGGTGTGCGGACTTCTCATTGCGGTGGCTTCTCTTGTTGCAGAGCACGGGCTCTAGGCATGTGGGCTTCAGTAGTTGTGGCTCGCAGGCTCTAGAGCATAGGCTCAGTCAGTAGTTGTGGTGCACGGGCTTAGTTACTCCGCAGCATGTGAGATCTTCTTGGACCAGGGATCAAACCCGTGTCTCTTGCATTGGCAGGTGGATTCTTAACCACTGTGCCAGCAGGGAAGTCCCCAGAATAGTGCTTTTAAATGTGCTTTGTGCCTAAAAGTTGTGGAGAGCAAAATGTGGTATGGAAAGTGCATTTTTTTTGGCCTGACTTTGAATTTACTTGAAAGAAAATACAGGCTACATGCTTATATCTGCACCGCCTCCTCACTTCGAGGGATATTGAAGCATGGATTAAAAAAAAATAATAAAGATGCACCAAAAAATTATAGAATGGTAGCTCCCTGTGATTTTATTTTTAAAAATAATTATTACTCTTGACACACTTTATCTTCAAAGTGCTTGGCGAATATTAATTAACTTTCTCAAAGTTTAAAGGGACTCAAGTCAGCTTGCTTTTTTGTAGAATATCCCATTGAAGTCAGGTGGTATAAGGTTGAGCTATAATAGAATTAAAAGGTTCTTAATTGGATGCCTGGGCTTCAAAGACCAGAGATCTAAGTGGAGTAAAGCAACAAACATCTAAGAAAGTAATTTGGTTTGTGCTGAAGAAAAACTGAATTTACTGTCTTGGCCAAATAAATTTATGCCCAAATGAAATCCCTTAATGGCGAGAGATGGACTGGGCTTAACTTGATTTCTTGATTTCTGTAGAGTGACGCTTGACCTGATATCTACATTAAACATTTGTAGATTTTGGCCCACATAGGCATATTATTAAATAATTACTTTTTGCATACTTAGGAAGTAGCAAAAATTAATAACCCCAGAATTAACCCATTCTAATAAAAATAAGTGGCCTAAAATAGTTAATATTGGAAAATATTTTCAAAACGACAAATACAAGTATTTATCAATAGTTTTGAGAAATTCTACCAGATCCAGAGCCCAGAACATCCTGTAATTTTAAAAGAATTTAATTCCTATGTTGAATTCCTTAAAGATTTGCTTTCATTGAAGGTTTCACGTTTAAGGTGATTATTCCAGCATGGCACATGTTATTTTCTGATTACTTGCTCCCTAAACTGCTTACATTTATGACATGTCCCATTTGAACTTGCCCCCTACACACACACACACACACACACACACACACACACACACACACACACTCTATGGACAGGTATCAGCAGTGAATTAATTCTTGTTACGATGAGGAAGTGCTCTGGTGGGTAAATCCAAAACCCTGGACACCATAAATTCATCTTAATCCTTTGCATGTAATGAGAGCAAGTGATAGAATACAATATAAAAACAAGGGAAAAAAGATTGCATATAAACATAAGAATAATATAAAGAAAGTAACTACCCGTGAAGGTGTAATTCCAGAGATGTCTAAAATAGCCCTTACTTCTGTGGGCCTTAGTTTTCTTATTTGTAATATGGTCTCAGTTTGGGGGGAAAAAAAAAACAGAACTAGCCTAATCCTTGATATATAGTATGTTTTTCATAAATGCTTACTCCATGCCCCTCAAAGTCAAGATCCTTACAAGTTTCTATTTTAGGAGAAAGAGAGCAGAACTAATTCCATTTAGTTGCTGGCTGTTTCATGCCTGAGATCATTTGCATGGACTGTTCTCTCCTAGGAAAGTTCCATCCTGCCTTATCTGCTTTTTGAACCATTGTTAGTCTTCACAGTCCTGCTCAGTCATTAGTTCCTCTGTGAAACTCTTCATGACCTCCTTCCAAACAAAAGTCATCTCTTTCCCTGTATTTTAAAATCTTTAGCTGTTTCTGTTCTTGCCTGTGTTAGAGTGATGTGTTATTTTTCAGTCTGTCCACCTTCTCCACTTGGTTGTTAGCTCACCGGTGCCGAACTGCGTCAGTTCTTTAATCTGGTCTACAAAGCTTAAGCAATAAGTCTTAACTGAGAGGGGATGAAGTGAAAATGCTCACCAAAATCTCCAAAAGGGCTTTACGATTCAGTTTAAAATGTATTGTAGCAACTTCTTTTTTTTACTGTACTCCGTTTTTTCTTTAAGTTTTTCTGTTTGTTTCCTATCATAAATCATTCTGCAATGAACAGCATTATATACAGGATTCACTAACCTTCAGCTGGTTTGGCTATACTTGCTAAAATACTGGAATATTTACATACTGACTGGAAAGTAGTCACTACCCCAACGATCCTGAGTCCCCTCTCTCTACCCCTCCTAGACTCCTCATGATCTAATTTAATGCCTGGTGTGGCACAGTAGCAGGCCTCTAGGACACAAGTGACACTCATTCTGATCAGTCCTGACTCTGGTATATCTCTTCAAAATAGTTAATGATACCCCTGAATCTTTGCATACATCTCTCATTATTTCTTGAAAAATCTAAAAGTGAAAATCTTTGGCCAACAAATATGTCAGGAGCCTATCAGGAAACAGATCACTCAAATTAGGATAATTCTTTTTGGGTTCAATAAAGGAACTATTTAAAACAGAGGGGGCAGAGTAAGAAGGGCTTCTAAGAACAGAGATGGTTTGCACTCCTAGACAAGAAGGTGAGGGGTGGGAATAACTGGAACCTGCAAGAGGGCCACTTTGAGTGGACCTATGACTTTGGGCTGAGGGGCACAGCCCCACAGGGAGCAAGCCCAGGGAATTTATATTCCAGTTTCCCTCTCTTTCCTCTGATCTCCTATCAGGACTCCTCAGTGCTGTCACCAGCAGGAAGTCAGAGGACTGGGGAATTGTTTATATAGTCTGTCACAGGTCTGCCTCCCAGGGCAGAGAGCAGGGTGGAGAGCTGATTTGGAGAGGTAAACCCAGAAGACAGCTGGAACACGTATAGTCTCTTTATTCCACAGTGAAAATTTGTCTCCAGAAAAAGTGATGTTTTAGGGCCTCAAATGTAGGCTATAATCTGGGCATGAGTTGATTACATTTACTTTACAGATAATCTGAATTGACTCATAAAAGAGTGCAATCTGGTGCAATGGTGGGAGGGGAAAATCACAGAGATATTGTGTACCTGGGAGATGCTGGGAGAGGGAAGGCCAGTGAGGCTGGGGGAGCATCTTGGATAAACTCCTCCTGCCCACAGAGTTGATCTGTGGGGAAGAGTGGGTGTAGGACCACAGAGAATAGAAGCATCACTGTGACTATCTTAAATTCTTTTTTATTCTTAACTTATGCTGGGCCAGTAAGCCAATTCCTCGTATTTATGTTACCCGGGATGTTGTAAAATTACCTCAGAAGAGACCTTAGAGGACATGTGGATCAGCCGTGTTCATGCTGTTCTTAGCCACAGAATCCTGCAGAAGCAAAACATAGAAAACAGACAAAACAGCTGTGGTAAGACTGGTGAATCTTCCACTCTGCCTTCTCCTCCAATTCTGCACTCCAGGGGACTTAGAGGATTTGCCTAAAGTCACACAGCTTGCCCAGGACTTAACAATCTCTGGCTATTGGCTCCATCCTCATGTACCTACAGATAGAGCTTTCTCTGGTCATTATCAATTCATCATGGAGGCTTCCCCTCATTTTTTCTCCACTCAACATTATTGGTTCACCAGCTTGTTAAGCTGACCATGATGTAACCATCCATCTGTCTTAAAGCCTTCTATCTGTGGTTCTCTACCCTGCTTGCACATGATAATCATGTGGGGAGCTTTTATAAACATGCCAATGCTCAGGCCCCATTTCTAGAGATTCTGATTTATTCACTGTGCTGTGAGGTCCAGGAGTAAGTAAAAGGATTCTAGTGAACTTCAAGGGCTTGAGAACCCTGTTGTGCTGGAAACTCTGAAAGCACTAGAATTCCCAGAAAGGAGAAGAGTTTGCTTAGCTCCAACCCCAGGCTGTAGTTTGTACCCTCAAGAGTTTCACCTTAACCCCCAGGTGATCATGAAATGTGGAGGAAGTGAAAAGTTAGTTTCTTATCTGGAAGAAGATTGGAATCTGACCTTCTGATGTGGAAGTTGGGACAAAATTGCTCATCATTATGCTGCTTTTAAGACATTTTGTAAGTCAAAAATAAACTGAGTAGAAAAACTCGATAGAGAAGCAAATATCTGTGCTTTCAAAATGTGATTGCAGATAAAGAGTTGTACTTTCCCAGGATTTATCCATTGATATTCCATTATACACTTTTAACTGGTTACCATATATGAAAAATAAATGTAGTTCTTAACATTTAAGTTTACTGGGGAAAATATACATTTTAATTAGAGTGCTTGTGTTTTTAATGTTTCTGAAATGGATCAGTAGAATCACCTTAAGTTACAGAGTAAATTTTTTATTTTTACATCTTTATTGGAGTATAATTGCTTTACAATGGTGTGTTAGTTTCTGCTTTATAACAGAGTGACTCAGTTATACATATACATATGTTCCCATATCTCCTCCCTCTTGCGTCTCCCTCCCTCCCATCCTCCCTATCCCACCCCTCTAGGTGGTCACAAAGCACCAAGCTGATCTCCCTGTGCTATGCGGCTGCTTCCCAATAGATATCTATTTTACGTTTGGTAGTGTATATATGTCCATGCCACTCTCTTACTTTGTCACAGCTTACCCTTCCCACTCCCTGTATCCTCAAGTCCATTCTCTAGTAGGTCTGTGTCTTTATTCCCGTCTTACCCCTAGGTTCTTCATGACCTTTTTTTTTCTTAGATTCCATATATATGTGTTAGCATACGGTATTTGTTTTTCTCTTTCTGACTTGCTTCACTCTGTATGACAGACTCTGGGTCCATCCACGTCACTACAAATAACTCAATGTTGTTTCTTTTTATGGCTGAGTAATATTCCATTGTATATATGTGCCACATCTTCTTTATCCATTCATCCGATGATGGACACTTAGGTTGCTTCCATCTCCTGGCTATTGTAAATAGTGCTGCAATGAACATTTTGGTACATGACTCTTTTTGAATTATGGTTTTCTCAGGGTATATGCCCAGTAGTGGGATTGCTGGGTCATATGGTAGTTCTATTTGTAGTTTTTTAAGGAACCTCCATACTGTTCTCCATAGTGGCTGTACCAATTCATATTTCCACCAGCATTGCAAGAGTGTTCCCTTTTTCCACACCCTCTCCAGCATTTATTGTTTCTAGATTTTTTGATGATGGCCATTCTGACTGGTGTGAGATGATATCTCATTGTAGTTTTGATTTACATTTCTCATGATTAATGATGTTGAGCATTCTTTCATGTGTTTGTTGGAAGTCTGTATATCTTCTTTGGAGAAGTGTCTATTTAGGTCTTCTGCCCATTTTTGGATTGGGTTGTTTGTTTTTTTGTTATTGAGCTGCATGAGCTGCTTATAAATTTTGGAGATTAATCCTTTGTCAGTCGCTTCATTTGCAAATGTTTTCTCCCATTCTGAGGGTTGTCTTTTGGTCTTGTTTATGGTTTCCTTTGCTGTGCAAAAGCTTTGAAGTTTCATTAGGTCCCATTTGTTTATTTTTGTTTTTATTTCCATTTATCTCAGAGGTGGGTCAAAAAGGATCTTGCTGTGATGTATGTCATAGAGTGTTCTACCTATGTTTTCCTCTAAGAGTTTGATAGTTTCTGGCCTTACGTTTAGCTCTTTAATCCATTTTGAGCTTATTTTTGTGTATGGTGTTAGGGAGTGATCTAATCTCATACTTTTACATGTACCTGTCCAGTTTTCCCAGCACCACTTATTGAAGAGGCTGTCCTTTCTCCACTGTACATTCTTGCCTCCTTTATCAAAGATAAGGTGACCATATGTGCGTGGGTTTATCTCTGGGCTTTCTGTCCTGTTCCATTGATCTATATTTCTGTTTTTGTGCCAGTACCATACTGTCTTGATTACTGTCGCTTTATATTATAGTCTGAAGTCAGGGAGCCTGATTCCTCCAGCTCCGTTTTTCATTCTCAAGATTGCTTTGGCTATTCGGGGTCTTTTGGGTTTCCATACAAATTGTGAAATTTTTTGTTCTAGTTCTGTGAAAAATGCCATTGGTAGTTTGATAGGGACTGCACTGAATCTGTAAGATTGCTTTGGGTAGTAGAGTGATTTATACAATGTTGATTCTTCCAATCCAAGAACATGGTATATCTCTCCATCTATTTGTATCATCTTTAATTTCTTTCATCAGTGTCTTATAATTTTCTGCATATAGGTCTTTTGTCTCCTTCGGTAGGTTTATTCCTAGATATTTTATTCTTTTTGTTGCAGTTGTAAATGGGAGTGTTTCCTTAATTTCACTTTCAGATTTTCCATCATTAGTGATAGGAATGCCAGAGATTTCTGTGCATTAATTTTGTATCCTGCTACTTTACCAAATTCATTGATTAGCTCTAGTAGTTTTCTGGTAGCATCTTTAGGATTCTCTATGTATAGTATCATGTCACCTGCAAACAGTGACAGCTTTACTTCTTCTTTTCTGATTTGGATTCCTTTTATTTCCTTTTCTTCTCTGATTGCTGTGGCTAAAACTTCCAAAACTGTGTTGAATAAGAGTGGTGAGAGTGGGCAACCTTGTCTTGTTCCTGATCTTAGTGGGAATGATTTCAGTTTTTCACCATTGAGGACGATGTTGGCTGTGGGTTTGTCATATATGGCCTTTATTATGTTGAGGAAAGTTCCCTCTATGCCTACTTTCTGCAGGGTTTTTATCATAAATGGGTGTTGAATTTTGTCAAAAGCTTTCTCTGCATCTATTGAGATGATCATAAGGTTTTTCTCCTTCAATTTGTTAATATGGTGTATCACATTGATTGACTTGCATATATTGAAGAATCCTTGCATTCTTGGAATAAAGCCCACTTGATCATGGTGTATGATCCTTTTAATGTGCTGTTGGATTCTGTTTGCTAGTATTTTGTTGAGGATTTTTGCATCTATGTTCATCAGGGATATTGGCCTGTAGTTTTCTTTCTTTGTGACATCCTTGTCTGGTTTTGGTATCAGGGTGATGGTGGCCTCGTAGAATGAGTTTGGGAGTGTTCCTCCCTCTGCTATATTTTGGAAGAGTTTGAGAAGGATAGATGTTAGCTCTTCTCTAAATGTTTGATAGAATTCGCCTGTGAAACTCTGTGGTCCTGGGCTTTTGTTTGTTGGAAGATTTTTAATCACAGTTTCAATTTCAGTGCTTGTGATTGGTCTGTTCATATTTTCTATTTCTTCCTGATTCAGTCTTGGCAGGTTGTGCCTTTCTAAGAATTTGTCCATTTCTTCCAGGTTGTCCATTTTATTGTCATAGAATTGCTTGTAGTAATGTCTCATGATCTTTTGTATTTCTGCAGTGTCAGTTGTTACTTCTTCTTTTTCATTTCTAATTCTATTGATTTGAGTCTTCTCCCTTTTTTTCTTGATGAGTCTGGCTAATGGTTTATCAATTTTGTTTATCTTCTCAAAGAACCAGCTTTTAGTTTTATTGATCTTTGCTATCGCTCCTTCATTTCTTTTTAGTTTTTTTCTGATCTGATCTTTATGGTTTCTTTCCTTCTGCTAACTTTGGGGTTTCAGAGTAAATTTTTAGTAGGATTTCTAAGGCATAATTTAAATAGAATAGTATTTCTAGAAATATACATTTCTCTCTTTCAATAAATATGAAGTTTAAATGTGAAACTCTATAATTTATTATATGAAGACATTTTCATTATTCACTACATAATATTTTAAATGAAGCATAATGAGTTGTGTTTTTTTGTTTTACATTTTCTTTTTACTAACTTTCTTTTGAAATCCATGTGTCCCTGGGTCTGTTCTAACCATCCCATTGTGTTTGAAAAGTGCCTTGTCTCCTATTTGCTTCTTCTCAGAACAATCCAGCCTAATTCTTTGTTTCAGGTCTTTAAAATGTCATCGTCCTTGCAGTAGCAGATACTTTGCAATAAGTAAATGGAATAGTTTGCATTTTCTTCTGGATATCAAACATGATAGAACCAAAGTTGAAATTATCTAGTTAAAGCATTCTCCATTCCTTTTTAAGTATTTTATCTTGCTAAAATCCCAGCACAAGTTATGTCTGTAGGAGAGAAAGCTAATTGTAAATTAATAAGGCAAAGACTCTTCTTATAATTGTCTTAAAAGTGTAACGTGTTTATTTGCCTTAGAACGCTACATACTAATTAATGACTGTCATCAGGAAATAAAATTTTGATTTTGTGTTTCTTGCATTTTTGAGTGAATTTTCTCAGGTTGACGTCAGTAATCAAGACGTAGGTCTTTTAGTGAAATATAATTCCTGTCAATATTAGCAGAAACATAATTAGGAATATGTAAATGGATCTTCATTGTAATAAAAGATAAACATATTTGTAGTAATATATACCCAGTCCTATGAAAAACAAAAATCTCAAGGGCAGGGGCTTCCTCACTATCTGGGGGGATAAGCACTTTTTCCTGTGGTTGTATCAGATTACCAAAAGCTGGCAGGAAGAGTAGCATAAAAGGCTAGTGATGACAGTTTAAGTATGATGTTGCTTCTGTGGCCCAGAGGGCAGCCTCTTCATTGCACTGCCAAGTTCATTACTGTTTGGACTTGCCTCCTCCTCACTGAAGCTGGTCTTGTGTCTTTGGTTCTCCCGGTTTTCTTTTGTTCTCCATTTTTTCTCTTTTTTTCCTTGAGCTTATTTGAGTTTTTTGTAAGCATTTACTAGGAAGATGATTTATACACTTTAATAAGTATTTCCAGAGCAGCTCGAGTTGTTTAGAGGAAATATCTAAAAATACACACATTTACTCTGATTCTTGTTTAACATCTATTAATATTTATCTTCCCTTGGCAGGTATTAAAATGAAAATTTTAGCCCTAGACAAGAACTTGGAGATATATTTAGTGAAAGGGTAGCACAGCTGGAAAAGGTACAAAGGAAAAGCTGGTATTTTGTTCTTAAACAAAGAAGAACTCCTTTTCATGAATCAGAGTTGTGTTATAAAGCATCAATTTTGCACATTCTCTATAAAGAGAATAAAATAGAAATGATGGTGTGACCTTGCAGGACTTTTGGGAGGATTGGAAATAGTCCAGTAACGTATATGAAAGCCTAGCATGGTATCCGCACAGAGTAGAAACAAATGGTAAGCATTGTTGTTGCTGTCACTGCTTTTCTCTCCTACAGGCCATCCACCTCGCCACCTCCTACCCCAGGTTACTTGCGGCCTGTGCACTGTGACCTTTACTCCAGTCTCCTTGACGTAGTCAGGCCATATTCCTTCCTAAAGTCCCCTTCTGGAATCCAGCTCTTCTTGGAGCCTTGGTAATCTCTGGGTCTGAAAACTGCCCCATCATCATTAGCGGTTTAGGGCATTGGATTTTAATTTGAGCAAAAGTATACACGGATTGGGCCCAGTTTGTCAATGTGCCTTCCAGTAGCACCAAAATTACCTGCAAGGGACAATTAAAAAACAAAATAAAACAAAAAAACAACCTCCAGTAAATATAACTTAGCATTCCTCAGTCTGTTCCTTTGTTAGAATAGGGCATTTAACAGCAGCAGCAGCAGCAGCAGCAACAGCAGCAAGACACTACCTGAGCGGTCTTGAAGATGAATTCTGGTTTTCTAGGGAGACCAAGGGGCGTGTTAGGAGGGGGTTAATAGGCTTTAGGGAACAACACTTGCAAAGGGCTGGAGACTTAGCATTCTAAGGCTAAGCATTCTCCACCACTTACAGGTGATGGAGATATTTGAGAGCCTTTGGTTTTTGGATTACTTGGACGATTCCCCTGTAATGTGTTCTTTATGTCTGAATTTGGTGCTAGTTGGCTCACAGGTAAACATCTAGCATGTTTTATATTTTTATTATGTTTAGACGGTGTCCAAAAGATTACTGATAAAGAAGAAGATTGAGTCCTTTATAGGTTTGCTGTGAATCAACTTGGTGGATAATTTTTTGAGTTCAGAATGCTTCCTTTTGGATGGATCCTTTTGGAATCATGAAGCAGAAAAATCATTTAGAAGAATATTTCAGGGACAGAAGAAATGGTGTGAACACAGTGGATCTGGGGGTGGATCTGGCATGCTATGGAGATGGTGAGATGAATCTAGCTGCAAAGGGAGAGCCATGTTGTTAAGTAGGAAATAAAGCTGGTGAAGCTAGAATTCAGTATGCGAGCACAGATAAAGTGTATGGGGGAAGACATGCTGATTCTGCCTGTAACATTTACTAGCAATGTGATTATTAACTAGTTACTTAACCTTTCTGAGGTTTAGTTTCCTCATGCACAAAATGGAGATAATTTTCCTCAACAACTCTTCAGTTTGGAGTTGGGATTTAATCACAGAATAGATGTAAAGTGTTTGACACTTAATAAATTCTAAATTCATCCTCCCTTTGGTTAAGGCTTTGGAGGATCTAGGATATGAATTTAATGGGAAACTCAACCATTATAAAGATTTTTTATTGAAGTATAGTTGATTTACAATAGTATATTAGTTTCAGGTGTACAGCATAGTGATTCAATATTTTTATAAGATTTTGTTTTTTAAGGTATGCACTATACCAGATCTTCAAGGGTGATGGCTATCCAGTGGTTAAAGGGTCCCCTTGGCTGGGCTTTCAGAGGTATCATATATTACTGGTAAGTCACTCACGTCATGTGTGACTCACAACAGCTCTACCTTCTCTACATTTTCACACATGAAAATATTGCTCACCCACCATCAGAATGCTCTGGTCTCTTTCTAGAAGTGTTGATAGGTTTGCATCGTTCTATCCCCAGTCTCTCATAACCCCTTTAAGGCCAACAGCACACAATCTTAGGTAACTAGCTAGGATTGGGGTGGCAGTCCATGGCCATGAAATCAAGAGAAAATAGAATGACTCATACTCAAATGAAGTAATGACCCTATTGTAAAATAAACATTTTAATTTAATAAAGGACATGTTTTAAGGGCTTGATTAAGAACTAAAATCTTTAGGAAAAGATGCCAGTTACCAAATCAAGCCAATGCTTTTACACTGGTATAGACCACAGTATGGTGGCAATAGCAGTATTCAAAAGGATAATTGAATCATGACCTTAAACAATTAGATTTTTTAAAATAATTGCATTAAATGAAATTCTAGGAATATGGAGTTTAAGATGAATGAAAGGGAGCAAAGTAAGAGTGCATACTTTGTGTTTATGGAGCGCTGTAAAGTCTAGTTCAATTTTTAGGTCCATGGAAAGTTAGTTAAGCAGGAAAGGATTCACCCTTAGTCTCTAAAACTGATTTCAAATGTGTCACATACACTCTTTTCTTCCTTAAGCTTAATTTCCTTTAAAGGTTTAATATAGTTCAAGAAGTTTCCACAGCAGGGTTGTATTTTGTCCTCTAACCAAGACCCAGCATGGCTTTCCTTCAGATCACTTTGGCCACATAAGGCAGATGAACTTTTCTAGTGCAACAGGTTACAATTTACTGTTCAAGGAACATCAATCTTGAAGTAAATTGATACCACAGATTCTTTAAATTGAATTTCCAGATGGTGGCTTTATACTGGGATTAACTCAAGATCTCTCTAATTAGGAGTCTACATTTTTAAAATATTTGTCCTCTTTCAGAGTTCCCTATTTCAGTGAAAGTCACCGCTGCCCATCCAGGAGCACAGACCAGAAAACTGGGTTTTTTTCTTGGTTCTTCTATTTCCTTAAGCCCTCAAGCAAGTTTTTTCTATTGTGCCTCCCAAATATATCTAGAATCTGTGTTCTTTTTTCTTCTAATCCAAGCTGACACCATCTCTGACTGGACAACCTTCGTGGCTGCCAGCTGGTCTCTGTTAATCCGTTCTGGCCCCTTTGTCCATTCTACTACTAAAGAGCAGCCAGAGTCATCTTGCCACATCACAAGTCTTAAAAATAAAGAGATAAAAAGTGTTGAAACTTAGGAAAAAAATTGTGTTTTTAAAAACACAAAGCTTCTCATGTTGCTTCCTTACAGCTCTTTGACAGCTTCCCATTGATTTGATAAAATAACCCAAATCCTTACTATTCTCTTATTCAACAAATACTGACTGACCTTTCTGCTGAAGGCCTTGTATCACGTTGTGTCCTGGGGATGCAGAGATAAATGAGACTTGCCTCCTATCCTCAAGGAACCCACCATCTAGCAAAACAGTAGTTGATCAAAGTTTACTCATTTATTAATATTCACTGAAATCCTACAATTTACCAGCAGAGTGCTGGAAGGAACTTGGGTGTCTGTTGACTTCGCTATGACTTTAGTGAAATGGATGGCTTGAACAAACATGGCCTACACTGCTCTCAGGATAATTTTGACCCTGTCCGCCTAAATCCAGAGCACATAGTCTTAATCATTATTTATGTCACTTATTGTCAAGTAATAATGCTGCATAGCAAACAACCAGAAAAAAAATCCAAAGGAGTTCGGTGAAAGTGTTTATTTGCTTACACGTTGGGGTGGTCAGCTAAGCAGCTCTGTTCATCTTGGTTAGGCATGCTCATGTGTCAGGGCAGGCTATTGACTGATCTAGGCTGGCCTTGGCTAGGACGACCGGGGAGACTTTGCACTATGTGTCTTATTTTTCAGTAGAGTAGTCTAGGTGTGTTCTCATAGTGATGGCTAAGGCTCAGGAAAGAGCAGGCAAGCACAGTCTCACAGTGCTTTTTAAGCTCTGCTTGTATCCTGTCTTGCTAACGTAACAAGTTGACTAAAGTGAATTACACAGCTAATAACTCCAGAGTCAGAATGGGTACTGCAAAGTTACATGGCCAGAATGCAAATACAGGGAGAATTGAGACCGTAAATTGTAATCCATCACAATGCTATGTTTTCTCTTAATACACTTTGTGCATAACTGATCATAGGACTTACCAAAGTAAGTTGAGACATATAATGTGTTAAGGGTTTACCCCTCCCCCAACTTGGGTAACTCACTATGGACGGAGACCTGTCTTCAGCACAATGTTTGGCATATAATAGATGCCAACAAATGTTAAAGTAATGGAATTATTGGTAGGTTAACTTTCGTCTGTTTACTTGAGATAATTAAGAGGGTAATAATACCCACTGCAACCACCTTTCTGAGGGTTAAAAAGGGGAAAAAATGTAGAAGTACATACCATTTTCTCAAGAGAATTGGTTCTTCCCACCCACCTTCCTTTCTCACTGGCTTTACATGAATTTGGGAAAATGATTTAATCTTGGCCTATTTTATGCAGGAAGTTGTAGGATAGTGATCCCCCTATTAAAACCATCTTCTGTATCTTCTCATTAAAAATTAATTTTGTATAATACTCATCTCCTAAAGAAGTCAGGTCCCCTTGAAGGCTTAAGCCTTTGAACCATTTGCAGTTTGTCTTAAATTCCTATAATGAAGGGATAGATTTCTTCTTTCTCATTCCCACAGAGAACTTATGCAAAGAGGAAAGGCAGTTTAGAATGGATAGAGGACTGTAATTTGGGGGAATGGAGTTCTTTGAGGGAGAACAAGCCTGGTAGGTGCCACAGTATATGTGTGTGTGGGGAGGTGGACATTGGACCGGCAGAGGGGAGTATGAGATATTCCAACAGGAAAGCCAGGGGCTAATGGGGAGGGCAAGGAATAAAAACCCAACCCTTTCTGCCAGTTTATCTTTAATTTTGTGGTTGCAGCATGGGGGTTGTTTTTGATGCCTGATACAGATAGTTGTGTTTTATTAATATTTCTAAATTAAAATGTATAATATATATTTATATAGTCTTATTTTTTCCATATGGTTTATATAATTATATATAATTAAATATATATAACTCTATAAATAAATATATATATATAATTATATATATGTATAACTATACCCCTTTCTTTCTTGCAGTCCCCCAGATGCAGGGCAGACACACATCTGGCTTCTATCAGTTGGGGAGTAGCTTTAAGCACATCCTGTCAAATTGTCTGTTCCCAAAAGCAATACCAACACATTCAGTGAATGTTATTTTTTCCCCACAGTTATGTTCTTGATTGGACCACAAATTTTTCCATAATACTGTACTTGAAAAATAGGACATTCTAGCTCTTTATACATAATCAGCCCCCTACCTCCAGCCACTTTTAGAAAACTTGTCTTTTAATGAAGTGTTAAGTAGATTGTATTCCAGCTCTGAAAAAAAAGTAGATTGTATTCCAGCTCTAGTTACACCATTTTTCTTTTTTTCTGTGATTGAGTTGTTCTCATTCTTTATATCTGTGTACTAACTGGGGCTGGTATAGCTAACTGCCTCCTGTCCCACTCATGTCTGGGACATGCTGGATTTGCTGCCAGAATGGTTATAAATCAGTTATTCACAAAATGAAATCAGATTATTCATTTTAAATGAATTTAAAGTTAGTTAAAATAGTTTGAAAGTTCTATAATTTAAACTTTATTTTGTTAATTTTACTACAAAAAGGTTTAGTAGGTTTGAGATGTTTTTAAAAATTATTTTTAGGGCTTCCCTGGTCACACAGGGGTTGAGAGTCTGCCTGCCAATGCAGGGGACACGGGTTCGTGCCCCGGCCCGGGAAGATCCCACATGCCGCGGAGCAGCTGGGCCCGTGAGCCATGGCCGCTGAGCCTGCGTGTCCGGAGCCTGTGCTCTGCAACAGGAGAGGCCACAACAGTGAGAGGCCCACGTACCGCAAAAAAGAAGAAAAAAAAATATTTTTATTCTTCTTTTAGGAAAAAATTATAAATAGGCGTTGCATTCTCTCCAGGGCATTTCATTGACAGTATTTTTCAAAGTTTAACCTTACTGCCAAAGGCTATAATCAGGTACCCATAATATTTTTTTGCTTTCCAGTTGTAACATAATTCATGGTTAGGCCGTATTTTTGCAAGAAATTTGTCTGAGGTGTATGTGGTGAGGAGGTGCATTTTACCAGTGTCTGATGGAAGCCATCTTCCCTGAATACATCAGAGAAATTAACAAAAGGACCCAAGTTTTAACAGCAACAACTTCTTTAATAGGGGAAGGGCATGATCTTGTTCTAGACTTTTAATTTATAAATTGAACAATTATTTGATAACTTACAAAAGTAAGTTTCATCTTATTTTTTAAAAATGCAAGTAAATAAGGAAGAGGAACATGGGGCAGGTTATTGCATTATCCTAGCTTTTCCCTTTAAGTGATCTTCATTTAAAATAGCCTGTATGACTTCTCAGGTATCTGCTGTATCTACTGCATCTGACTGGTAAATCAGATAGTTGCTAGCATTCAGTTTTCTTTTGCTTATGCAAAATGGATCTGAAAAAGTCACAAGGAATTATTGTTTTCAAATATGTAGTCTCTTCCTTCCAGAATGATGGCAATCTACATCTTCCTCTCAATTATGAATATTAGGAATATTTTAAAAAGACTAAACTTTTGGAAGAAATTTGATTTAATTAAATCTTCTTAATTCAGTGGTGCATTTTGTAACCTAAGCTGTATTGTATTTACCATTAATTTTGAACTAATGTTCTGTACTTGATGAACCAAAAATGAACCAAAAATTCCTAAATACCTTTACATTAATAGATCTTGATCAAGTTGAATTGTACTCTAGGAAGTCAATTAGTACCTCTTCCACCAGTTCTCTAGCTCCAGGACAATGTTTACAGGGTCTTGTGCAATAGAACCCTCATTACCTCCTGTCCTCCCACTAGAAATGTGTGCCGCATAGTGCACATGTATAAGTGAATGTGTCTGTATATGCCTAGCTCCAGGCTTAGGGAACAGTGAACTTTTGTTTCTGGCAAATGCAATTGATATTAGTCAAGTTTAAGTGAAAGTGATTCTTTCTTATCTGTACCTTGGTAGCACTATGCAGGGAAATGTTTTATGTTTATGTGGGTATATCTTAGGTTCATTTTTTTGTAAGTAATATTTGTTAGTATTTTTATTAGAAATGTATATAAAGAGGAAAACAAAAATAATTTATAATCCTGTCATCCAATTACTTTTAAAATAATAAACCATTATTTAAAATAATAAATCACTCATGTACCCTTCAAGAAAAAATTTATATGTGCACCCCAGGATATGTGTATGATTATACATACTTTTTCACTGACACAAAAGTTCTCATACACCGTGTCATTATTCTTATGCCATAATACTTTGTAAGAATGACAAAGTACTTTATTGTGAGACTATATCATAACTTATAATCATAATTTAGCCAATATCAATCATACTGATGGACATTCAGGTTGTTTCTAGTTCTTTGGCTATTACAAACAGTGTTTCAGTGAACATCTTTGGACATGATACTGGTGCTTTTGCAAATGTTCTTGTGGATTAAGTTCCCAGCTGGGAGTTAACTGGCTCAAAGGGGCACTATTTTTAAGAGCACATAAAGCAGTGAACTACACATTGCAGGGTGACAGTTCGTTATTGTTTGAGTACATCTGAGTGGCAGAAATTGACCAAGAGAGTTATTAGAGTAAAAATAAAACTGTACTGAGAGTCACTGGGATGTACCGTGGACTGTGAATATAGTGCTAATAACCTATAATTAACTGTCATCAACTTCAGACTTTACTGACTTAAAATTTTTGTCAGCATTTTCCCTCCGTCGTTTCACAAGCAGTCAGTAAACATTCTCAGGACTCATTTTAGATCAAAGGCCATGAAAAAAAGAAACTAGCCACAACCTTCCTGTGCCTAACTACATCTTCAGAATTGGATGCTCTAAGAAGATTGTGTTGTAATGTTCAGAAACCAGTTTGCATTTTCAATTAATGAGTGTGTTTTCCCTCCCTCAGGTGGAAGGGAAGATTCTGGAAAAGTAAAACATCGAAGAGGCATGGTGCTGCCCCTGTAACTTGGAACTGGAGAGGAGGCAAGATGCTGGCATAGCTGTTGAACTGAGAGCCTGCTATGCCAGCATACTGCCACCTCTCTTGTCTGACAGCAGCCATCGCCACCTGCGTGCCGCTCCTCCACGCACTGCTCCGGATGTGTACCCTTTCTTGGATGTGGGTTTCCATTACATGGCACCTCTCACCTCCCTGACCTCTCCTGCCATACTCTGAGTCACTTCATTTTAGCCGCACTGCCTTTCTGGCTGATCCTTGAACACATCCAGGATGTTCCTGCCTCTTTCTCTTCATTTGGGTCTTAGCAAGAACATCACCTCCTCAGGGAAGCCTTCCTTGACCACTCTTTAAAACAGCTGTCACATACCATAGTCACCCTTCATGCCTGTACCCTGCCATATGTTTTCAAAACATTGGTCACCATCTGAAACACATGTGTTGGCTTGTTGAGTATCTTGATCTCCCTCGTTAGAATGTAAGCCCCTTGGAAGGTAGGGACCTTGTGTCTTGATCAACCACAGTATCCCCAGAGCCTGACACATAGTAGTCCCTTAGTGCATATTTTTGAGACTCCACCCTGATTTTATTATGCTGGAGAGATGTCAGTCTCTTCCCATTTTGAATGGTTTTGGTAAAACCGTTCTGGGCCTGCAAACCTAACTCTTTAAAACAGTCCCAACATACAGTCAGTCCTCTGTATTCAGACTGAAATTTGATCCAAAGTTTGGTGAGCATGCAGATGCAGAGAGCCAGCTATACTACACCATTTTATATAAGGGACTTGAGCATCCGTGGATTTTGGTATCCATGGGGACTCTTGGAATCAATCCCCCACATATACCAAGGGATGACTATATAGATCATTGGGTCCGCAGACTCATGGAGCTCAGCAAATCATGGTGAGAAAAGCATGGGTTTCAGAATAAAACTTATGTTCGAATCTCACCACCGGTATTACCTATGGTGTGTTCTCGGACAGTCATTTAACCTTTGAGCTACAGTTTTCTCAAGTGCAAAATGAGGATACTACTACTAAACCCTCAGGATTCTTGAGACTAAGAAATGAGATATTTTAGCCAGATAATTCTTACTTTGTGTCTAAGTTAGTGTCTTAAATTTCTGAGGTATGTGTAGTAGTAGTAGACACCCAACAAATTTTATTTTACTACCAAGGAAAAAAAGTTAACTTTTCTTTAGCTAGAAACAGGTAATCAGCCATGGAATGTGTGGAACTGCGTTGCCAGAACTATAGCACATGTGGAATTCTTTGTTAAGACACAGAGATCTCAAAAGGCCAAGGAATTAATTGTCCAATATCTCAAATTCTTCTCTCTGGGTTAGTTCTTACTCCTCTGTCTTCTTTTATTTCTAGAGTTGCTCGTTGTCTGTAGATCTCTTTTAAAAGCAACTTTTACAGATTCACTTTACAGAATCAAAATATTTAACAAATACTGTTTGCTGATCATGTTTTTTAAGCATTGAAGTTTTAGTGAAACGTTTTGCTTTTAATAAACTAAATTTTATTTTAATTTTGATGCTTTTCCAAGAAATAACAGTCACTACTCATGACTTATTTATTTTTTTATAAATTTATTTATTTTTGGCTGCGTTGGGTCTTCATTGCTGTGCGTGGGCTTTCTCTAGTTGTGGCGAGCAGGGGCTACTCTTCTTTGTGGTGTGTGGCCTTTTTGTTGCAATGGCTTTTCTTGTGGAGCATGGGCTCTAGGCACGCTGGCTTCAGTAGTTGTGGTACGTGGGCTCAGTAGTTGTGGCTCGCGGGCTCTAGAGCACAGGCTCGGTAGTTGTGGCGCACGGACTTAGTTGCTCTGTGGCTTGTGGGGTCTTCCGGGACCAGGGCTTGAGCCTGTGTCCCCTGCACTGGCAGGTGGATTCTTAACCACTGCGCCACCAGGAAAGCCCATGACCCATTTATTGTTGCTCATGGTATTATAACATCCAGAAACTGTGTATTATACATTTTTGTCTTGCCTCAGAGTATTATTAATCTGAACTGTGAATTTAACAAAAATACATAGCACAAAGTATGGCAGTTTTAGTCTACAAGTCTTATAAAAGTTCCATTGATACCTGAGGATGATTAGTTTAGAGACATCATTTAAAATTCAGTATGGTAAGTACCTTAAGCAATATTATGCTGCTTTCCTAATCTGAAGTTCTACAGATTTATCATCTCAATCTTGATGGTTTGTGTATTCATCACCTTGTTTTATTCTTTGAATTCTTGAAGTTATCAGCCAGAAATAAATGCATAGAACACCAGCCCTGAAGGGTCATTATGTAAGCTATTATTGCCCATGAAAACTTCTAAGAACCCACACAATAGCTGTAGCTAAAAACAGAGATCCACATCACCTTATTCATTCTTTATCTTGCTAGTAAAGAAAATCTGTGCAGAGTCAATAGGCTGGGACATTCAGTCTATTCTAGGAACTGCTGTTATTTAATACTTTTTTAACCTATAACTTTGTTCTAAAAACTTGTTTCGTGAGTTTGTTTGGGCTGCTTCTGCCTTTTTCAGACTTCCATTTTATCCTCATCTACATCCATTGAGAGAGATATCCACTGCCCCTTGACCTCAGTACCACTGATGGCTGGATCCATAATGGAAATGAACCCTGAGGTCACTTCAATCAATCCTCCACATCTTAATGCGTTTTACAGTAATTTGCTAAACACCTGAACCTTCTTTTTTATTTTAAGTGATCATGGGGGCAAAAACAAAACTTGGCATATAGAAACATCAAAATGAGAGGCTAAGAAATTAGTATTCTAAAGTATCCAATAACTCCTCTAAGTCAGTGGTTTTTAAACTTTAGTGTTGCATTATCAGTCAACTGGAGAGCTTGTTAAAAATGAAGATCCGAAACCATCCCCTAGACATTTTTATTTAATAAGTCTTGATTGAGACTCAGGAATCTTCATTTTTAACAAGCACCTTATTTTGATGCAGTTTAATAATGCACTTTGAGAACACTTGTCTTATATCCTAAGTCACAGGGCAGATTTTTAAAAATCATATACAATACCCAATATGGAACTTGGGCATGGTTTTGAAAGCAGCCTGCTTTCCCACTGCATCTGTGCTTATGGAAAACTGGAACAGTGTTTTGTAATTGTGCTTCATATTCTGAGGTTTCTTATATAAACAGGCTATATAACTACACACAGGAGCACCATGGGCTGCTGATGTGCTTCTGCGGAGTTGTTTTTAACTTCAATTATCTTTTCTCCACTGGTTCACATTACAGTTTCCAAGATGTTTTCTTTTCTTTTCTGATTGACTTGATATTGACCAAAATCCTTTACCTCTAAATATACATTCTTCTGTAAGATTTCTGTTAAATTGCAAATGATATATGAGCTCCTCAAGGCTAGAGACTAAGTCTGATTGTGCAGAAGGGGAATTTTCAACATTTATAGGACTCCTACAGTGATAAATCTTTCTATAAACTAAAGGGTTACATCTTAATTGATCTATTTCTTAAGTTTAGACTTTTGTGGATTTTTTTTTTAATTGGGACATCTTTTCCTCTCTGAGACAGTATGGGGTAATAGAAAGAGCTTCAGAATGAAATGCAAAAAGACCTACGTTCTAGTCCGAGTCCTGTCATTTTCTAACTGTGTACATGAATTCGGACAGATCATTTAATCTGTTACCTTATTTGTAAATTGGGGGTAATAGTAGGAGAGACTATATGATATATTAGAAAATAGGAAAACACAGCTGTGAAAATTAAGCATGTAGGCAAACTGGAAGGCAATCTACAGAAAGAAAATAGTTGGACATTTTCAGTAGTAATTTAAACTTCTTTCAGTGTTTTGTTGCTTTATGTTGTTATTGTCTAATTTTAAAATTATTTAAAAATTATGACTCCCGGGTAAAAGGCAGAACTTTGTTCTCATTTAGCCTCAATCACTTATTTCCTAACTAACTCCAGTCAAAAGAGAAGGAAGGTGATATTTTAGTTAGTTTTATCTTGAAGAAAGGTCCAGCTTCTCTTATCCTATTTTAAGCCTAGAAATAGCTTATAGGACTTAAAATAATGATAATTCTGTGAACCATATACCTTTCTCTATCTCATTGGCTTATTATGAGGTTCAAATTATGAAACTGCTTCAAAAATGGTAAGAAGTTATATGAAGTCCTAAGATACTGTTTATAAATTCTTTCCAACCCACCCTTTCTCCCTTTATCCCTACAAAAGTTTGCCTTTGAAGTGATTGAAATTTTAACAAAAATGAAACATGTTATTCTAAAGCTGGCTATAAAGTTTTAATTCGTAGGGTTCTCATTATTTATCAGTATACCTGTAGCAGCTAAACTGACTACAGAGGATTGTATGTTAGGCCCATCTTCTTTCAGTTCTGCTCATCTGGGAATGCGGAGGCAAAAAAGTGAGAAGCTTAGAGCATCCACTACAATGAATTTCCTGTTCCATCCACACGTGTGACGAAACAAGCCAAAGTACTACTTTTAGTTTCACTGAAACTTAGATGATGTTTTTATTCCCATATAAATATTTTACATGTTTATTTAATATATATTAGAAAAACTACACAGAGTTTCCTTTTGAAAGTAAATTTGTTTTAAAAGTTAATTAAATAAAATGTTACATTTATGGTAAGTGCATATGACAAATGTTGTGGAATTGCTGCCCAGGTAGTGGGAAACGGGAGTTTGGGTGAGCAAGAGCCTGCTCTGGGAGCAACAGGTGAGAACTTTATGGATCTGGTGAGATGTTTCCTAAAGTCTCTTCAATGGATAGTCCAAACAGAGAAGTTCATGTATTATTCATAAATGAAGAAAATTTTAGTTTTGAGTGTTAATGGACTTTGCCTGTGCATTGCATATATGGTCATATACTTAGTTGCTGTCAGAAACTACTAATACTTCCCTGATGTAAAGATAATATATCTTATGTCTTTGAAAGCAAAGCCCAGTTGGTAAATGATAAGAAAGTCCATTTAAGTTGATTTGCCAGTTGAGCAAGTATTTGAGGCTAGGTGTGTGTTCTGTTTTTGGAGATAAGAGGGTCCTCAGTGCCCAAAAGTGGCAGTTTCCATTGACAGAGCAGGCACATCACCTGCGTATATGCAATAAAGCCAGATGCCCTTTCTAATAGCCTAGAGAGCTTTCAGAGTCTCAGATCAGAAAATAGCACTGAGAGATTTGCCTTACAATGCCTATGTAATGCCATGAGAACTGCAAATTAGAAAATGTCAGCAAAGATAATTTGCTAAGTTTGGAATTAAAAATCTAGAAGTCCAAAAAGATGTGTACTGAGGAGATCATCAAGCATGTATGAGGAAACAGAACCGGGATGGCATTACAGGACGATGATGTAGTTACTGGGAAGCAGGCCACCTTCATAGTTTGCATATTTTGGAAATATGTTCTATCTAATTGTGTAACTTTGCTGAAAAATGAGTGACTTGACTTGCTGATTCTGAATTAATTACCTGGCTGTTAAAAGAATTTCTAGAAGAGCACTCAAAATTTCTGTAACCAATAATGGTATCTGCCCATGTTTTCTCATCTGCCTTTTCACTTGCAAATCTTTCCTGATTTCTAAAACTGTGTAAGGGACCCATATACTGGACTTTAGAGACTGGTCATAAAAAATAGGTTGACTCCATTGCTGGATTGTGGGGAGAGAGGGAGGAGAGAGGAGGTTATTTGGGAAGATCAAGGTCTAATCTTAGAAGAATCAGCACTTGAGAATGAAAAAGAGGTAAAAACAAAGGTAAAAATGTAACTGGTGACAAGGCCACAAACTGAAAAATTAGGGGAAAACCCACCTTTTTTTAAACCATTTTTTAAATTGAAGTATAGTTAATTTACAATGTTGTGTTAGTTTCAGGTGTACAGCAAAGTGATTCAGTTATATGTGTGTGTATATATACATATATATGTATATATATCAGTTTCATATACATATATCTCTATTCTTTTTCAGATTCTTTTCCATCATAGGTTATTATAAGATATTGAATACAGTTTCCTGTGCTATACAGTAGGTCCTTGTTGTTTATCTATTTTATATATAGTGGTGTGTATCTGATAATCCCAAACTCCTCATTGATCTCTCACCCACCCCCCACTATCCCCTTTGGTAACCAAATTTGTTTTCTGTGTCTGTGAGTATTTCTGGAAAACCCTTTAACCTTTTAAAATTAAAATGATTAGAGTCTGTAGATGAATACTTACCCTAAATTTAATGACTCTGCATCACTACCTTCACTGAATATAAAAGCTCTATCAGTTTTTTTGAGAATTACAGAAGTCTTCTACCCAACTTTCTGTGTCATGGCCTCGATTTTTTCAGTTATTTATTCACCATTTAGTATTTATTAAGCACACACCATGTACCAGATACATAGTCAGTCCTGTCCCATGGCTTGGAGTATTAAGGAAAGAGATAAGCCATTGCAAGTTTGATTATGATAGGGAAGTACTTTTTTGCATATGGAAACATAACAAGGGAACCTAATTTAGACAGGAAATGGTGAAGTAATCTCATTCCAATGAAGAGGTGTTTTAAGTTTGGTTAGATCCTCCTAAGAGTGCTTTGTGAGGGGAGAGTGCATGTCTTCTTACTTCTTCATGGTACCTAGTGCAAAACCTTATGCATATAATACATTTGATGAATCTCTGTCATGATGGTTATCAATTGTTGTATAATGTACAAAGTACTTGCAACGGATCAGCTTTTATTAATTCATAAAACACACACAAAACGCTGCAGTTGCTGCGGTCCCTTTGCTCAGTGAGAGCTCATTTCCTTGCTCAGGCATTCCAGTAGTGCTTTATTATATAAGCTACTGCTGTGGTTAAACTCTAATGATTTCAAGGATCCAGTTACCTCAAACAGGAGGGGTCCAGTGTAAGAATTCATGACTGGAACTAGAAGATGTCAAGAATCAAAGCAGCTATAACGGAATACTCTTTTCTCCACCCATCATTTCCTATATATCTATTGCTCACTGCTTCCCTGCTCCCTCTGAGAGTACTCCATTTTCTTTTTCAGTACACTTTTCTATTCTTACTCATTTTTCTCTTTCTCATAGCTTTGGCTTAGGAGGGGCTCTTATATGAGTGCCACCACCTGCTTTTATGGACTGTCTGCATCACAACCTTTCAGCTTCACTTCCCACTGTTAATTGTAACAGACTCTCCATGTGTCCCAGTTCTGATTCCCAGGAGTGAGAAGCTGACAGGCTCAGTTCTCCTTTTGTACCAGACCATGTCATAGGGTTCTGGCAGAGACAGTCCTTGGGTCATGTACCACCTCTGGCCCAGTCACCTCTAAACAAACAAACGTGGCTACCTAGGTCATAGAAATTGTAGGCAGGGCTCTATTCATAAGGGGTGTAAGGAGTATCTGCTTATACTCACCAGGTGCCATCACTGAATATCATTAATATATTTACATATGCTTAAAAGTTTAGAATTATTTTCCTACTATCGTATATCCTAATCATACTTCCAGAAACACTAAAATAATTTTGATTATAAAACATCATAACCCCAATTTTTGGTTTTCCTTTCTTCTGTTTCTCCTCTATATCATAATGAACTTTGTCCTTTGAACCATTCATTTATAGGACTTTCTCATACACTTGCAAGATTTAAGTATGCTGATATTTCAGAAAGTCCTAAACCTTAGAGATTTCTTGTCTCTCCTCTTCCTCATCTTTTCATAATATAGCCCACATAAATTCCCAAGTTTTGGTGTTTGCCTTCCCTTTTACCATCCTTTATCACTGCTTTCAAGAATTTTAGATAAACACTGGAGTACGTGTGAGACTGGGTCTCTTCATGTTCTACTTTAGACCAGTTCTTTTAACACTTAACTAAAAAATGAATTTAATGTTCAGTGATTGGCTGAGTGAATGAGTTAGAGAAATCATGAGAAAAAAGAAGGCCTTTCTAGATTAAAGAAATCAAGTCTAATATCTTGTGAAATTTCCAAAACCTTTCAACCTTGATTTAATTCTGAGGTTATATAATACCGAGTATCTCAGTGACATGCCTATAGCATAAATAGCCCGTTTCTTCTTTAATCTCATCTATACATTTCTTGATGTACTGAAAACATCCTTTTATTGTTGTAGCCAGAATCAGAGTTAAGCATTCCTTTAATTTTTTAAAACATTAATGGACTGAGTTTTTTTAAATAGTAATCAAGCAATGTGCTGATATGCAAAGTCTTCTATGGTATTTCTCTTGCCTTTAGCTAATATTTGTAATTCCTTGTTAATGTGTTTTAGTATGAGGGTTTATTCTCTAGTTCCTCTTAAAAGATGGCAAAATTACAAGAGAATCTAAATGCTAACAACTTACTCTTTCTCTCGGGAAGGCCAAGAGGAGTGATAATTTAGAAAAACAGTGATGTAGAAATCAAAACCAATCTCTAAGGAATCAAATGAGGAGTATCTAGATTTCACTGTTATTATTGATAGGCACTCAGTAAATATTTGTTAAGATGACTGACAGTTTTCATTGTTTAAATAAATAAATTTTATGGTTATTTCAAACCCTTACTGTCCAGGTTTTAAAGGAGTAACAAGTACTTAAAAATCAAGTTCCCTTTAGGAGGAATATAAAGAGTAATTAATGACAGCACTGCCTTCCGGAAAGTCTCAAAATTAACTGTGTAGCACTTGCTGAAACTTCATCCTTTGAAAAGACTGCCAGAGATATCGATGTTGCCTTATGTGCAGTGCCCTTCTTTTTCACAGACCACAGCCAGTGTCCTCATTTTTGTCTGAGTCACAGAAGGATGCCCAGGCTCCTTTCTCTTTATTTATTTAAGCTTAAATTTACTTACCTGCCAATAGATCAGTGGTCTTAGTCTATTGTTTTCTGATGTCTTTAAAGGGAAAGAACATGTAGGAGTCATGGTGTTATTAAAAGAACACCATGAATTATTGCTATGGCAACCTTAATTATATATTATGGACAAATCAGAAGCTACCTTGAGAAGTCAAGATAAATCATTGCCCACATTAATGGTTTAAGACCAAATTATGAGGAAAATGCTTACAATTTAGAAAGCTCTGTCCATTAACTTACTCTATATGCATTGGGAAATGCTTGCCATTATTTGAGTTTAGCAGTAGATCATCCAGCTTCAACTTGCAAAATCTTGGTTCCATTCCATCCGAGAACCAGTGGTCTTAGTTATTTACCTCTTGATAATTTAAAAAATAATAAATCAGCCTAATATGAAGGCTAATTTAAAATGTTTAGACTTTCAGAAAATTGACTGCTTTTCTTGTTTAGAAAAGTGGTGGTGCCTGTACTGATCTCAATAAATTACAAACTGCTTTGTACCTATTGCCCATCTTAATGCCCTTGGTTTCCTACCTCACTCCTCTCCCACCATACATATCTGTACTTTTTCTTTTCACATCAGTGTGATTAGTGTGATTACTAATAGTGTGATTTGCTAATTATGGCTGAATAGACTTGAATTAGGGATGTAAAAGTTCAATTTTACTAAAATCTAAAATGAAGCACTATAATGTTTAGGCTCATACCCTCCTTTAAAATAAAGCACTGTCCTTAAACTGTTTTGGATGGTAACGTGAAAGTACAAAGAATGTGGCCATGAGCTGTGAGGCAAAATTATACATCTTTTTAAAGGCCCATGTGATGAATATAAAATGATGGGTCTCCTTGGTCTCTGAAATTCTCACAAATAACCTTAAAGTCTTGTAGTAGTACAATACTTTGTATTCAACACTCAATCCCAAATAACAGCTGACTGGCAACATTTCATAGTGTCCATTTTCCCCCTTCTGTGATACAAGGTGTTTTCTTTTAAAATGCTATTTTCTGCCTTGTACGTAAATATTATGCATACTGATGGATAAAGAAAAACAATTCTGAGGTCCTCAGAAACTGATGTAACTAAACCTTCTTGAAAGTATCAGTACACCACCAGCAGGGGAGTCAGTTCATTTCAGGGTGATCTTAATCTTGTTCTGACCTTCAGGATAGGTGAGATGAGTAGGAAGAAGCTCCATTTATATTCCCAAAGCTAGTGAATGGTTTCATTATATGACCTGACTGTATTCGCTACCCAGTCACAGTGACAAAGAGGACATTTGTTTCTGCATCTAAGGACTTTTTACAAAACCTTTATTTCTGCCCCAAAGAGGAGAACTGCCACCACAAAGGATGCTTATCAAAGACACTGTCATTATTCCAGCTTGCTCCACCCATGCCCCAGTTGCTACCTGCTGTTGGGTATGTGTTACCATTTCTAAGCCATCTTCTCTTGAATTTCCAGAGGGCCCACTCTGGGCATCAGTCTCCCTGTTTTACATCTTTAGAATGACCTTCCTCATCTTGCATTCACACATGACCCAAGGCAGCACAGATTAGGCTTCCTGACTTCCTAGGTTAGTCGGAGTGAAGTTCGACACTGATAGATGGGGTCAAACTTAGGTGCCTACAGAAAGTTAATCATGAAGATAAATGGACCCAATGTTAATATTTATTAAGCCCGGAAAAATTGAAATTGAATTTAAGTAAATCTGTTCAGTGCTTCTCCCTCCGTGTTCCAGGCATAGATTTTCAGCCTTCATAAAGAACTTTGCAAATCTACTACTACACCTTTAATAAGATTTTTAAGCAGCAGTATTTTGTCTTCATTTTTAGTTCATTTATTTAGAAGAGCACATTGTTTGAGACAACACATCTTAGCCCACAAAGAATATTTGTACCTGGAATTCAAGTGAACTTGGGTTCTTGGCATGGCAGCCTGTAGAGATCACTTGGATACCCTCCCGGCTCACTGGGCTTTTGATAATACTCTCACCAATGTGAGAATTTCCTGGCACCACGTTAGGCCACAGCCTCTGTACTAGTCATCCTTCCAGTCCTATGCCAGGAGAAATGTGTGACTAGGTAGTCAGACTATGTTTTTCAGCAAACTCATTAATCTCTGGGCCAGGTCAGGCACCGGTCTTCATATCTGCTTTCTGGTGGTTATACAAGGTAGCAGTATTGATTTTAGACAACTCTGTCTCTTGATAGTTGCTTAGAGCCTTGAAAAATGTAGGCTAGGTTAAGAAGGCAAAGGGCAAAGTTTCCAGCTCTTTAATATTTTATAGTCTCCTGGTTTATTTTTCTCTTTGCTCTACCAAGAAGTGAAGCCAACCAAGTTCTTCTCAAAACTCAGAGATTAATGAACCCCAAATGTGACAAAGCTCTGTGAGGTTACAATGACTTCTCTTGTGTTTGTCTCTTTTAATCCCTCAAATGTTGATTCAGGAAAGGAAGAAGTGATAAGCCTAAACTGAGAGAGTTGACATCAGAGGCCAGTGGTATGGAATCTTAGTTCAATTTCCATCTGAGGAGGATTTCATAATATCAGATAAAATAAATAGGAATTGAAGGGAAAAAAGGACTCCCGAAGGGCAAGAAACAAATAAATATTAAATTACTAATACTAGGCAATTTATATATGTTACCTTATTTAACCGTTATAACTACAAGGTTATTATTAGCATGCCAGTTTTACAAAAATGGAGACTTAGTAAGGTTAACTAACTCTCTAAGTACTGTACATCTAGTATGCTGGGTTCCAGAGCCAGTACTATCTGAGGGTAAAACAGACTCTGAAATACGTCATTTTGTTCCAAGGGAAAATGAGAACATTCATTACAATGTGAAGTTGACTGGCACATTTCCTAAAATATGTATTTTGGCAGATCCTTTTCAATGATGATTTCCATCTAGAATTCCTGTAAACTTTTTTTTAGGTCAAAAGAGTAATATCCATTAAGGCTTTGTATGCTATTCTGGGAGAAATATGTTCACGCACATCATCTGGCCCACTAGCTTTAAAAGTGGCTAGAAGCCTGGTGCAGAATCCTTGGCATCCAGGACCACCCCCTTCCACACACACAGATAGACACATACGTGCACACACATCTATAGCTTTTCCTGAGCCTGATGCAGGCCTTCTAGTCATTGATATTTAGTTTCTTGAGCCCATGTAAGAATTTCAGCGTTCTCCCCTACCAGCTATTGAAAAAGTTATATGCCTATGTGCCAAGTGGAGTGATAAGTATCCTCTCACTTTATCTTAATTGTTGCTATATATTGCTGTGTATTGGTCCTTTCTTTCCCAAATTTACAAATGAGTCAGTGAATTCAGTGTTCATGGATTTGTTCATGGATTTGAGTTCACCTAGCTCAATAACAGAGGTAGAATTTGAGCCTATGTCTGTCTTGTTTCTAAAATTCTTTTCTTCATTATGCGAACTTTACATTTGTCCCTCTAATCACAATCCCTCTGCATGAATGATATTCCTGCCTTTGTTGTTATCTGTGGCTTTTTATAGGGCACTATAAAATGAGAAGCACCATGAGAAAATCATAATACCTTGGAGTCATGTGGAAGTGACTTTGAGTTCTATTTATGACCTGACCGTCTCTGTTGTGTCTTTGTTGTTTGGTTGTGAATCCCATAGTGGCATATTCAGATAAGTGTATTTTTCAAATCTTGACTTTCTCTTTGGCTTATTTGTTTATTTTGTTTTCCATTTCTCTTCTCATTGTGTTTATGTTTGTTTTCCTCTATGTCCTTAAGCATATGGAGCATAATGTTAATATCTTTGCTAGTTCCATTATTTCTCAGTCTAATTCATTAACTCATTCTCCTAAGTATGGGTCACATTTTCCTATTTCCTCATATGTGCAGTAGTTTTTAATTGAATGCCAGACATTGTGATTTTATGTTTCATTGTGCTGGATTTTGATGTATTTCTTTTAAGAGTTTTGTATTTTGCTCTGCCAGGCAGTCATATATATATATATATTTTTTTGGCAGTCATATTGATTGTGGATTAGTTTGGTTTTTTCCAATCTTGTTCTTAAGCACTTTTGACAGGTCTAGAGCAGTCTTTACTTTAGGACTAATTTAGTTCCACATTTAAGAGTGGCTCTTTAAGGGCTCTTTATGGAATGCCCTATGTATTCTCCCATGTGCCTGATGGGAACCTGAATGACTGCTATATATTGCTATGTATTGGGCCTTTCTTTCCCAAATTTACAAATGAGTCAATGAATTCAGTGTTCATGGAATTCAGTGTTCATCAGCTCTGTGCTCTTTAACCTAAAAGTCCATGATACTTACTTTCTTCTTCTGAAGATTATACTTGTTGTGCCTTGTAGGATTTCACCTAACATGTACACACATTAGTATCCACCAAAGGCTCAAGAGTACACCTCTGAAATTCTAGATAGTTCCACCCTTTTGGGTTCTCTTCCCTGCAAATTCTAGCTGTGTCAGCTCTACAAACTCTGATCTCTCTTTCTTTAACTCAGATTGTCCAGGGAGGTTTCTTCTCCCGGCAGCCTAGTCTAGAAATTGCCTCCAAGCAGAAAGCCTCATTTGTTTCCCATCTCTCAGGGATCACAGTCTTCCACTGCCTATTATCCAGTGACTAAAAATCGTTGTTGCCTGTATTCTGTCTTGTTTTCTAGTTGTTTACAGTGGGAGGGTAATTCTTGACCCTGTTACTCCCTTATAAGCTGAAGTATAAGTCCATGTAGTTGGAAATGTTATTTAATTCTCTAAATCAAAGGTGTTTTTTTCTTTTCATTTTTTAAGTGGAGATAATAAGACCTACCTCTCAAGCGTATTATAAACATTAGAATTTTATCTTTTAAAAATATATATGTTCTTTTTCAGATATTTTCCATTATATGTTATTACAGGATATTGAGTATAGAGTTCCCTGTGCTATACATTAGGTCCTTGTTGTTTACCTATTTTATATATAGTACTGTGTATGTATTAATCCCAAACTCCTAAAAAAAGATTAGAAATAATATTAATGTATTTTCTTAACAATGTACAACATTTGTATTTAATATGTCTTCATCTAAGCTTCCTTGTTTATACAGTGGGGTTAATAATAATACTTCATAGAGTAATTGTGTGGATTAAATGAATTAATATGATATTTGCAGTTTGCCTAGAACAATGCCTTGCACAAAGTAAGAGGTATAAGTGTTAGTTAAATAAATAATTTTGGACAGTTGTGGAGGTGTTGTTTACTACCAGAAAGGAAGTAATCTTACCATTAATCAACAGTGAACACACTTGGCATTCAGAGAAAATACAAACCATTTCTTAACCTTTCCCATTGAAATACTTTTCAGTCTGTAGCAACCATCTCAGATGGTTGTCCAGGGTGCCATCTCTTTCATTGGCCCCTTCATCTTCCCTTTGTCTAAACCTCTCTTCCCTACCCTGCCTAATTTCCTGGCTCACTCCTAGCCACATGATGAAATATCCTCAAGATCATGCCTCATACTTGCCTTTTTAAAACTTTCATCTTTGAAGAGCTTTGGATACCTTTTACTGTTCATCTTAGAAAAGCTTAGGTCTTTTAATTTGTCAGAACATATATAAGACAAATTTTTCTCTTGTTATGTAGACCACTTCTCATAATTTTGATGTGTTATATAATGCTAAGAGACTCTCTGTTACTTTACACTATTTTACCAAGAATCCTGCTGAGAGGGAGAGGAAGGAGGTAAAGCTTTGTGAAAAGTGTCTCATAGATAGTATATATTCAGTAAGCAGTGGCTATTATTTGGATATTTCCATGTGAATGGATACACAAGTAACATTGTTATCTAACCAGGTATTCAAACTAGAGAAAATATGATCAGAGGGGTTTAGGAGGACTATACTGCTCCTGAACTTGATCATTTAGGTATAATCCAGACTCACCTGTTACCAATTCCAGGGTCCAATACTTCTACTACTCTCTTACTAATATCTTGGAATTATTTCATTGTCATTCAGTTGAATACCACCTGGCAAAGCCCCAACCCTGGGTGGACTGTGGACCTTCTCTGCTTCTGCTCAAAGCAAGGTAAATTGATGCCATTATTAACTTAGGTTCACCAATGTACCCAACAAGGTGTAATAGTCAACTAATAGGATGTGTGTATGTACACAGAGGCATAAGGAGGCTGGCAGATCCAAAATCTGCAGAGTGGGCTGACAGTCATGAGACCTGGAGACAAGCTGATGATACATATCGAGTCACTGTGGAATTCCTTCTTGCTTGGAGGGGGGTCAATCTTTTGTTTTATTTTGTTTTATTCAGACCTCCAACTGATTGGATAAGGCCCATCCACAGTATGGAGGACAGTCTGCTTTACTCAGAGTCCTTTGATTTAAATGTAAATATCATCCAGAAACACCCTCATAGAAACATCCAGGATAATGTTTGACCAAATATCTGAATACTGTGGCCTAGCCAAGTTGACACACAAAATTTATTATCACACCAGGTCAATATTACTCTCCTACCTGATCAGCCATCTCTTCCTCACATTTTTTGCTATCACAACCCTAAATCTTGTCCCTTCTCTTCAAACCTAGGACACTTCTCCCTCTTCTGTTGAATTAAAAACACTTATTCATCCAATTTTTATTGAATCCCTACTATTCCAAGCTAGGAATATAATGTGCTAGGCTGTGTGATTTCAATGTGAGCAAAACAAAGACTTGGCTACTGTCTTCTTAGGAGAGAGAGAAATTAATAGTCACAAATCTTATAGACTATGATGAAAACAATGAATGGGGATATAAGAGGATGCAGAGAGGCACGTCAGTAGGTGAAGAGGGGTTGGAGACAAGAAGGGCTTTGAGGGCAGAGGAAACAGCATGTGCCAAGGCAAATGCTGATCTCAAAGATGGCTCTTCAGGTGATCTAACCTCCTACTTCACCAAGAAAATAAATAGAAACCATCAGAATGAAACTCTCAACTTCCTCATCCACACCTGCACACCAACCAGCATCAATGCCTATTCTTTCCTCTTTCCTTCCTGCTAAAGACCAAGCCTGCCATGAATTTTCTCTCTCTCTCTCTCTCTCTCTCTCTCTCTGTCTCTCTCTCTCTCTGTCTCTGTCTCTGTCTCTCTCTCTCTCTCTCTCTCTTCTGGCTTCTTGCAGCCAATGGGTAGTCTTTCTCACCTTAAATCAAAATTTATAAACTAACAGGACCTTTCAAGATTGAACATCCTACTCCTGCTTCCACTCTATTTTTCTCCTCCCTGGAGTGATCAAATTTTTGTTGGCATTGCCTACATTGTTTTTCCATTTCTTCTTAAAAGCGTTGAAATCTGGCTTCTACCGAGACTACCCTATTGAAAATTCTGTTTATCAGAGTCACTAATGACTTCCATGGCATTAACTCCAACATATGCTTTCAAGTACTTTATTTTGCTTATCCAGTCAGCAGCACTGGACACTGTTAGACTACCCTTTTTTCCTGAAAAATGGTTTTCCTTCTACTGATCTAGGCGCTCTTTATTTCCCTTGTGGTGTCCTCTTCTACTCATTCCTTAAGTACTGGTGATCCTCAGGGTTGATCTTCAGGCTGCTTGCTCTTCTCATTCTGTATACAGAAGTTGTATAACAAAGAGGTGAATAAATGGAAAGAAAAGATGCTCCCAACTGATCTTATTCTGATGTACTTCTGTTTTACGTTGTGCTACATAATTTGATTATATTTCACTGTTTCTCCCTTCTCACCCTTCCTAATCAATCCAATTAAACCACATTCCAGTAATCTTTATCTCTGGCTCAGTGAACAGGTCTAAAGCAGTAATAAGAAGATAATAAGCAATCAATAAAAATGTGTTGAATGAATTAGTATCATGAGGACCAGTAAATGTTGTATAAGTGCTTCTAGAGCATGCACCCACTCGGTCCTTCTTTCTTTGGATTAATCAACATTTACTGAAAAACCATTGATGGAAGATAGGCTTCATCTTATTTCCAGCTGTGATTGATTAATAGGGGTCTGCTTGGAGAGCTATGTTGAGAGCCAGTTACCTAGGGATCAGTGTGAAAGAGTGCTGTAATCTATTGATATTAATACTGTTGTGCCTAATACAAATAACATACTACTATTAATTGAGCACAGACCATGTGATAAGCACATTAATTGGATTATCTCAGTTAGATCTCACAACAGCTCCATGGGATACCATGACTTTACATTAATGTAACTGAGACACAGAAATGTTAAAACTTGCTCAAGACCAACCAGCAAACAAATGATAGAGTTGGGATTTAAATCTAATATATCACACTTTAGATTCCATGGGCTTAAGCATCATGCTATATATATTCATAATGGGGAATGGTGGCCTTTTTTTCCCTGAATTTTTGCCATTCTTGGCCTAAATTAAACTATGAAGAGGGGAAGAAAGAATAGTATAGGTGATGATAGTATGTAAAAAGAAGGATACTCTGCCCTATGAGGCCTCAGTTACCACATCTCAAAAATGGGTTATTGCACTTAAAAAAATACAAACAACACAAACTTTTTTTTTCCTTTTGATATCTCAAAAGTTACCAATACAGAGGAGAGAACCTTAGTTTTGGAATTATTTCAGAGTAAGTTGCCAATCTGATGCTCTAATACTCTCAAATACTTTAATGTGTACTTCCTACAAACAAGAACATTTCTCCCATATAACCACAATACCATCATCAAAACTGAGAAATCAACATTGTTACATTAGTACCATATAATACTCAGCCTTCATATTTAGATTTGTACAGATGTACTAATAATATTGTTAATTGCAAATGGACAGTGTTCAGAATCACACTATGTATTGAGTTGGCATATCCTTTAGTCTCACTGAGCATCCAGCAACTCACCAATTCAGGTTTTCCCACCCAGCACTGCTTCCCACAGTGGTTTCCTCTTCTGAGTCTCTGCTCCAGTAAACTCTTACTCCCTGTATTCTCCTCTCTCTCTCTCTCTCTGAATTGTGGGACAGAAGTTTGCCCTGTGTCTTCCCCTCTTTTATGGATCCTAAAAGAGTTATTGATTTCTTGGTCTGTTCAACTTTTTACTTGTTAAGACAGAGTGACTACTTCCATGCTCCTTACACACAGAACTGGAAACTGGAAGTCCCTTTAGTCTCTTTTATTCTGAAACAGTTCTTTGGTCTTTTGTTGACTTTCACAACCTTGAAATATTCAGGGCAGTTGTTTTGTAGAATGTTCCTCAGTTGGGTTTAAGTAATGGTGCTTCATGATTAAAGTTATTTACACTTGGCAGTAAGAGCACAAAAGAGATGGTTGTGTTTTTAGAGTTGCATCTTATCTGGTCATCCATGATTTCAGTTTGTCCCATTTTGAGGTTCACTTTGATCCCTTGAATGAGGTTATGGCTGCTGGGCTTTTCCACTGTAAAGTTACTCTTTCACTCTTTAAAACTAATTAAGTTATTTAGGTAATTATGTGAGGTAATAGATATATTAATTAGCTTGACTATAGTAGTCATTTCATGATGCACATGTATATCAAAACATCACATTGTATACCTTAAATATATACAACCTGTACAAATAAATAACAAAATTTTACTTTGAAACTTTGTCCATAAGAAACTTTGCTCTCCTCACCCAACTCAGGCTGTGACTCTTCACAGCAGCTGCCCATCCCACCCACTGCAGATACTCTACTCATTCTTCTCAGGCTCCAACGTCTCATGCCAGGTTATCTCTTCATGTGGGTGCCTGACCCATCCTCTTTGAACTCTGGCATCCTACCATGGGATCTGGACCACCATGAGTCCCTGCCCCTTCCAGCACAATGCTTACTTTTTCCTACCCATCTTTTGGCTTTAGAACTAGTTTTTCAGGAAGGGAAAGGGAAGCAGAGATTACATACTATTTAAGATCACTTCCAACTCCAGCATTCTGTGATAGATAAATTAGTATGGTTAATTTAATTTGCAAGTTTATGCTTAGAAAATGGGGATAGAGGTTTGTTGAAATCATTGGGACAAATGACCATGCCTGAAATAATCACTGAGGCCGGGTCACAGTGGGGCACTGAGTATTTTGGACTAGGGCTGGATGTATCACACTGAGGAGTCTGGCCAGAAGCACAAGATCCAAGAGTAGGCAGAGAAGTCAGGATATGTTTACCTATAATCCCCAGAGAAGAGAGCAGTGATGACAGTGGATATCCAGAAAGCAGTAAGTGTCCATCAGAGTAATCAAAGCAAAAAAAGAAAAATATTTAACACTAACCAGTAAGTATCTTAGTATGAGTTAGAGTGATTAGTAAGCTTATGCATTATGGGAACAATTCAGTTGGTCAAAGCAATAACATGTTGACTACACATTATTAGACTACTAGATGCCATGAACCTTTTGATTTCTTTTGCTAATGGTGCAAGCTGATTCCAGGCTATAAGTAATTGATCTTATACTGCCATCCTTTGGTTGAGTTTTAAATGCCTTCCATACTAACAAACTATTTTGGCATATTTTTAGCACACAGAGGTAATCAGGATTCTAATTACAGCACTAATTTTTTTAGATTAATAGTAAATAAATTATGGGAAAAGTGAATAAATAGAAATATACTTTCAGCTAATAAACTTAGAAGTCACTGACAAAGCCCATTTTTGTCACAACTAAACTTGCCAATTATAGCATGAAAGTGTCATATGCAATACATAATTGAATGGGCACAGTTGTGTTCCAGTAAAACTTTATTTATGAAAACGGGTAGTGAACTGGATTTGGCTCATGGGTTGTAGTTTGCTAACTTCCGATTTAGATCATTAATGTTGAGAGAACTTTCACTTCCAGACATGTTGAGAGACTAGATTCACCCTCCCACTTTAAACAACTAAAATATGAAAGAAAACGTATTAAACAATAGGTTTCAGACATTGGGTAACAGGAAGCATAGGATAATGATCCTTGAGAAAAAGAAAATAAATATAGTTAGCCCTATTACTGCTCCTGCTTACTGTGTGGAGAAAATTTCTAGGAGCACAAGGAGGAGGAGGAAACCCAAACAGATCAGTGATCTCACTGAGTTGATAGTCAAAGTTTGGAGTTCAGAGAGGTAGTTAGATATTGCAGGGCAAAATATTAGAGAGAAAAGAGATAGAGACAAATACTGAGATATAAAGATACAGAGATCTGTAGAAGGGACTGCTGGAGTCTGTAGCTAATTTGTGATGTGTGAATTAACCAAGACTGGGGAAAAAGACCCAGAAAGGAACAGGCCAGCTATCCCCAGGGCTGACACAGGGCTGGGAATATTTCATTTTCTACTGACCAAATTGCAAAGACTTCCTAATACAGGGAACATTGAGGAGAGTCCTTACAAGGGTATTCTCTTGGTAGTGGAATAACATTGCCCTAGACTATAAAGTCTGATCCATCCACCCTAGCAAAGCTTAAAAGCAAGGCCCCAAGAAATCAAACAGATTCCAAGTAAATTAACTATGTCTTAAACAAAGCCCAACCATATATATAGGACTTAGCAAATTCAGTACCCAGTAAAGTAAAACTTAGAATGTTCAGAATCCAACCAAAAGCTACCAGGCATGCAAAGAAGCAAGAAAATAGGACCCATAAGCAGTAGAAAAAATAATCAAGAAACCAGACCCAGAAATGACACAGATAGAATTAGCAGACAAGGAGGTTAAAAGGCCTATTATAAAAATACCCCATAAGCTCAAGAAGGTAGAAGAAAAGATGAACATAATGAAGGAAGAAATGAAAGATGTCAGAAAGGAACAAATTGAACTTCTAGAGATGAAAAATGTAATACCTAGAATGATAAATATATTGGGTGGGATTAACATTAGATAAGATATTAGGATATAAGATAAGATATAAGATATTATTCAATCAACTTGAAGATATAGCCGTAGAACTATCAAAAATAAAAGAGAAAAAGACTAAAATAAATGAACAAAACATCAGTGGCCTGTGTGAAAATATTGAATGGTCCTGACATATCTACAATAGAGTCCCAGAAAAAGATGAAAAATGTTGGAAAAAATGTCTGAAACTTTTCTGATTCTGATGAAAATTATAAAAACACAGATTCAAGAAACTCCTAGTAGAAGATACAGGAAGAAAATCACACCAAGGCATATCATAATCAAATTGCTGAAAAATGATGATAGAGAGAAAAATTTTAAAAGCTGTCAGAGAAAAAGGAGACACATTATGCACAAGGGGATAAAATTAAGAATGACAGCAGTCTTCCCTTCAGAAATCATGTAAGCCAAAAGACAGGAGGAAAATAACACCAGACAGAAATTTAGATCTACAAAAAAAGAATGAAGATCACCAGTAGCTATGTGGTAAATATATGATGATGGTAGATATGGTTGGTTAAATGGTAACTATGTGAATAAATATAGAAGACAGATTTCCAGAATCTCTTTACAATATAATTGACTATTTAAAAGACAAATATAATATCAATGCATTAGAGGTTTAAAATATGTGAAAATGTCTGACAACAATAGTACAAGGATGAAAGGGAAAAGATAGAAATATGTTGTTGTAATATCCTTACAATATACTTTGTGTTATATAATATTGTTTGAAAGTAAACTGTAATATGCTAAATAAAAATATATACTTTAAACCCTGGAGAAGCTATTATAAAAATAAAACAAAATGGTGTAGCTAATAAACTCATGGTAGAAATAAAGTGGAATTACTTTTTAAAAATAAATCTAAAAGAAGGAAAAAAGGAAAAAGAACATGCAGGCAATTAGAAAACAAATAGCAAAATGGTAGATGTAAACCCAGACATATTGATAATCACATTAAATGGAAATGGCCCAAACACTCTAATAAAAAGCAAAGATTGTTAGATTGGATAAAAAGCAAGGTCCAACTATATGCCATATGGAAGAAACTCACTTTCAATATGAAAAAACCATGTATAGGTTAAAAGTAAAAAGATACAACAAGATACACCTTGCAAACACTAATCAAAAGAAAGCATGAGTATATAATATGAGACAAAGTTGATTTCAGAATAAGGAATATTACCAGGGACAAAGAGGGACATTTCAAAATAAAATTCATCAAGTGGACAGTGATGTGATGTACCTAACAGCAGAGTTTAAAGATATATGAAGCAAAAACTGATAGAACTGAAAAGGAGATAGACAAATCCAAAATTATAGTTGGAGATTTCAAGGCATCTCTCTTGATAGTTGATAGAACAAATGATAGAAAGAGCATAGAAAATGTCAACAACGCTATCAACCAAGTTGACCTAATTACAATTTATAGAGCAGTTCAGCCAACAAAAGCAGAAAATAATTCTTTTGAGTTCACATGGTACAAGTCACCAAGATAGAACATATTCTGAGCCATAAAATAAGTCTCAATAAATTTAAATTTCTTTGACTACAACAGATTCAAATTAGAAATCAATAACAATGATATCTGGAAAATCCTCCAGCATTTGGAAATCAACACAATTTTACATTATTATAGTCAATTGGATGAAAATGATGTGAAAGTCTTGATTGCAGATTAGAGATTGTTCTCATTTATCCTTACAGTGTTTTCCTGAAGTTCTGCATTAAAGATTTATAGATATATGTTGAGATCAGGTCAAAAATCTGTTGTCTAGATAGAGAATCAGAATGTTATCAAAACAGATGTTATTCCTTTTGTATATTATAAATAACCATAGGTCTTTGTTGAGAGAGAGAGAGAAACAGAGACACAGATAGAGAAAGAAGGGGCAGAGAAGGAAGAGGAGAAGAAGGAGGAGAAAGAGGAGAAGAGGGAGAAGAAGAAATTTCAAAAACACTAGTGGAGTTGCTGCCACATTAAAAATTATTCAGATATAGTGAGATCAGACCCTTCCAGATACCCAGAGCAACTCAGCTTATCTTCAAAAGAGCCACAAGAAGATAAAAATGTTGAACTTTTAATTCCTATCTTCTGTTCTATCTGTAAAAATATTTTACCATAACTATCTGTGAATCCCCAGGAAGAATGTGACTGATGAAGTCATTTGTTAAGTGGAAGTAAAATAATATGTATTAGTTATTTATCATAGTTTAGACACCATACTAGATTTTTATTTATAATCTTATTATCTGCTGATCCTCAAAAATGTTTATAAATTAGAGATGAAAACACTGAGTGAGAAAGGAATTAAGTAACTTGCACAAAGTCACACAGCCAGCAGATGGTAGAGAGAATATTCCATTCCAGGTCTTTGTGATCAAAATCCAAATTCCGTAATTCCGATGATAATATATAACAGATTTCCTTCTTTTTCCCTAGCCTTTTCTTAAGCAATTGGCTTCTCTAGCAGCCAGTGGGAAAGAACAGAGCCCTTAGTTCACTGAATCACTTTATAAAGTTACTGGTTGCCCTAGGAGATGTGAAAACATGAAAGAAGTATTTGTCATTCTGATGGACACCATGGTCCCAAGCAGAGGAACACTATGTACAGATGTCAAATAACCAGTAAGTCTAGTGGAATTACTAGGTAATTTTTGATCCTGTGAAAAGTTTAAAAACTTTTCAAAGAGGACATGCTTTACAGAACAATATCCAATACAAGCTGTGCATAGCTTAGATGTTATGTTTGTAGTCATGGGCCCCAGGTTTAACATGACATAACCTACCTTTGAACAGAGTTAATACTCTGTCCAATTTGGTGTGAAGTTTTCTTTTCTTTCCAACTCCCACTCCCTGACATCAGTTTAAAGCCTATTTACCTTGTTAGCTCAGATAAGAGATTTCTGTAATTTGACTCTCATGGACCTGGATCTGAAAGTTCAAATTCCACAGCACCCAAAATGTTAGAAATCTTTTGATCGATGTAGTTGAACTTTTGTACAGGAAAAGATTCCTCCATGGAGCATGTTGACTCAGTTTATTTCAGCTTATTAATACCAGACCGACTAAGTGACACCAGCATATAGCTGAGCTGGTAGATAATGAGACCACACATGTTTACAGTCTCTTTTCAACACTTGTGATCTCACCCAACTACCTGCAGAGAAATGGTCAAATATAAGTTGTAACATCTTGTATTACTTTGTGGTAGAGCGCATCGTCACTCCAAGTCAACACAGGTTTATTAAGCTCCTATTATAGTTGTATAGACAGTAAAAAAGATGAGTGTTTATTCCACTCTATTAAGAGGTTTTAATGTTGGAAGGTTGTAAGACAGGTAAATAAATAACCATATATAAGGCAGACCAAGAAAAGTGGCTTAAAAGGTGCAAAGTGCTGTGAGGATCCAGAGAAGAGATTAAAGCTCCTTGGGGAGAGATCTAGGCCCTAAAGGAGAAGTTGTCCTTAGTCCTTGGACAGACAGGTACTGGGAGTGAAGGAGGCAACAAGTGATGTTTCAGAGAGAGAAAATATCATTAATACACACACACATACACACAAGTCTAGCTATATTAAGGGAATAGTGCATCATTAACTTTATTTGGAATTCAGGTTCCCTCATACTACATTTTGAGCAATCTTATCTAAGATCGGAAAGGTTGATTGGGGGTTTATTCTGGAGGACTTAGATATGGAACTGGGAATTTGTAATTCAAGAAGCATTACTGATGTAAACTAGTCACATTGATTTACCATAGTTATTGGTACCCTAGGGAATATAGACTAACCAACTGCTCCCAAACTCTTTTCATGTATAATTTTTATCATTTATAATGGTTACATAGCATTTCATTATGTGGACTTACCAACATTTATTTAACCATTCCCCTATTGTTGGACCTATAGGCTGTCTCTAATATTCTGCAATTGCAATAATTTTTTAATGACCTTCTTTTGCTAATATTTTCCCTTTTATATTACTTCCATAGGCTAGAATCTTAGATGTTAAACCGCTTGGATGAGACACAAAACAATTTAAGATTGCTGATACATAATCTTAAGATTAATTTGCTCAAGGATTTGTGCAAATTTACAGTTCTACTTGAGGTTTTAAATTTAGTAGTGTTAAAAAGGTCTCCTTTTTAACACTACTAAAAGGTCTCCTTTTTAACACTACTAAAATGTGTTTAAAATGGAGTTACTTGTGCCAAGCCCCATGTCAGTAAACCAAGACTTAATATTTAATTTAATTGCTGTTTCAACAGCCCAGGAATGTAACCTTTAACCAGTCAACCTAGAATTACCTGGTTAGCGCTAGTGAGGTAATCTGCCATATAGGCCCCTCCATTCCCCTTAGGAAGGCAACCTTGCCTGAGACAATACATTTTTTGCTAATAATTTTCTTTTTTCTGCCCCCTTTCTACCTTTAAAAACCTTTCCTTTTCTACAGCTTGGTGGAGCCAGTTTGACCTTTAATTTTACTCAAATTTTTGTTATTTAATTTTTGCCCCTGAGTGCCTTACAGGTGCTTCTAAGCCTCTGATACATATAACTCCATGAAACACTACTACTTTAAGAAGAAACATTTACTCTCAATAAAAGAACTTTAATAAGCTTGATCAAATGACTAAATATTTAGAAAGCATATTGTGTTGAGTGAAACTTTGTGTGTAATAATGAGAGTAATAGAAGATCATTTTGGATGACTGGTCTGTGATTGCCTCAAGGAACACATACAAAGAAAACAAATTCTTCTGATTACTTCCTCAAACAGCCAACACAATGGGGAGGAAATGTCCCATGAACAGTATGAAAAGGGAACCAGAAAGCCTAACATGTAAACTTTGAGAAATGACAGCATTAGAAACAAAACTGCAAAAGAGATCCCCTTCCAGAATAATCTGAGATGCATGAAAGACATATAGTCACTAGAGTTGGAGCCTTATCAAGTCTGTACAGAGGTGAGTGGAGTATTTGACCTTCACCATGATTAACAAGCCTTTCTTTGACATTGTGCTGGTGCTGTTGGCTTCTTCCTCTGTCTGCTCCCGAGAGCTGAAACTGGTTCTTTTCCAACAAAAGAGAGTGAACAGAGAGAGTTTAAAACTCTTGAATAAATTGCAGACCTCTTCAATTCAGCAGTGTCTACCACACAGGAAAAACTTCCTGCTTCCCCAGAAGTCTATAATCCTCACCAGTACCAGAAAGGACAAGCACTGACCATTCTTCATGAGATGCTTCAGCAGATCTTCAACCTCTTCAGGGCAATTATTGCTCTGAATGGTTGGGAGGAAAGCCACATGGAGAAGCTCCTCATTGAACTTCATCAACAGCTGAAATACCTAGAAGCGCTCATGAGACGGCAAGCAGAGCAGAAAAGAGACACCTTGGGCAGTGAGAACCTTAGATTACAGGTTAAAATATATTTCCAAAGGATACGTGATTACCTGGAAAACCAGGACTATAGCACCTGTACCTGGACCATTGTCCAAGTAGAAATCAACCGATGTCTGTTCTTTGTGTTCCAATCACAGGAAAGCTGAGCAAACAAGGAATGGAAACTTGAACCATGTGGAGGAAGAGCCAACGGCAGGCTTTAAAAGCATAGGGTAGGTGGAGGGGTGGTAGGATTTCTCCAGACACTATTATTTCTTTTTGTTTTAAAATGGTAGTATTGCTTTGGTTTTGTGTGTATATATATATATTGTTTAATTTTGTTTTATATTTTTATATATAAATATATATATTGTTTAATTTTATTTATATATATATATATTGGTCTGTGCTTTAAGATGATGCACATTGACTACAAGTGTTTTTATTTTGTAATGTCACTTTGTATTTTCTATCCATCTGAAATTTTTATGAGTTGAAATGAGCCATTAATATTTCATAATTGTTCTTCAAATGGGTATATTTTCATAAAAGTTGGCCAAGTAGATATAATGATATATGTCTCCACTATAATACTTTCCTTATCATAGAATATCCATCCTAGTGATTTCTTTATTTGCCGGAAATTGGTAGGAGCAATGAGAAATACTAGGAATAATTTGTATTGCAAGATCTGAAAATATCATCACACACTGAATATTTGTTACAGGTGACACAGTAGAAGTAAAGCCAAAGGACATGAGCAAGCAGTTTGCAGAGGAAAACATAAATGCATGAAAAGAGGTTCAACCTCATGCACAATAATAAAAAATAGAAATTAAAAGTGACTAACGTGCCATTTATAACCTATCAGATAGATGAAACTGCCGAGTTCGGTTTTAAAAACACTCTTATGGAGACTTTGGGGAGGGATGCTCTTATAATTTGCCAGAGTCCTGGAAATTGACATGATCACTGTGGAGGCAAGTTGGTGAAATCTATTAAAATTACAGATGCATATAGTCTTTTATCTATCAAGTGCAGGTCTGAAATGTGTCCTATAAAAATACTTGCATCCATGTGAAATGACTTACATACAGTATTATTCATTGCAATGTTATATATAATATCAAAAGACAGAAAATCACCCAGATCCTTCGATTAGAGATAGTTAAGTCATATTCACACAAAGGAAAACTATTCAGCTGGAGGAAAGAATTGGGTGCTCTTCCTATACTGAAAAAAAAAAAAAAAAGCAAGATGCAGACTGTATATATAAAATGCTACATTTGAGATTAAAATGTAAAACACATTTTATATTTGACCTTACTTAGGTATGACTAAATAAAGAATATACAAGGAATAAATTACAGTGATGATAACCTGTATTTGGTGGAGTGGGGTAGGGAGAGAAACTAAGGGAGGAGAACAGGGTGGAAGAGGATTTACAGCATATTTTTGTATTTTAATTTTTAGCCATTTGAATGTTACAAATTAAAATGATAAAATATATCTAACAAGTCGCAGTAATCAGAAATATACATGGAGGAGTCTTGTTGGTGAAAGGAAGTGTTTGGTGAAGGTTAGAAGAAACAGGACTGAGCCAGCCTGCCCTTGGGGTGGCCCGGGGGAGGGCTAGACGGGAGGAGAGCTGGATAGAAGGGTGCTCATGCCAAACAAGAGGAGATGCTGGTGATGAAGGGATTCCAGCTCTTCCACCCAGGAGCTCCCCAAAATCGTCATGGAACAAATGTGAGGCCAGAGAAACTGAAGGTCACTGAGGCTTGTTAACTTTCCCACAGTCACAGCAACTTTTGCCCAACGTGAGAAGCATAGCTGTGGCCCCAAAATCTGGTGCTCATTCTACTACTTTATGTCATGTTCTGCTTCAGATTCATTGTATAATTCTAGTTAAAAGTTATCACTGGCTGTAAAAGCTTGCTGAGGAACATATTCCATTTCAGTTTAATTAATGTAAGTATATTAACTATTGGCCAGTGCTTCCAGATTTGGGTTGAAAGGAACGAGGAGGAACCGAATAGGATCCTGAGACTGAGGCAGGGTCAGCTGCAGTAGTGGAAGAGAGTGAGGAAGCAGAGGCTGGGCAGTCAGGAGGAAGTCTTTGTTGGCTTCACATTTTCAGCCCACGGGTTTGACCTGCTTACCTTCACGTTCACGCAGAGGTAGGGAAGTGGAGAAAGGAGAAGTATTTATCACACTCAGCTGTGTTTACAGGTTATTTGCTTCTCATGTCTTCAATTTTTGTTGTTTTCTTTAAACCAGGAACCTTTCAGAACCAAATCCATCATTTAGCATGTTATTCAGTTCTCTAGTTAATCTCGCAAGGTAATTTCTGTTATTCTTTCCTCAGGTGAGGAGAACAAGACTTTAAAAGTCAAGTACGTAACTTGCTCAAAGTAACGCAGCAAGCCACAGAGCTAGCAAATGCCAGAGCAAAATTTCCTCCCAAGTCTGCGCGCCTTGAAAGCCTGCGTTGTATTCTAGTCACCACAAACCTGAACAGCATTGTGCAATATCACTGGGAAATATAATGATGACAGTCATGATAATAATTTGCTCCTGGCTTTCCTTATTCAAGTTCGCGTACTCTCACAGTCTTGAATTACAGAAAGGATATTTTCTCTCCCGGACGTTTTTTTCTTCAGAACTAAGGTAAACAGAATGGAGAAGCTGCCAAGTGGAAACTTACAGCAGATGATAATCATATTTAGACGCTAGAACCAATACTTTACATGCTAATGTTTCCCCAAACATTTAGCTTAAGTTGACATCCTGCTTGTATAACTGTTTTAACTGCATAATACAGACTAAAACTTGCTTGCTTTTAAATATATGTACCCTTTTAAAACTTTAAAACCAGAGTTCTAAGCTTGGAGATATTGAGGAAGAGAAATACTTGAAAAGACTAGATGCCCTGCTAGTAATGCATGGGTGAGCTCAGAGTAAAGGCAAGTTCATTTGTACTCGCAGGCTGAGTTATCTGAATTATCATTGTTACATCTACATGTCCTGAGCTAAATAGATTACTAAATCAAAAAAACGAGTTACTAAATAACAAGTACAGTATCGTATTTTTTCCAAATAAAATATGCATGAAAAATGTCTGAAAAGAAATGCATTGAAATGTTCACAGCGGTGCCATCTGGGTGATAGAATTTCCATTCTCTTATACTTTTCAGATTAAATACTTCTGTTATGAATATGGATTCATTTTGGAACCAGGAAAAATAAAATAATTTTATTTTTGAAATTTAAGAAAAGAACAAATAGGGAATTCCCTGTCCGTCCAGTGGTAAGGACTCCACACTTCCACTGCAGGGGGCATGGGTTCAATCCCTGGTCTAAGATCCCACATGCCGCATGGGGTGGCCAGAATATAAATAAATACATAAATACAAATATTTTTCAAAAGAACAAATATGGCCTCTTGTAGACATTTGGCTTAGTATGCTTATCATGTGCAGTAAATTAAGCCCCACCTCCAGCACATCAGGGTCATCTGGAGGGCTTGTTAAAGCACAGATCACATGACTCCACCCCCACTGTTTCTGATCTAATAGGTCTGTGGTGGGGACTAAGTCCCGCATTTGTAACAATTCCTAGATGAAGTTGATGCTGTTGGTCTTGTGACTACACAGTATTAACCACATCCCTATTTCTTGATAACCAAGGTAGACTTTTAACAGATGAAAGCATGGTCTCCTTGAGGTTACTGATCTCATATTTTCCCACAGTACCTGGAGAGAAATGGGCATCCTATAGATAAGAGGTAGTTGGTAAGGATAGTTTTTTCTGTCACTGCCTTTTCACAGCAGCAGATTAAATGGCTTTTCTCCCTCTTAAAGAAGCTGTAATATCCCAGTTACACCCCATAACAATAACTGCCTTTTAAGGAAAATGATCCAAACCAAGTTTCTTTCTGTAAGAGTTTCTGTTTCTCATGCCTGTGGTTAAGTGAAATCAAAACTACAACTCTAGGGGCTTCCCTGGTGGCGCAGTGGTTGAGAGTCCGTCTGCCGATGCAGGGGACGCGGGTTCGTGCCCCGGTCCAGGAGGATCCCACATGCCGCAGAGTGGCTGGGCCCGTGAGCCATGGCCACTGAGCCTGCGCATCCAGAGCCTGTGCTCCGCAGCGGGAGAGGCCACAACAGTGAGAGGCCCGCGTACTGCAAAAAAACTACAACTATATAATTGATTGGAAAAAGAATATGTTGTGGACACAAAGGAAACCACACTTCTGAAAGATAGAGGATTCCCGGGTGAAAGATGACAGGTGATTCAATAATCTCTATTGAGACGTATAGATGTTTGGTAAATAAAGAGATTTGGGGTTCATTCCTGGAATTACTTTTGGCATTTAGCCCAAGTTTTCTCCCCTTTCCTGGGGTCTGCCTGTATTCAATGACTGGTCGATGTAGAGGTATAAAGACTCATACCCCTCACTCCACCTCAGAAGGGTCATCCCAGCTTCAGAGCTCCTCACTGTAATTGGCCAAGGCCACTTTGTGACTGCACTGCAACTCAACATTCTCTGTCTCAATCCTCCTGGCTTCTCTTCCCTTAAGTGTTGATCCCATAGTACTCCCTAGTAAACTTCTTGTATGGTAATTTTTGTCTCAAAGTCTGCTTTCTCAGCACCTGAACTCCAATGCATAGCATATAGAACTTCCCTTTAGGGCCATAGAAAACCCAAACTCACATTCTGTTTCTTTGGCCTGGTACATATCCTTTTTCTAATATGTGTTAATAGCTCATTCTTGCTATTTATGACTCACTTAAAAATTTTCCCTTCACTGAAAGCCCTTACAGTCAGATTTCTCTGAATCTATTTGTGCCCCTGCAGATCACAACTCTTACCATGTCACAAACTACATTGTACTATAATCAATTACTTCTCTTTCTTTCAGCTAAAGTGTGAACTACTTCACGGTAGGCAAATGACTTCTTAAGTCTTTACCTGAGCACATAACAGGGACAATCTAAATATTGAATGAATGAAGAAATTTTAAATGTATTTAAAAAAAAAGAAGGGATATGTCAGTACCATATTGTCACGGACAGCTGTATATGTGAGGAGACTGTCTAGAGATGAGAAGGTCTTGTTTACCTGTGTCTGCCAAGGGGTAAGGTTTTTTTTGTTTTTCAGTTTCTCTACTTTTCCTGGATGGGATATTTGGATAAGCTATTTCTTGGAGTAAAAAGTGAAGTATCTATCTTTCTCTGATGAAAGAGTGGTTTTTAACCTTGTATATTAAGGGCATAATAAAATAATGTCATGGTATGTAGGGCCGGAGCCTCTCTTCTGATTGTTCTGGTCTTCTTAGACAGTCCTTTTCTGAATTCACCCTTCCTGGGCCTTTGATCCCTGTCAGCCTGGTGATGGTTAGTTGTGCTTTCAACTGCCAAGTAGTATAGAAACCACTGGTACCAACTTAAAATTTTTGTTCAGTTTATAGAAAGCTTAATATGTTGGAAAAATTATGAAGACAATACATGGAAATGGTGTAAATGGCTTAATTTTTCTTCACTGAAGGTGGAGATGTGTACCTCTTAGCAACAGTGGAGCAAGTTTGAATAGAACAAAAGGCAGGTTCCCTTGACCCATAAATCATGTAACTTTTTCTGTGTAAGAGAGCTAAGTGCACATTGTTTTAGTGAAATTTATTCCAAGTTAAGTTTCAGTATAAGCCTTGTACTAAATAAGGTATAGATCCCTGGGGGAAATTTAATTATTCTAAATAACAGAGATTCATTTGGGTTCATGTTAGATGAACAAGGTTGTTATCAATCTGATCAAAACAGAGTTAATTTGAGAGCATTAAGAACTGAATTCTAGCTGGTGTATTATTCAATATAACAGACATTTTTAAAGTAACATCTCCTAATCTGTTATCACTCCTTGGGAGGGAGGGACAAGTGGAGGAGAAAAAGGCTGGATGGAGCTGGGAAGGAAATAAGCATATTTCCAGAGCAGATTGTGCTATTACAGGAAAAATACCTTGAAGTCCCCACTTTTGTCTAGTAGAGGGGTAGGGGAAAGAGGACACACTTTCTGTGGCTGGGATAGTGTTCAGGAGCTGAAATAAATAAAATAACAGAAATGTCCCCCAAATGCCTCTAGCTAAGTGGATTTCTACCATGGATTGAAATTAGAAGGGCAAAGAGATGAGTTTGGACATATCAGGGATTCCGTTGTAGCATTCTACAGGGAAATTGTCTCAGAAGATACCAGATCAAGGGTCCCGGGGAAAAAGGATGTTAGAATTTCCATCAGTAGGTTCATGCTGTAAGTTCTAGGCACGAAGTTCCCTGGAGCACTTGGGGTCATATCTGAGGCCTTGAACATCAAAAACCACATGTGGCATTATATACACATGGGGTAGAGTGTAAGATTCCAGAGGAAAGATTTCTTTCCCAAAGCATTTCTCTCAGATTGTCATGTGGTGTCTTGTGCAACTAATGCCTGACATATTAAAAATAAACAAAAAGTCAAATGAAAACAAAAAACACTAACTGTCCTTCTCTTTCACAGCATTCAGGGGTGTGGTTATAAGGGTTGGGCCACCGGAGATCCTAGTGTCAAACCCCATGGCTTTGTCAAAGCTGACCTTCTACTCCCAAGCAGAATTAGTGTGATTGGACCAGGTTGTGGTCCTCAGGATGTGTTCTTCTTAGAAGCTCCCTTGTCATCTCATGCAAATGGAACCCTGTGAGCCCACTCTAAGACCCCTGACACAAGCCACACTGGTATGAATCCAAGGACAACACTAGTTAAGCTCAAGCTAGGCATCTTCAGTACATAAGGAAAAAATGTAAAATATAGTACATTTATTATATAAATATATTTAGGCAATTCAGATGATCATATCATATCCTGAATAAACATTGAGTAAACTGTGAAACCCATACCTAGTAACGTATTTTTGAAGAAATAGATACACCCCTACCAGAGTACTAGCTCTGCTTGAGCCTCAGCTCTCCCTGAGCTGGGCTCAGACTCGGGGGTATAATAATCTACGCAAGAAGGAGACCTCACAGCTTCTGCACCAAAAGAGAATCTTGCTTCTCTTATGCCTGGAGAATAGGAAGGACCATATTCCCTCAGGAGCTGATGGAAGATAGTCAGCCATGGACAAAAGACCAGGCCACTGTGTCCTCTGTGAGTAGCACCAGCAGATATTCAGCCTTGAGGCACAGCAGATCTCATGCTATTTGGGATAAGACCTGGATGGAAAAATTCCTCACTGGACTTCACCAGCAGGTGGACAGCTGGAGATGTATCAGGGGCAGGAGAGAGAGGAAGGAGGGGCTCCTCCTGAGCAGTGAGGAGCCAAGATTGGAAGGTTAGAGGGCCTTCCAAGGAGTAAGCCTCTAAATGAAAGTAAGTGAATATAGCCTCTGGGAGGATATCAGGGTGGAAATCAGGAGGGGCTTCCTATCCATTAAAAAACTTGCTAAAAAATTAAGGAAATAAGGAAAATAAAAGAATAAAGGAGACCCTGGGTCTCTCCATATGGGGGTGAATGTTGACTCTTTCTGGTACCTACACAAGCAATATGGTTTGGTACCCCAGGGTTAAGAAGGGTAACTTACTGTTGCAATGCTATTGAGGATAACAGGGATCTGTTCTCAAGAGTAGAGATCAGGCCATAGAAACTGGGGTCCATGCCATGTCCTCTGAAGAGAAGGGGACCAGGATCCCACCTTCCACGATGACTGCCAGAATTACCTTAAGCACCCTGAGCAGTGCCATTCAATGGAAGCTGTGAGTGAGAATCATCTGTAGACCTCCTTGCCCTTCTCCCTCATCAGCTCCAAGTCCTCATTTTATTTATTTATTTAAATGTATGATACAAGCTATATACAAATTCATATACATTGAAATGTTAACAAGAGCAAAGTAAAAAACAAATGAGTATTTACAACCTCTCTCCCTCAGGTACCCTCTAAGAAAGATTGTACATCTCCTTGCTTGGTTTTTGGTCTTTTGCTCTGCTGCGTTATGTGTATTTATAAAGTATAGAAAGGGATGCAGAAATTGTCCCAGAAAAAATATAGAGCAATTTTCATAATATAAAGGAAGAAAACAATTGGGAGACAGATAGAAGAATGGATCCAGAAAAGCAGTGGCAGGAATCAAAAAATGGGCAAATTTCCATGTAGTCAGAGAAGATTTGAAGAGAGGGTCTCCAGGGATTTAGAAAGAGAGGAAAAGGGAAAATATCTTAAGGGTTCTGCAGTGCAGGGGCTGGAGAAATAGGGTACAGAATGCGGTAAGCAGAATCCAGAAGGAAGAGCCTGGAAAAGATGGATTTTAAGAAGTTTTGTTCTGGGTTTTGAGTCCCAAAACGATCTGAATTGCATTTTCATATGACTTTGCAAAAAACATATTTTTTTGTTGAGACGTATGTAACTTTTTATTTAAAGAGAAAGAAAATGTTTTTAATTGGAATTTTTAAAGTTGGTACTGGCACAAAAATAAACAAAACTGCTTAAGATTCCTTGCATACTCATGTATGTATGAGAACTGATAATTGAATAATGGTTGTTTTTAAACTAAATGGGGAAAGCTTGACTGATGCAATAAATATTGTTGGGAAAATAGGATATCTGGGAAAAAAATTAGATTCCAAATCTCCCACAGTACACAAAATGAAATTTGATGTATACAGAATAAGAGGCAAGAAGAGGGTTGGCTCTGAAGGCAGATCACCTGGGTTTCAATACCAGCTTTGCCATACACTGCTTTATGGCCATGAGCATGTTACTCTGCATCTCTGTGTCTCAGGTCATCCAGCTGTTAAGTTAGTATAATAAATCGCTGAATGGTTATGGTTATAAATATATGAAACAAAAACAAACCTATTAAATACTAAAAGAAATGTGTATATAAAAAGTTTTTAAATTTTCAGATAGGAAAGCTCTTCCTGAGTGATGTGAAACACAAGGCTAAAAGGAAATGAGCAACGCATTTTAATACATGAATTAAAAACAAAAGTCTCTCCAATACAGAACTATCAAGAAAATTTAAAGACGTGAAAAAAATCTTAAAACATGCAATAGAATAATAATATTTTCAATATAAAAAGAGCTCAAAAAAGTTTAACCCAATAGCAACATGAGCAAGAAATATTGAGGTAATTTTCAAAAGCAGTAATAGCTACAAGTAGATAATATACATGTGCCAAATAATCAGCCTTCCTAGTGATCATGGATTTTTCATATAAATGAAAAATATAATAAAGAACAAGATAGCTTGGTGATGGTTGTGGTAAGAGCCCACACCTATACACAGTAGAAACATAAAATTTTTAAAAAATCAGTAATTTAGTAAAAATTACCAAAATTTTTGAACCATTGGACTCACCAAATGCGGTTCTAGGTACTTATATTACAGAAATATTCTGTCCATACCCCTGCCCAAATATGAATACGAATTTATTTATAGCAGCCCTATTTATATAAAAGGGAATTGTAGTCAAATTAATGTGCTATTATAGAGGATTGGTTAAGTAAACATTGATCCCCTCATATTATGGAATACTAGTTACACAGCAATTAAATTCATTTAGGTAAAGAACAGTCACCTAAATCCAAACTTGTTCATAACATATTGAATGATGTTGAATGAAAAAGCTAATTAAGGAATAAGAATGATTACACTGGGGAAAACTGATGTCTCATTATTCCTAGAGAGGGATTTGATGGAATGGAGGGTAGAAATGAGATCTTTAAACTCCATTTTAACTTTTGGGACCTAGGTATCTTTCCCTTTTTTTTTTTTTTCTTAGCTATGTGTTTAAAATTGACTCTTTTAAATTGTGTCCAGTATTTCTGTTTTTCTGAAAAGAAGGGGGCTTATCTTAGCTCAGTATCCCAAAGTTGGTACTGGAAGATGACTCCTGACTTTGTATCACCAGGGACAGTATGGAGGAACCACTTCACTGGACTCTGTTAAAAGGTGAAGGTGGAACAGACAGAATTTGGATAAAAATGTTTTCCTGATAATGTATAAATAAGAAAATTTTAATATGTTTCTCATTTAATGAATAAAACCATTGATATAGCTTTAAATAAGAGTAAGTAACTGACTCCTGAATGCTGATTTTTTTCTTTACTATATGGTTTTTCATAGTTTATGGATGAATAAAGTATATCCTGATTGTTTCCTCCAGCACTATTCTAGATCTTGGATCTATGTTTCTGCACCTCTTGGTATTAACTTATTTTCTCTTTAGAGCAAATATTTTCACTAAAAAGGATGTCTCTAACTCAATATCTTGCTTCAAACTTACCTTTAGCACTTCCAGCAATTGTTGAATAAGTTCCAGAAGAAATTTCTCTACATGTATCTATTCCAATCAGAAGGGATGCTCTTGGATGAAATTAACACGAAGGAAGAACTTCTGGGATGCAAGTTAGGGAAGAAAGACATTGAGAAAAGGACTTCTGGTAAAGAATTAGCCAAGATCTCTTACCTGCAGGAAGTATGAACCTACAACAAAACTCTACAAACTCAGAAGGATCCTGCAGCAATCCAAAAGACCATTGTGATGTTGCCAGACTAACCAGATTTAAAAAAACTCAGAAGATTATGAACTTACTTGCATCTCTAGCTTATTTACATCTGTAGCTTTCTTGCAAATTTTTAAAAGACGTGTTTCAGTATCAACAAGAAAATGAGAAAGTATCTTCACACTTTGTGAAACTGTACTTCACAGAGGAAGATATCCAAACCATCGATAAACTTGAAAAAAAGTGATCAACATCGTGACTGCTCATGGGAGGTAAGTTAAAGCCAGAATCTCACCACAACACACACACCAGAACAGCTAAAACTAAAAATATTAAATTAAAAAATTTAAAATACTGACATGACAATTGTTGACGGGAGTATAAATTATTAAAACTTGTGAAAAGTGTTTGGTAGATTCTATAAAGATAAGAATGTATGTACCCTGTGAAAAAGCCACTCCACTACTGGGCATATATCCAATAGAAATTATTGCTTAGATCCACCAAAAGAAATGTCCAAGTATGCTCACAGAAGCCGTAATCATAGTAGCCCCTACACATGCCAAAGAAAGCAAAAGTACATTAATACTAAAGTGACACATATATTTTGATCTATTCAAAAAACATAGTACATAACAATGAAAACAATGAATTATTGATACACAAAACCAATATGGATGATTTCACAGACATAGCATTGAGTGAAAAAGCTAGATATAAATAAAGTACCTGAAGTGTATTTTCATTTATAAGAAGTTCAGAAATTGGCAAAACCAATCCATGGTGATAGAGGACTCAGAGTGGTTAGACTTATGGTGGAGTGTTCATTAATAGGGCTCAAAGGTAGTCTTACTTTTACCTTAAGGAACTGTATTTTCTACTTACTATAATAATTTTGCTTCCTTTTGTTTGCTTCATATTTATCGTTATTATTCCACCACAATATTAAATATTATTAATATTAAATTAAAGGGAGGTAGGCATTGTTGTCTTTTACCTAATTTTTAGGAAGAATACAGGCATATCTTCTTTATTGTGCTTTGTAGATACTGCGTTTTTTACAAATGGAAGATTTGTGACAACCCAGTGTTGAGCAAGTCTATCAGCACCATTTTTCCAACTTTGTGTCTCTGTGTCACATTTTGGTAATTCTCACAATATTTCAAACTTTTTCATTATTATTATATTTGTTATGGTGATTCATGATCAGTGATCTTTGATGTTACTATTGCACAAATTATGACTCACTGAAGGCTCAGATGATGATTAGCATTTTTAGCAATAAAGTATTTTTTAATTTAGGTATGTGCATCATTTTTTTAGACATAAAATGTTATTGTACACTTAATAGACTACAGTATAATATAAACATAACTTAGATGCACTGGGAAAGCAAAAAATTTGTGTGACTCACTTTATTGCAATATTGGCTTTATTGCAGTGGTCTGAAACTGAACCTGCAAGATCTCTGAGGTATGCCTGTATTCCAGTTTATCATTTCTCCTGTTTATAAAGAAAGCTGCTTGATACTATTCTCATGTTTCTGTTTATTTCTCATCAGTTTGGAATTTTTAAAGATGATGCATATAATTTCTTTTTCTTACAAATATCACATCAAAATATTTGAGATGAAAGTTTATTTTTCTCATCATACTGATGAATAGATTGTTTTGAATTGTTCCCAGGAGTTGGATCAAAAATCCATGTTAGTGGTTGCCTTATCAATTATGGTAACCAACTTAGAAAAACATTGTACAAAAATCTTCCAAGTGCCATTGTATTAAAAAATTAAATATATTTACAAAAATCTAGAATAAGTAAATAATGTAAAAATGAAGAGGAAGAGGTAAGCTTTAAAATGGCTATGTCAGCCTGTGTTGTTATATACTACGTAATCTGGCCATATCAGGCATCCAATATAATTTAAGGGAAGTTCTGGAATTTTTTCCATTCTGATTTTAATAACATATCTTTGTCCTCTGGTTTCTCTTTGCTAAGAAGTATATTTGAATGGCTGAGTACTGTTAAAAAAAATAAGTCTTGTGTTCATTAAGGATGAACATAATATGGTGTTACGTTAACTAACCAAATGCACTAAGACATATGAATACCTGGACTTAATTTATTTGCTTACTGTTGACACGGTAAGCAAGTGCCTTCTGTGACTAATGTTATTCTGCCCTCTACTGGTTCAAATTGAAATCCCCAATTTAGATACATTCCAGGAAAACAGCTTTAAGGTAGAATTTTAATGAAATTTTCCACTTAACAAGAAAACAAACAAAGGAGATTGGTTCAAGATGGCGGAGTAGAAGGGTGTGCGCTCACCTTCTCTTGTAAGAGCACCAAAATCACAGCTAACGGCTGAACAACCATCAACAGGAAGATACCCCACATCCAAAGACAAAGGAGAAGCTGCAATGAGACAGTAGGAGGGGCACAGTCACTATAAAATCAAATCCCATACCCGATGGGTGGGTGACCCACAAATTGGAGAACAATTATACCACAGAAGTTCTCCCACTGGAGTGAAGGTTCTGAGCCCCTCATCAGGATTCCCAACTTGGGAGTCTGGCAAGGGGACTAGGAGTCCCCAGGGAATCTGACTTTGAAGGTCAGTGGGATTTGACTGCAGAACTTCCACAGGACTTGGGGAAACAGAGACTCCACTCTTGGAGGGCACACACAAAGTTTTGTGTGCACCAGGACCAAGGGAAAGGAACAGTGACCCCATAGGAGACTGAATCAAACCTACCTGCTAGTGTTGGAGGGTCTCCTGCAGAGGCAGCAGGCGGCTGTGGCTCATTGCAGGGACAAGGACACTGGCAGCAGCAGTTCTGGGAAGTACCCATTGGCATGAGCCCTCCCAGAGGCCACCACTAGCTCCACCATATAGCCTGTAGGCTCCAGTGATGGGTCACCTCAGGCCAAAGAACTAACAGGGAGGGAAAACAGCCCCACCCATCAGCAGACAAGTGGATTAAAGTTTTACTGAGCATAGCCCTGCCCACCAGAGCAAGACCCAGCTATACCCACCACCAGTCCCTCCCATAAGGAAGCTTGCACAAGCCTCTTGGATAGTCTCAACCACCAGAGGGCAGACAGCAGAAGCAAGAAGAACTACAATCCTGCAACCTGTAGAACAAAAACAACAATCACAGAAAGTTAGAAAAAATGAAAAGGCAAAGGATTATGTCCCAGATGAAGGAACAAGGTAAAACCCCAGAAAAACAACTAAATGAAGTGGAGATGGGCAACTATCCAGAAAAGGAATTCAGAAGAATGATAGTGAAGATAATCCAGCATTTTGGAAAAAGAATGGAGGCAGTGATTGAGAAGAGGCAGGAAATGTTTAACAGAGACCTAGAAGAACTAAAGAACAGAGATGAACTGAAATGAAAAATACACTAGAAGGAATCAATAGCAGAATACCTGAGGCAGAAGAAAGGGTAAATGACCTGGAAGACAGAATGGTGGAAATCACTGCCATGGAACAGAGTAAAGAAAAAAGAATGAAAAGAAATGAAGACAGCCTAAGAGACCTCTAGGACAACATTAAATGCAACAACATTCTCATTGTAGGAGTCCCAGAAGGAGAAGAGAGAAAGGACCTGAGAAAATATTTGAAGAGATAATAGCTGAACTCCTCCCTAACATGGGAAAGGAAACAGTCAACCAAGTCCGGGAAGTGCAGAGATTCCCAGGCATGATAAACCCAAGGAAGAACATGCCAAGACACACAGTAATCAAACTGATAAAAATTAAAGACAAAAAATACTGAAAGCAGCAAGGGAAGAACAACAAATAACATACAAGGGAACTCCCATAAGGTTATCAGTTAATTTCTCAGCAAAAACTCTGCAAACCATAAAGGAGTGGCACCATATATTTAAAGTGATGAAAGGGAAGAACCTACAACCAAGAATACTCTACCCAGCAAGGCTCTCATTCAGATTTGATGGAGAAATCTAAAGCTTTACAGACAAGCAAAAGCTAAGAGAATTCAGTACCACCAGACCAGCTTTGCAACAAATAGTAAAGGAACTTCTCAAGGCAGGAAACACAAGAGAAGAAAAAGACCTATGAGAACAAACCCAAAACAATTAGAAAATGGTAATAGGAACATATGTATCAATAATTACCTTAAATGTAGATGGATTAAATGCTCCAACCAAAAGACATAGACTGGCTGAGTGGATACACAAAGAAAATCTGTATATATGCTGTCTACAAGAGACCCACCTCAGACCTAGAGACACAAACAGACTGAAAGTGAGGAGGTGGAAGAAGGCATTCCATGCAAATGGAAATCAAAGGAAAGGTGGAGTAGCTATGCTCATTTCAGACGAAATAGACTTTAAAATAAAGACTGCTATAAGAGACAAAGAAGGACACTACATAATGATCAAGGGATCAATCCAAGAAGACGATATAACAATTGTAAATATATATGCATCCAGCATAGGAACACCTCAATATATAAGGCAAGTACTAACATCTATAAAGGGAGAAATCGGCAGTAGCACAATAATAGTGGGGGACTGTAACACCCCACTTTCATCAATGGACAAATCATCCAGACAGAAAATCAAAAGGAAACACAGGCCTTAAATGACACATTAGACCAGATGGACTTAATTGATATTTATAGAGCATTCCATCCAAAAGCAGCAGAATACACATTCTTCTCAAGTGCACATGGAACACTCTCCACATGCTGGGCCACAAGGTGAGCCTCAGTAAATTTAAGAAAATTGAAATCATGTCAAGCATCTTTTCTGATCACAACACTATGAGGTTAGAAATAAACTACAAGAAAAAAAACTATAAAAAACACAAACACATGGAGGCTAAACAATATGCTACTAAACAACCAATGGATCACTGAAGAAATTGAAGAGGAAATCATAAATACCTAGAGATGAATGAAAATGGAAGCACAATGATCCAAAACCTATGGGATGCAGCAAAAGCGTTCTAAGAAGGAAGTTTATAGCAATACAGGCTTACTTCAGGAAATAAGAAGAATCTCAAATAACAACCTCAACTTACACCTAAAGCAACTAGAGAAAGAAGAACAAACAAAACCTAAAGTTAGTAGAAGGAAAGAAATCATAAAGATCAGAACAGAAATAAATGAAATAGAGACAAAGAAAACAATAACACAGATCAATGAAATGAAAAGCTGGTTCTTTGAAAAAATAAACAAAATTGATAAACCTTTAACCAGACTCATCAAGAAAAAAAGGGAGAGGACTAAAATCAATAAAATTAGAAATGAAAAAGGAGAAGTTACAACTGATACCACAGAAATACAAAGGATCATAAGAGAATAATACAAGCAATTGTATACCAATAAAATGGACAACCTGGAAGAAATGGACAAATTTTTAGAAAGGTACAGTCTCCCAAGACTGAACCAGGAAGAAATAAAAACTATGAACAGACCAATCACAAGCACTGAAATTGAACCTGTGATTTTGGGGTTTTTTTTTTTTTTTTTTTTTTGCAGTATGCGGGCCTCTCACTGTTGTGGCCTCTCCCGTTGCAGAGCACAGGCTCCGGACGCACAGGCTCAGCAGCCATGGCTCACGGGCCCAGCCGCTCCGCGGCATGTGGGATCTTCCCGGACCGGGGCAGGAACCCGTGTCCCCTGCATCGGCAGGCGGACTCTCAACCACTGCGCCACCAGGGAAGCCCTGAACCTGTGATTTTAAAACTCCCCGCAAACAGAAGTACCGGACCTGATGGCTTCACAGGCAAATTCTATCAAACATTTAGAGGAGAACTAACACCTACCCTTCTGAAACTGTTCCAAAAATTTGCAGAGGAAGGAAAACTCCCAAACTCATTCTATGAGGCCACCATCATCCTGATACCAAAACCAGACAAAGATACCACAAAAAAAAGAAAATTACAGGGCAATATCACTGATTGACATAGATGCAAAACCCCTCAACAAAATACTAGCAGTCTGAATCCAATAATACATTAAAAGGATCATACACCATGATCAAGTGGGATTTATCCCAGGGATGCAAGGATTCTTCAATATTCTCAAATCAATAAGTGTGATACCCCACATCAACAAATTGAAGAATAAAAACCATGTGATCATCTCAATAGATGCAGGAAAATCTTTTGACAAAATTCAGCACCAATTTATGATAAGAACTCTCCAGAAAGTGGGCATAGAGGGAATCTACCTCAACATAATAAAGGCCATATATGACAAACCTACAGCCAACATCATACTCAATGGTGAAAAGCTGAAAGCATTTCCTGTAAGATCAGGAGCAAAACAAGGATGTCCACTCTCGCCACTTTTATTCAACATAGTTTTGAAAGTCCTAGCTGTGGCAGTCAGAGAAGAAAGAGAAATAAAAAGAAAGAGAAATAAAACTCTTAATATTCTAAGTGCTTTGTATACACTATTTCCTTTAGACACTAGGCTTTTTGCTGCTGTAGCCGAATAGCTTTCAACACACACACAAGAACAAAGGCACATGCGTGAACCACCCCCCTACCCTCTGACACACACACACATGTACAGGCACCCATGTGTGAATTATACAGACTGGCTTCTAGACCAGCTAACCCAAATTCTCCAGATACTCATGCCTGTTTCTGCCCAGGTTACTTGTTGACCATCTGAATAGTCAGGTGGCACTGACTGCATTCCCCCACTCTCCAGCCATTATCTCTGCAGGATGTTCTCCTGTACTAAGCATTTTCCACTTGGGATGGATGTGGCTATAAACACATGTACTTTTCTATGGTGCTTTCTAAACTGCAGCTTGCCTGCACATATTTTCATCTTTCTTTTATAGATATAACCAAAGGCATAAGTTTGGATAAGAGGCAATATCAGAACAGAATCAATATACCGTGGATGAGAGCTCCCCAGGTCTGTGACTCAAGCACTGCTGTTTTATTTTTGCAGTCTCCATTCCTAGTTCTTGTCTATAAAAGCATGTCCAGCTCTTTATTGGTCCATATCCTCAAATTTGTTATGATAAAAGTATGGACTTAGCATTCTTTGACTATGTCAGGTGCCTGCAGATTCTCCCTCATCCCAAGAACTTAATATGTCCATTGGTCCTGAACAAAGATGCTTCACTGAGATTCAGCCCCAAAATCAGCCTGGGAAGTATAGGTATTCTTGTTTCCAGTGTAGGTCTCACATAGGAAAACATCAACTCCATTGCAGTTTCTGTGTGCATTGATTTAGATTTAAAAATTGAACACATGAGCACATAACTTTTGAGAAATTGCATGTATGTTTACAAAATAAAGTTTTATACATTGTAATGAGAACATTTTGTTCTATAAATAACATGTAGAAAATAAGTATGTGATAAATTTAAAGCTGTCAGCCTTATGATCATTGAATATAATTCATATTTCTCTGCTTTTAAGGTCACCATTGTTGATTCTAGGCTTCAGTTTTCAGTTGGTAAAGGAACTTCTAAAATGCATGAAAACCTGAACTTTGTAAGGATCATTTTGTCACCGTTTTGTGAAAGCTTAGTTTTCTTCCTTTTTTTCTTTAATTTCTTTTACAAGTTCGTTAATGAAGAGAAAGCACCTGTTGATTCCTACTGCGACAGTTTGTTAAACATGGGGTCTGTATTCTTCCCCCTTTAGGGAAAGGTTCATTCCTTGAAAGTAACTCTTCTTATCCAGTCTTGAATCCTCACTTCTAGCAAGTTCTCTTCTAAATCTCTCTCTTGTCCCAAACACATCTCCAGCTGTTCTGCTGCTGCTGATGTCCAATGTGGAATTTCTCCAAGAGAGTCTCATCCCAAACATCCTGGGCCCTTTGTACTGAAGATGCTACAGAGAAATCTCAGGGAAGACAGCATGATGTGGACTCCTTGAAACTGCCCAGCATCCCCTGGATCTCAGAGATCAGTCAGATGTGTTTTCCAGAAATAACAGATGGGAAGCACTTGCTTTTTGTTGGAGAAACACTAAGATGTGCCTCTTGTCCAGACCATGACCTGAGTCACCTCACAACTTGAGCAAAATTGGGGGCAGAAGAATGGAAGTTCTTTAAATTCTTTAAATTTTTTTCTGTAAAGTATTTTGCACTGATTTGATAGACTTTTACAGGCAGGTTCCCAAGGAAAATGTGCATGTGTAAATGTCAAATAAAGATGTGAAAAGATGCTCAACATTATTAGTCACCAGGGAGATACAAATTAAAAGCACAATTAAATACCGCTTCCTATTTATGGAAGTGGCTAAAATTAAAAAGATTGTCCATAACTGGTACAGAGGATGTGACATCACTGGAATTCTCCATTGCTGGTGGAAATATCAAATGGTACAACCACTTTGGAAAATGGTTTGGCAGTTTCCTAAAATGTAAAACCTATACCTTTCATATGATACAGCTGTTCTACTCTTAGATATTTACCTGAGAGAAATGAAAGTACATGTCCTCATAAAGACTTATACATGAATGTTCTGAGCAGCTTTATTCCTATTTAAAAACCCTGGGGAAAAAAATGTCCATCAACAAGTGAAACAATGAATTATCATAGATCCATAAAATGGAAGATTATTCAGCAATAAAAACAATCAGCTATTGAAACATGGTAAAATATGGATGAATCTTAAAATGTTGAAGCCGAATGAAAAGAAAAAGAGCACATACTGTGTTATTCCATTTACATGAACTTGTAGGAAATGCAAACTTGTCTTTAGGGACAGAAAGGGCTGACTGGCAGGGTGAGAGGTGAGGTTGGAAAGGGAAAGGGATTACAAAGGTACATGAAGAAACCTTTGGAGGGTGACTGGCATCTTCATTATCTTAATTGTGATGGCTTTATGGATGTATATATAAATATCAAAACATGATTTAGATTTATATTCTCTGCAGGTAGGAGATCTTTGCTATGTCTGTACCAGAAGACCTTGTTCAATGTTTTTTTCTTCCATAAGGCACGTTCCAGCAGACCCTCCCTGCTATTTTCTGCCAAGAGTGTACCTAAGGATTGGAATAGAGACCCATGAAGGATTTCTCAGCTGATGGAACAGCTAAAGGTAAATTTGGAGCAGGATACTGAATCAAAAGAGTCCTTTTGGTGCAAGCTCTGGCTCTATAGAGGAAACAAACCACTACCAAGAGGAGCAGAAACATAGCTCTAAGACCTAGAAGAGTCTGGAGAAAAAAGCCAAGAGGTGCTTTTTATTCATTCATACTAAGAAAACTCAAATGTTGAAGAAATAAACTTCCAAGATTGAAAACATTACCTTTGTATAAAATTATCTCAAAGTTTTTATTAAATGAGAAACATCACTAGCATTCTCTTCTTTCTGTATTGGTAGACAACTCTGACTGCTATCTAAAGTTTTAAGTGGTCAATGCTGTCTGCTCTACTTCTGCCTTTTAAAGAGTCCAGTCAACCATTTTCCCCCATGTTTTCTCCTGGTGATACAAAGACAGTGCTCTTTTTTCAGTATCAAACGTGTGGGATACTAAGCTAAGATGGACACCCCTTGCTTCAGTCTAATAGAAATGTTGGAAACAATATTAAAAAATCAATTCTAAGTATATAGCTTATTTTTTTAAGTAAACAAAAAGCAATCTATAGGTTCCAGAAAACAAAAGGAAGTCAAATGATCTTATCTCTACCCTTTATTTCCTAAAATCCTAATCTTTAAGAATAACTAGATATCAATTTTCACCAATGTGTTTACTCTTATCCCTTAACTTGCTTTTTCACTCGAGAAGACACTCAGAATATCATGAACATCCTTGGATGCTGGTGAGTATTGGTCCACCTTAGTTAAGTTAATGTGGCTGCACAGTATTCTGTGAAGGAATCCTGATTTACTTAACCATTCATCTGTACTGTCACACATTAAGTTGATTTCAATTACCGTTCATATAAATAATGCTACACAATGAGCAAATTTGAGTATTCACTTAGTATTTCTGTAAGATAGACACATACTGCTATATTTGCTGGGTCTGATGCTTTAGAATTTTTGATAGATGTTACTAAACTAATGATCAATAGTGTTTGAAATTTTTACACTTCTACCAACTCTGTGTAACTGCACTTTTACCCCAGCTACCACCAAGCAATCTTTTTGTTGTTGCTGTTCATCAAATTTTTCATTTGAAATTTCATTTACAAAATCTGTGATCACTAGGAGACTGATTATTTAGCATATGTATGTTACCCACTCAGTTATTTCTGCTTCTGTAAATCGCCTCTTTATATTCTTTTGCCCAGATTTTTTTTGGATTCCTAAACTTTCTTGAGCTCTTCCTATTAGTAAAAATGTTAATGCTCTATTATACGTTATAAGGTTTTTCAATACCATGTGTTTTAAATTTTTATGATGCTTTGCTGAACAGACTTTTTAAAAATTAATGTGTTAAAATGCATTGCTCTATTCCTTTACGTTGCTGTATCTCAAACCTTTGCATCTGTTAACAAAACAGGCTGATGTAGTTTCTTTCATTATTCTGATTTTTATAGAGAAGAAAACAGAGCCATGGAGAGATTAATAACGTTCCCAAGGTCCTGGCCTCATTTTAGAATCCAGGCCCTCTGAATGCACAGCTTGAGCTCTTTACCAATTTTGGGAATATCCAAGTCCACAAGGATGAGAAAGACAGCCGGGAATCTGAGCATTCTTTCTCCAGGACAATCTTAAATAGATAAATAATGATAAGTTCTTTCTCCCCAATTCCCATTTGTCCCAGTCATAATAGGCACCATTCCCTTGTGACAGACTTTTTATGGTACCATTAATTTGGTCATCACTTTCCTTATACCTGTTACAAACCAGCCTTGTCATCCTCAGAACATTTCTGTGTTTGACTAGCAGAGTTATCTAAAAACTGAATTTGGGTGATGTATACATGTTGTGTTATATGAAGTATTAATTTTCTGCCTTTATTGAATTTCCAATCAGGCTCTGATTTCCAGGCTCTGATTGCCTCCTTCCACAGCCAGCCATTCTGCAACTTGTCTGAAAATACAGCTGGAGGCAGAAAACCATAAATGTAGACAGAAAACCATAAACCAGTCCATGGCCTGGGGGTTGCGGACCCCTGCTCTAGATCTATCCATGTTGTTGCAAATGGCAGGAATTGTTTTTCTTTTTATGACTAATATTCCATCATGTGTGTATACCGTATTTTCTTTTTTCAAATATGAATGGACACTTAGGTTGCTTCCATATCTTGACTATTATAAATAATACTGCAGTGAACATTGAAGTGCATAGATCTTTCCAAATTAGGGTTTTTCTTTCCTTCTGGTAAATACCCAGGAGTGAAATTGCTGGATCATATGGCAGTTATATTTTTAATGTTTTGGAAAACATCCAGACTGTTTTCCATAGTGGCTGCACCAATTTACAATCCCATCAACAGTGCACAAGGGTCCCCTTTTCTCAATATCCTCGCCAACACTTGTTATGTGTTGTCCTTTTAATAGTAGCCATTCTGACAGGTGTAAGGTGGTGTCTAATTGTGTTTTTCAACTGCATTTCCCTGATGATTAATGGTGTTGAAGATCTTTTCATGTGTCTGTTAGCCATCTGTATATTTTCATTAGAAAAATGTCTATTCATATCCTTTGCCTATTTTTAATCAGGTTGTTTGTTTTATTGATGTTGAGTTGTATATGTCCTTTGTATATTTTGCATTTTTTTCCTGTTGAATATATTGTTTGCAAGTATTTTCTCCCATTCAGCCGATGGCCTTTTCATTTTGTTGATAGTTTCCTTCACTGTGCAAAAGCTTTTTAGGTTGATGTAGTCCCATTTGTTTATTTTTGCTTTTATTTCCCTTGCCTGGGAGACGGATCCAAAAAAAATATTGCTGTGTCAAAGAGCATACTGCTTATGTTTTCTTCTAGGAGTTTTATTGTTTCAGGTCTTACACTTAAGTCTATAATCCATTTGAAGTTTATTTTTGTATATAGTGTGAGGAAATAGTTGTTTCATTCTTTTACATATAGCTGTGTAGTTCTCCCAACCATTTATTGAAGAGACTGTGTTTTCCCCATTGTAATATTCGTGTGTTTTTTTGTCATAGATTAGTTGATCATGTAAGTGTGGCCTCTTAAACTATCCTTTTTTTTTTTTTTTGCGGTACACGGGCCTCTCACTGTTGTGGCCTCTCCCGTTTTGGGGCACAGGCTCCGGACGCGCATGCCCAGCGGCATGTGGGATCTTCCTGGACCGGGGCACGAACCCGTGTCCCCTGCATCGGCAGGCGGACTCTTAACCACTGTGCCACCAGGGAAGCCCTATCCTCATTTTTTAAAATTCTTTTTTCTGTTTAGCTTGGGTGATTTCCACTGCTCTGGGTTCCAGTTCACAGATCCATTCCTCTGTATCATCTGATCTACTGTTGATTCTTTCTAGTGTATTTTTTATTTCATTTATTGTATATTTCAGCTCTGTTTGGTTCTTCTTTATATTTTCTAAGCCTTTGTTAAAATTCTCACTGTGTTGATGTTTCCTTCTCCTGAGTTTGCTGAGCATCTTTATGATCATTACTTTGAACTCTTATTGGGTAGATTCCTTATCTCCACTTCAGTTCTTTTTCTGAGGTTTTGGCTCGTTCTTTTGTTTGGAATATGTTCCTCTGTCTCCTCATTTTACCTAATTCTCTGTGTTTATTTCTACATATTAGGTAGATCAGCTATAGTTCTGGATATTAGAGAAGTGATCTTATGCAGGAGATGTCCTAGGGGGCCCAGCAGCATACTCTCCTCTGATCACCAGGCTCTGTGCTCTAGGGGTGCCCCCTGTGTGGGCTGTGTGGGCCCTTCTGTTTTGGTGGGGCTGACTACTGTGGACACACTGGTAAGTGGCTGGCCCCTGGCCCAGTTGGCTGCCAGGCCCTGCCTTGTGTGGTGGCTGCTGGCCCGCTGGTAGGTGGGGCCTGGTCCCAGGGCAGCTGGTTGTGGGGCGGGGAGTGGCAGTTCAAATTCTTGAGGGGCTGCTGGCTCCTACAAGTATTTCATAGTTCTTGATGCTTTGTTTATTGAGCAATTGAGCATTACATGACTGGTGCATTATTCTTCTAGTGGAATCAGAACTTAAACGCACCTAAACATTGATGCAGTGAGCTCCTGGGTTCTTGACCAGCTTGTTTCATGTAGACATGTGGGCAGTGTTGGTGCTTGCACCTACTTCTATTTACTGCATTTCTGTGCATTCCTGGATATCAGGAGCACCTTGACCTCTGCAGAGGAGGGCTTGGCAGATGGAGAGGGTTGAGTCGTGGCCATGTTCCTACTCTCACTCCAGCAGCCAGCAAATCTCAGCTACCTCTCACTGACAATGCACTGTGATCCCCTGCAGAAGCTCATGGCCACCATAGCTGCAACCCTGTCTTCCCTCATCCTTTCCCCAGTTGACCACATGTGTCTTGAACTGCTAAAGTCCAGAGCCTGGGCAGGACCTGTGCGCGGTTGGCTGGCAGCACAGTGCTGGCAGCAGCTCAGTCATCCCTAGCTCTGCTTTGCCAACCCAGCTTCTTGTTTCTCCAATAATTTGGAACGTACAAGTTACTAACTTCTGAATATTAAACAGGATATGACTGCAAGAGATTTTCAGGGCAAGGTGATAGTACAGAACTAGCTAGGACAAGTTTTTCACATTAAATATAACAATGTAACAAAATGAACAAAAAGTAAAATTATACGTATATATGTATACCAACTGGCCAAATGGGTGGGTCAACACTACATCCTATATTGTGAGGTATGTATGACTCCTTAAGTTTCATACTATGGATTTCTGTCATCATTTCTTAAATTTGAATTTATTCAATCCTTAAACTCTCTCTTGCTCTCTGTTCTTTTTTTCCTGGCTAATGTTATAACTCTTCCCATATATTACTTAGTAATTGTTCTTAGCCTTAAGTTTTGGGACAAAGATTCTCTGATACCATTTCTTTCATTCATTTTTATTGGATGTCTCTTCTTTGTTATAATTAGCCATTTGGGGATCCACAAATGTTTGTGATTCTCATTAAGCCAATGCGCTTAACCTTAGAACAATTCTAAAACTAGTCAGGAAATACTGCAAGCAATAATATTTAAAAGCCGAAAGGAATTCTTGACCTTGGTTTGCTACCTCAACCAGAAGTATTAAATGAGTTTTAAAGTAGCTGTAGTAAAACAAGTGTAGCAATGAGTAAAGTTCAGTAATCATATTAATAAAGCAAAGAAAATCTCAAAAATAGTTGTATTATCAGAATTAATTAGATTTATGCTAAAGATGTACCTATTGTTAATAAGGAAAGAAATAATATTTCAATAAAATGTTCTAGAAAAATTGCCTTGCACTCTAACAGAAAGCAATTTAGATTCTCATATCATAGATCAAAAAAGGAAAAAAACTGCCAATGAAATACTGAATTTAATGTAAAAACAGGTGGACAAGAAAGGGCACTGAATACATGTAAACTCAAAAGAGGAATGAATGTGACTAGGGAGAGCCTTGGTTCTATGTCCTAAACAGCCCTTGGAGAAATATACAAGGAACTGTCCAGGTCTTTGTACACAGGAAAAATTAAAAACAAGTGTCCATCAAAAGAATATGGCTATAATTTATAGAAAATGTATGTGTCAATGATTAGAGATATAAAATGATAAATAATGTAAATTACCAATATAAAATTAAAGGAAGTGGCAGATAAAAGAAAATGACGCTTGATTGTAAAAGTTGATTGAAAAAAGAAATTAAATTAGCAAGCAAATGAGTTACCATTGAAATTCACTACAAAGTGATATGAATTAGAACAATGCTAAATTATTTTTTAGCCAAATAAGCAATGTATTAAATATCTAAGCAATTGTTTAAATCAAATAAGTTAGATATTAAAAATGTTCTTCTGTTTTGTGGCAATTCACCCATTCTTTGAAAATGATTCTCGAAAAACATGAAGAAAAATGTGCATGGGCATGTTAAGCCACAGTCTCCTCCACGTACTATCTTATTTTACTTCTCCACTTCACAAACAAAATTGTGAAGGTAATTGTCTATACACAATGCCCCTAATTCTCTTTCTTGTGTTTGCTTTAACCTACTCCCATCGAGTTTCTGTCTCATTAATTCTACTAAACCAGATCCTGCTAAGATCGCAGTAGCCTTTGTTTACAGGTCTGCTGGGATAGTTCAGTCCTCACCTGCCCTACAAGCGCCCCTCCTTCTTTTAAACACACTTCTTCCCTTCAGTTTTCTCTCCCCTGTTCATCCTTGTGTCCTTCTAACTGCACTGCCACTCTGCCTTAGTGCCTGTTGCAGACTCTCCTCTGTTCAACCTTTAATGCTGAGGGTCTGCAGGATTAGGTTTAGGTCCTCTTCTCGTTGTCCATTCTGTTTATAAGTGACCACATCCATCCCCATGCCCTTATTACCAGATACACAATAACTTCAAATTAATACCTCCCCCTTGGCATTTTTTTTTGACTCAAGACCCATATTTCCAGCTGTCAATAAGACTCTGCACTTATATGTCTTCCAGGCAGCTTAGAAAGGATATACTGTATAATATTATTTTTCCTTTCCAGGATCATTTGTACCTAAAACTTCCAGTGTGAGAAAATTATTTTTCTTTACTTCTCTTTGCAGTGTTCAATATACTTGAAATAAAATGAACAATAATACTGTTTTATGTCCTCTTCCCTGTAAGACTGAGAGTTTCAACACAGTAAAAACTGCATGTGCTTTATTCGCTTGTATTTCTTGATAGCAATTACACTCTGTCATTTAGGTACTCAATTTATATGTATAATCTGAATGGAATGAAGAGTAAATGTTACCATCCATTCTTCAATATCATTTACCAAATGAGTGTTTGAATTTAGAGTAAACAAACTCAAATTTTCTTTGTTAAGAGTTTAATAAATAAAACAAAGTGCAAACTTAATAACATGAAATGAAAAACATGTTTTAAAATTTTTATTACAATGTACAGATGAAATGTAATTTTATAAATTCTAAATATTATAAATATGAGAGATGCAAGAAGGAATAGATAAATAAACAATAAATAAATAAATAATATCAGGGCAGTCATCACTTAGGGACTGATGACCCTGTAGCTGAATACTTTTATATATACTTGCTTATTACTTGCTTATTACTACTGACAAGTAATGGCTGAATTAATGCAATAAATTTTGTGGCTAAAGCAGAAATAAGTCTTTTGAAATGACCAAAGATGAATGTGCAAGGGTGATGTGGCATCTTAGTCAATGAGAATCATTTCAAGGTGACCCCAGGTCTCCATCCATAATTCTTATCCTTTCTTGCAAGTTGGTTGATGAAGACAAGGATCTCATGATTTCCACTCTGACATTTTCCCAGGCACAGTCACTGTATTTCTTCTCTTTCAGGTAGAGATGGATTCCCTGGAAGTACCTCTTCACGGCCAGTGTAGGGCCCGTCACTCCCAGGGCAGTTTCTTCATCTCCCATCACCTGCACCAAGCAGGCGTCCAGGTCCTCCAGCTGCTGATGGAGTCCAGTGCGGAGTTTGTCCAGGAGGGAGGTGTCCCAGGCGGCAGGGGAGCGCTCTGTGTGGAAGAGGCGGAAGACCTGCTGGAGCATCTCGTGGAGGACAGAGGTGGCCTGGGCCTTCGGGAGCTGGCTGCCATCCACCATGTCCTGGGGGAAACCGAAGTCTTTTCTGTCCTTCAGACAGAAGCGAGGGGAGATTCTCCGCATCTGGCCCAGAAGCATGAAGTTCTTCCTGCTAATCCGCACGTGGTTCTGAGACAGGTCGCAGCCCAGAGATCCACCAGGGCCATAGCTGAACATCACCAGGGCGGTCAGTAGAGAGAGCACGAAGGCCATGGGGCAAATGAGGCTGCTGCTGGCCTGGCTGAGACGGGTGTCTGGGGGAGCCTTGGGGGTAGGTTCTCTGATGACATTCTTTCTAAGTATGGCTTTTAAATAGGGAAGACAGTTTCCATTTTCTGAAAATTTCTCTCTACTTTCACTTCCAATTTGTGTTTTCATTTAGATATTTTCTTTTGACCTAAGACGATGTAATCAATCTAAACTCTTAATTTACAATAGAAGTTTAAGTTTCCCAGTAAACTTTGGATGTGTCAATCCAAAAGAATATCAATTAAATGAGAAACTAATTAAAGGCTGAAGTATATGTAGGTATGTAAAGATTCATGCACATACTTATGTACACATTTTATTTTATTATTTTTTTCTTTGTACAATTTATTTTTTTATTTTGGCTGCGTTGGGTCTTCGTTGCTGTGCATGGGCTTTCTCTAGTTGCAGCGAGGGGGGCTACTTTTCATTGTAGTACATGGGCTTCTCACTGCAGTATCTTCTCTTGTTGCAGAGCACGGGCTCTTGGCATGTGGGCTTCAGTAGTTGTGGCATGCTGGCCCAGTAGTTGTGGCTCGTGGGCTTAGTTGCTCCATGGCATGTGGGATCTTCCTGGACCAGGGCTCGAACCCGTGTCCCCTGCATTGGCAGGCAGGTTCTTAACCACTGTGTCACCAGGGAAGTCCCTGTACACATTTCAGTATGTATAAATATTGCTCTTCTCTGTGTTAGGAACAAAATTTGTCCTTGACTCTGGACTACATTTTTACCATCCTTACTTTATACATAGGAAGTTGGAGTCCCTCATCCCTATAGGTTTCTGTATTTTGTTAAGTAATTACCAGACCATGCATGGTAAAATAAGCTGTTTAGAACCAAAGACTGGTTTTGTTTTCTGTTTTATTCAGAGCAGAGGCTTATGATTACTAGTGAATGAGCTTCTCAGGTGTTTCTCTTCTTCCTAGAATGCATTCATTCAAGTTCCGGAGGGTATTCTTCACTGGGGCCACAAGGTCAGGACTAATATACTAGATATCGCCCTTTCTTTCCACCATTTTCTTACAGCAGACCTATAGTGCTCCACAGGCTGGGCCAATACCCTCAGCAGGAATCCTGGTTCTTTTCTGGTGAATGTAGGTATGCAGATTTTAATTCCAAGATAATTAGTTGTATTTTCCAGCACCGCCTCACTCACAAGGTAGTTATCACATCTAGTAGCACTTTCCTGGAATGACAGAGTATCCTCAACCCAGACTCTCTGGGGCTGACTCCCTGAGGGCAGGCTCACCACATCCCGAGGAGTTCAGAATTCTACTGTGGAGGGGCTTGTTTCTTTGTTTGCAAAATAATTCATCTTCCAGGACCTGCACCCTTGTCCCTGGAGTGTTCGTGTTAAGGACCCTCTTTCTCAGTGGGGACCTCCTCCTCTCCTTACCTGTGTCCCCAGGTATCAAAAGTATGACCAGCCCGCAGATGCTGAAAGCAAAAGTTTGTTTTGTCTAAGTAGGTGGAGGAATTATTCAATTGCAATTGTTTCACCTTTAGTAGACAAGTTTTATTTTGCCAGTACAGCTTTTGTTGTTCAACTCTTTTAAACTGTTGAACTTTGTTACGCTCAGAATTTCTGAGTTGGCTATAGGGAATTCAGTGATGATGCTGTCTCTCATTAGAAGTTTATGTCATAGAAACTAGTGACCTTCAGTTGTTCATTCAGTCTGCGTATTTCTACTGGGCTTATTTGTTTGTCCATCTCTGCCTCGTGCTCAGAACGTAGAGCAGTGAGGCCCAGATTATGTCAGAGAGAAATAGCCTGGTTTCCTTTACTTATTCACAATGTTTTGTTTTAAATTTAAATAACAACCAAAAAAATTTAGGAACTTATTTTTTACATAGTGATTTACTGGCCATAGTTACTTTCCATTTCATCCTGAGGTTAATAAAATGGGAAGTAAAAGAATGGCAAAGGGGTTTCACCTTATTTTCTATGATTTTCAAGACTTGAGATTTTTTTGTTTCTCATTTCAACTTTCCTAGAGAGCAAAACTTGAGAGCTGTTTGTGGGCAAAAATAAAACAAAGGTAATTCTGAATGTCATAAAAGTGAAAAAAGAGAAGTGACGTTTCTGCTGACAAAATGGCAAAGTGTAAGTTAAACCTAAAAAAAGCATCAACCAGGGCTTCCCTGGTGGTGCAGTGGTTGAGAGTCCACCTGCCAATGCAGGGGACACGGGTTTGTGGCCCAGTCTGGGAAGATCCCACATGCCGCGGAGCGGCTGGGCCCGTGAGCCATGGCCGCTGAGCCTGCGCGTCCAGAGCCTGTGCTCCACAACGGGAGAGGCCACAGCAGTGAGAGGCCCGCGTACCGCAAAAAAAAAAAAAAAAAGCATCAACCAAAGAATAGAAGGAATCATCGTATTTGCAAGATGTTAAGCAGCCACAAAGAGCCAAGTGAGTCCAAAAAATGTCCATGTTGTCCTGCCCTGAAATGGGCTCCCAAAGTGGTGAAGGAAGATAGAAAGACAAAGGACGAAAATTATTTAACATGTAAATTAGAGAGCCCTCTCATCGGTCAATTGGTTACGAAGTCTGTAACCTAAAGCAGAGATTTGAGAGATCTAGGCTAAATTGAAGCCCTTCCCTGCTACCTGAGCAATTCACACACACACATACACACACACATGCATGCACGCATGCTCACTTCCTGGTTAACTTTGCCAATTACAATATTGGATTACCTTAATAGTTCTCAATTCTATGCAAATAGACTGTCAGTTGGCAACAGTTGTATTCTCTGAAATTCCTTTATGTATGTCTGTGTTCACTCTTACTACTGAGTCAATGTGGAAGGGATGCAAGTGCAGTCATTATTCAAAGGGACATTGAGAATTTTCTCCCAACTGTAAAGTCAAGCAACACGATCTCATACTGGGAATGGATTTGAAAAACTGACAACATACTCTTAAGAAAGAGTTAATGCACCTTCAAACAGGAGCTATTTCCTCTGATTCCCCTTGCATTTCCACACCCAGAATGGCAGGCTCTAAGCCTCCAAGAGTCCTACAGTATGTAAAGCGAATAATGATTCAGGAGGCTTGGCCAGCTGAGCAGCCTGGAGGCAAGGAACACATTCTGACCCTTCTCTCCACACAGCTGCCTTAGCCCAAAGACATGTCCTGCCTGAAGCTGGGAGTATTTTCCCTCTCTAAGATGCAAAGCTAAGGAAGCAGGCTTAGCCAAGTTATTGGTGTCAGTTCTTTCCAGGAAAGAGCCTCTTTTAGCTCCGAAGAAAATGCTAGTGGAAGAAGACAGACTTCTGCCTAGAACAGAAAGAATCCTGCTCTGCAGACTTGGTCAATGTCCTAGTCCATCTTGGCCAGTAAGTGGCACTCTTCTTCCATAAGTGTTTTAACAGCCTCCAGAGTAAAATGGATCCTGCTTTCCAGTTCATTTTTGCTACAGCTGCTGTCACAATATTGTAACAAGAACATCCCCTCATTCCCAAAAATATTCATCAGAAGAAAAACAATAACCTCTTATATAGGAGTTTCTGAAAAGTCCAGAACTTTCACTCAACTTTTGCTTTGTACTCTTAAGGGGAAATTGGTGGCCAGAACCACAAAGGAACAGGACACAGCTGTATGAATGGCTGGTGCAGGAAAAGGAGGAGTGAATGAGGGGAGCATACTGCGAATTTCTACATTGGAGAGGAAGTACAGGCATACTTTGCTTTATCGCACTTCACAGATAATTGCACTTTTTACTAATTGACAGTTTATGACAGCCCTACGTCAAGCAAGTCTATCGGTGCCATTTTCTAACAGCTTTTGCATACTCCATGTCTCTGTGTCACATCACCTTAATTTTCAGGAGTGTTCAAACCTTCACCGGCAGAAAAATTCTGACTTGCTGAAGGCCCAGATGACCATTAGTAGTTTATAACAATAAAGTATTTTTAAAATTAACGTATGTATGTATGTGTGGTCAGGCCACTCAAGATGGCTGCTCTCTTGCTCTCTGTACATCCCCTGCCCCACCAGTGCCTGCGTCTTCACCTACACCCTATGCACATGACTGACCTCCTTCTGTACTTGCACCAGGCCCCAGCTAGTTAGTTATCTTATCAAAGGGGCGGTGAGGGGCGTGCCCCTCTAATGGTTTCCCTGGTAACTAATGAGCCCACCTGATGTCAATTCCCCTAGAACTGGCAATCTCCCCTTTGTTAGGGGAACCACTGACCAAAACTGCCCACCCTGGCCAGGCAAGACAGTAGCCACCTGCATAAGTTATCTTACAACAGCAGGTCCTGGTAAGGAACGTGGAACTAACAAGCTACCACCAACCAGAAGATTTCCGGAAAGGTCAAAAAGAGAGAGGAAACGCCAGTCCATATGTCCTACCGACCTCCCAGAATCCTTCTTACTGGAATCCCTCTTGGCTGAACGATAGGTGCGCCACCAGGAAGGACCCTGAGTCAGAATGATTGCTCAGAGACAACCCGGAAACTAACCCCATTACCATAAAACCTGAGACTGTGAGCCACGTGGCAGTTCTCCTGGGTTCCCTTACCCTGCTGCTCTCCTTCCGAGCACCCCTCCCCAATAAAGTCTCTTGCTTTGTCAGCACATGTGTCTCCTTGGACAATTCACTTACAAGTGTTAGACAAGAGCCCACTCTCAGGCCCTGGAAGGGGTCCCCCTTCCTGCAACACCTTCCCCCCCCAGGATCGAAGACTGCCACCAAGTCTGGCCCACTGCGCACCGCACACGGTGGGGTGTCACTCCAGGACCTTGCTTCAGACGTGTAAGCTCCCCCGTCCATTAAACCATTGATGTCTCTGTTGCTGACTCTGGGCTCTTCAATCTTGAAGCTGGGCAAGCACAGGACTTGCAGGCCTGTGAGGTGCAGTCCAACAATTGGCGGAGCAGCCAGGAGCCCGAGGAAACTGCCATGAGCACAGAGATGTTGGAAAATACAGGAAGGGTAATGGAAAGTTGCAGAGGCTGTCCACTAGCATGCAGGGCCCGAAAATTGCAGGGGTAATCGTGTGGTGGCTCTCTACTAGTTTGTGGTGGCTGTCCTTGGTTAATGGGGGCTGCCAAGAGATATGGAGAACAATGGTCTCTAATGGCTCCGCTATTGTATCAAAGTGAGCCTTTTGTAATTGGTTAAGCCAGATTTCTAGAAGGAATTGGTATTTCTCTTATGCCTTTGAGATGTAAATGATCTACCTGGGCTCTCTGGAACTTAATCTTATGTGATCTCTAAGAGTAAAGGAGAAAGAAGAGCTTTTAGGTAAACTCTGTAGAAACAAACTATGTTTGGGGAATGTCTATATAAAATAGTCTCTCCAGATTTTGGTAACTTGAAACTAAACGAAGTTAAATGAAGAGAATTCATTGACTATCTGGGTCATTTCAAATAGGATAAAATATTGAAACATTAATTGCTGGGCAGGCCTAAGATTATCTACCCTTGCCTTCTTAGGAGAGAAAGACTAAAGTGTAAGTTTCCAATCAGGAAATGTACAATTACTTGCTTCTTGGTTTTTGCGAGAGATTAAGGTTTTTAAGGGTTAAGATTATAATCGGTTATAATTCTAGTTATTGTAACCAAGTTTATTTATGGATTACATTGTAATCAGGTCCTTAACCATGGCTTTTTAAGTCTTCTGTCATTTATAGACAGTGTTTGTTGTACTCTGATGTGTTTGCAAAAGTGCTTCATCTTCAAGAAGATTCATAGGAAGGACTTTTTGACAATAACAGGTCTCTGATAAATGTCAGATTATACCGCTGAACAGGGTAAGAAATTAAGGTATCCTAATGGAAAACCTGATGGCTTCATAAAAAGAAAACAAAAAGATTGGTTGCTGAGTGAACTGGTGAATATGGTTATAATTTTTATGGGTTTTGTCTGGAAAGTTACTGGTATTTATCTGTGTTTTCCAGATAGAAGGAAGCCCTTTCCCTCAAGTTGGTTATGATTTACAGCAATTTTGGTAAACTACACCTGTGGGTAGAATTAAAACATTTTTCTTTTCTCTCTGCCTGGTCCCTCCAGAAATTGGAGACTCGGGTTCTGAGCAGACTTATCAGGTGAATGGGAAAGACTGTCTCCGGGCATGTGCAAGAATCTCAATATTTTGGGGACTAAGAAATCCACTGAGGCAGAGCCTGATGGCAGGCCTTGGGCATGACTTTCCTGGCCTTGAGAAGCCTGTTGGGAATTCAGTCTGAGACTCCTTCTGAGGAGTTCTACCTCAGCCAGTTTGGAGGAGCCTATATGATCAATTGACCAGACTTGTTTTGCAGACAAATTAGTCTTGATTTGTGGAGATGAGGGTAATTTTAGAGAGAAAAATATATGTTTCAGTGGATGTTAAATTCTAGTTTTGCTAATTGAGGTCTAGATTTATTGTGGTGGTCTGGAACTGAACCTACAATACTCTGAGCTACGCCTGTAAGTAACTGTGGTATGTATGAAAATAAAAGAATGTGATTCAGAAAAGCAAGGAGGGGAGGGCAAAAGGAGCCAGATATCAAAATCTGCAAATTAATACTATACATATTTCACTTCAGTTTAGAAAACTAACTTCTCTTCCAGATGTTTATGCAGGCCGCCATTTTGGAACTGAAAATACACATCAGTTACCTTTGATGTGAAGAGTGACTATATTTCAGTCTTCTCCAGAACACTTCACAGAATTCCATTTCTCAGACTGTCATGTTTTTGCAGGTGTTGAGAAAGAGGTGGGAGACTTCACTATTCTGATAGATATCTATATGAAAAAATAAGAAAATAGTTACCATATTTAAGCCCTAACTCTGTGGAAAATAGCCTACTAAGTGTTTTAAAATGTGTTAGTTTAGTACAGTAATTCGTAGAATATTTTCACCTTATTGTACCTTTGATAAAACTGAGGCTCAGAGAAGTTAGGTGAATTTTCTAGGATCACACATAATTGCTGGCAGAGTCAAGAGTCACTACAGAACCCTATATTGCATATTATAGGCAATTGAAAAAGTTTCATGTTTTAGAATTCTATTCAGTTTTAAAATATACTTTGATCCCAAAATTAAATAAACGTCTTGCTCCCTTGTTCTCTTTTTATTGGTGCATACTATTTTATTTCTTTTTTGCTGGTTTCCACCTATTCTTTACCTTAGATATTGTGGAAGAGAACTTCCTTGATCCAGTTTCAGTCTTCCATCTTATGAAGGAATTGTCCCAGGCTATTATACTCATTGCAATTTGGTTATCTGTGCATCCCCAGGAGCCTGTGATTTTCATAAAATTGATGCTCCACATTGAGGAGGAAATATAAATTTAATCAGGAAGAATGCAAATAATGTTAAAGAATAGAAGAATTCTTAGCATACCTATCTCTTCTAGAAAATGAAATGAGATTATAGTAGTAATACTAAAAACTGTGATAAAGGGAGAAATTAGGTAAACAGATTATTAAATTTCAATTCTGAAATTGAATTATCAGTATTAATTAGATTTAAGGTAAAAGATATATCTGATGTTAACATGATGGAAAAACATTTCAATAAATGCTTCTAGGGTGATTAGTTAGCAATCTAGGAAGAAATCAAAATAAAATCTCATCTCATACCATATGTGATAGTAAAATCTTGATGGAATGGAGAATTGACAGTAAGATTAGATTTAAAAAGGAGAGAGGAGGCCCACAGTAACCTTGTAAGCTCATGAGAAATAGCTAACCTATTAAAAAAAGTTGGTTATTTTTTAATATATACAAAATTTTAACTTCAGATGAAACAGGACATGGCTACAGAGACTTGCCTGGCAAGATGCCTGAATGAAGCCTGATCTCAGAATTTCCTCACCCAGAAACCAACAAAATAAGGAAAATTAAGTAAAATGTACAAAATACATAAGCAGCCATCAAAGAATGGAAGAGGAATAATATTTGAAAAGTGTTAAGACATGAATTAGGGAGGAACAATGGAATAGCTCATTTTATATGTCAGCTTGGCTAGACCATGGTACCCAGATACTTGGTCAAACACTATTCTAGATGTTTCTGTGAAGGTAGGTTTTACATGAGATTATAGGAATTTGACATTTAAGTCAGTAGACTTTAAGTAAAACATATTACCTTCCATATTACAGGTGGGCCTCATCCAATCAATTGAAGGCCTTAATAGAAAAAGACTGACCCTCCCAGGAATAAGAAGGAATTCTGCCAGATACTGCCTTTGGACTTGAACAGCAACTCTTCCCTGGGTTTCCAGCTTGCAGCCTACCCTGCAGATTTTGGACTTGCCAAGCCTCTACAATCACCTAAGCAAATTCCTTAAAATATCAATCTCTCTCTTTCTCTGGTTCCCGCTGGTTCTGTTTCTGGAAAACCCTGACCAATACAGGCTGGGAAGCCAAATGTTTCCAAGCCTTCTCCATCTGCTGAATGTTTCCATCTGCCCCTCCTCCAGAGGGGAGAACAAGATAGCAAAGGACAAAAGTCTGTTGAAATTTTACTAAGGCCCTGGCCAACGCCAAGTTGGAGAACAGCAAATCCAAATGTTGAGTGAGTAACCTCAGGAAAAGATTGGAGACACACACACAGTTGCAGGCCCTCCCTGCTACCTTAGCAATTTACACATACTCCCCAGTGAAATACCTCAGTGAAGATATTGATTACAGAAATTCCTCTCAACTTATACCAAAATTGATACATTTGAATTTTAAAAAATGTCACTAAGCTCTCAGATACTATTCATTCACACTTCTTAGTTTCTCTCTTTTGCTACCTAGGCAGAATTTTTACTACTGAGTACAATAGATGTCAAGATTGTTATTCAAAGTGGCAATGAGAATAGTTTTCTATTTAATAATAGTTGAAGTCTCATATTTGGAATAAATCTGTGAAACTAAAATTTTATTTTTGACAGTTGTTTAATGCATTATAAACCTGAGGTTTTCCTCGTTATCATTGAATTCCATGTCCAGGTTGGCAGCTCTGCCTGTTTTGTTGTATGTGGAAGGAGTAATTCAAAGGGAGGCTCTGGTCTGCATAGTGGGCTGTAGGAAGGGAACACATTTTTGTCCCTTTGCCTGATCCCAAAGAGTCCATGCCCTGCCTGAAGCCAGAGACTGGAGGCTCTTTCTCTTTGTAACAGAGAGTAAAGAAACAAGTTTATGACAGCATTAGAATTAACTGGTGCCAAGAAGAAGCCTTTTTGTAGCATGAAGGGACATCCCCAGTAAGTGGTAGGATTTCTGCATAGATCAGAGGCCTGCCCTCCAGTCTTGGTCGCTGCACTTAGCGACCTGAGGGCTGTCTTCCCTGAGAGGAGCTTCATCTTCCCACCCATAAGCTGGATCTTGCTTTGTTTCCTTTTAGCTACAGCTACCATTACATCATAACTCAGCTGAAATTAAGGAAAGCCTCTCTTGCAGATGTTTCTGCAAAACCTAGAAGTTTTATTTAACTTTTGCTTTCTACTTGTGTTGTTCTGCTTTTTAGGAAACCATTAAGCTGAAAAAACAGCAGAAGGGAGTTGTGTGAATGGTGAAGAGTTTAAGTGAATAAGAAGGATGGTGTGGGAATTTCTACCTTGGAGGGAAAGGAAATATTGTGATATGGGAGTGTATCCTGGAAGGATGAGAGGGAGGGAATGTGCCAGGTGCCAGAACCATTAGATAGATAGCATGTTCTTCTGCCATTTATCTAAATATTTATTCCCGTCTCTCAGATATCAATACAAGCCACCATTTCATCTCTGAATGTAAACAAGACACTTCTTTGAAATGAGGGACGAAATGACAATTTTTCAACCTTCTCTAAAATTCACGACAGAATTCTGTTTTTTTAGGCTGCCTTCTTTGGAGGTCAGTTACTGAAAAGTAGGTCACAGTTCCTGAGAATTTTATAGAAAGAGACATATAATATTCTCATATACAACTGTCTGAAGGAAAACGGGAAAAAACCTAGTATATTTTAATTCCTTACTCTAATATATGATGCTAAATGCTTTAAAAAGCATGAGTTCATTTAATATGCATAAAAAATCTATAAATATTTTGAACCCATTTTATTTATAGAAAAACTGAGGCTTAGGTTAAGTGGGTTTCGCGACATAACACGTGTACAAGCAGAATGGAATTTCAATGAAAAATTTTTTATTGTGAGTTATGGGTGATTTTTTGAGCTTTGTATTCTGGATTTCTGTTATCATTGTTAAATCTGTTTTTTACTCCTGAATTATACACAACACTCTCTTGCTCTATGGATTTCCATGGTTCATGTTATATTTTCAGATGGTTTTGACTATTTTTTTTCCTTTACCTTAAGTATTGAGAAAGAGGTTGCCTGATCCAGTTTCCCACTTTCCTTTTTTGAAGGAAGTCTGTCAGTCTTTATGTTCAGTATAATCTTTGTTATTTTGGAATCCACAGAAGATTGTGATATTCATAAAATTAGGAAAAATTACCAAGTAGTAATATAAAAGAATTCTTTTCGTATCTAGCTCTAATATAAAATGAAATGTGTGTAAAGTTGCTGTAGTAACCAGTGTCACAATGATGAAAGTTAAGTAATGTAACTAATAAAGCCAATAATTCCAGGAAACATTACATTATCAGTAGTAATTAGATTTTTTGATGAGGGATTGAATTAGTTATCGATTCCTGCCTAATGAATTTTTTTAAATGATGAGCAGCTTACTGATATACAAAGTAGTATTAACTTAGATAAATTATCATTGTAAGTAATTAAGTCATGATTTAAAGTAAATACAATATTAAACACATTAATATGATTTGCCAGTACATCGATTACATAAAATCATATAGAAAAAAGATATACTACGTAAAAAGGAAAACTCTGCACAGAAAAACTAACCAACATTATTTACCAGATCCCATACTATTTCCTTCTCTACCTCAGAGTCACTAACGTCTCTGATTTACGCTTCTACCTACTCCATTGTGGTTTCCACTTATTCACTCCACCAAGCCAAATCTCATTAAGGTTGCCAATGCCATCTATATTCCTGATGTGGTATGTAGTTTCAATCCACATCTTCCATGAATCCACTGATTTCTTCTAAGCACCTCATTTTCTTAAATACACTCTTACCACTGTTCTGTTATTGTCCTTGTAATGTATGGCCATTCCACCTCTGTTTCCTTTGTGGCTCTTCTCTCCCCTCCCTTTAAAGGTGAAAGATCCTCAGAATCAATTTTAAGTCTTTTTCTCACTCTTCACTATCTCCCCACACAACTGCCTCCATTTCCGGCTTTCATTTGCCAGATAAGGTATCTCCAGCTACAGCATTCCTTTTAAATTATAAACTCACATATCCAACTTACAAATGACATTTGCACTTAAATGTCTTCCAGTCAACTAGAGAGGGTATCTACTGCTTTTATTTTTATTTCCTGACATTCTCCACTCTTGCTTCTGGTGAGAGAATTCATTTGTTTTTTCTTCTTCTCATTATAGCATTAAGTATGATTATTATTTTTAGATTTCTTTCCCTTCAAAAATCAAAGAAACAAGAGGGCAGGAGCTGTATTTGTTGTGTTCACCTTTATATCCTGAGGGCAACATCCAACCTGGCTTACAGAAAGTCAGTTGTTACTTTTAATTTGAATATAATGTTATGGGTAAATGAATTGTGACATCCATTTCTTTAATCAAGTTGCACAATCAGGCTTGGGGTTTCTTTTTAAAGAATAAACAAATACAAGAAGTTTTCTATAATAAAAATTTAATAAACAAGACAAAATAAACTAATTATAAAGAACATATTTTATTATATTACACAATTTAAGGTACACAAAATATTATAAAAATAATTTAAATCTTATAAATAGTTAAATAAATAAATATTAAAATAGATAAATATTTAAGTACATAAATAAATATATCAGCATGGGCATCTGTGAGGGACTAGTACCTGTAGAGTAGAACATCATGTTGCTTAATATTCCTGAAAACATTTGACAAATTAATTTAATTCAGGGCATGATGAGAGCAGAAATGAAAGTCTTTGACATGGCAGCACAGGTGGAAGTGTGGTCTCATTAGTGAGAATCATTTCCGTGTTGAACCAGGTGTGTGTCATTCCTTCCTCCTGAGTCTTTCTTGCAAGTTTGTTGATGAAGAGAAGGATCTCATGACTTCTGCTCTGACAATCTCCCAGGCACAAGGGCTGTACTTCTTCTCTTGCAGATAGACAGTGATTCTGTGGAAGTATTTCCTCACAGCCAGGATGGAGTCCTCCTTCAGCAGGGGAGTCCCTCCCAGCCCCGCCTCCTGCATCAGACAGGCTTGCAGGTCAGTGAGCTGCTGATAAAGTGCAGTGCAGAACTTGTCCAGGAGGGTCTCATCCCAAGCGGCAGCCGAGCCCTCTGTGCTGAAGAGCTGGAAGGTCTGCTGGATCATCTCATGGACGACAGCGATGGCTTGAGCCTTCTGGAACTGGTTGCCTCCAAACGCCTCCTGGGGGAATCCAAAGTCATTTCTGTCCTTCAGGCAGGAGAAGGGGGAGATTCTCCTCATCTGTCGCAGGAGCATCAGGGCCCTGGTGTTAGCCAGGCTGTGGGTCTGAGGCAGGTCGCAGCCCAGAGAGCAGTTGGAGTTGCAGCTGAGCAGCACCAGGGCCAGGAGTAAGTACAAGGTTGGGGCCATCGGGGACCCTGCAGATGCTGCTGGCCTGGCTGAGGTGGGGACTCTGTGAACCCTGCTCTCTAGGTTCTCTGAAGACCTTCCTTCAGGCCTGGGTCTTAAATGGGAGCGAATTGGTTTCCATTTTCTGAATGTTCCCTCTTACTTTCTACTTCTGTTTTTGCTTTTCATTTTGCACTCTCCAAATGGGTTAGGACAACATTTCTCAACCTTTTTTTCATTATTGCCTCTCTTTCCTCTGCCCACAGAGCCTTTTTAGATAGTTTTTTCCTAATTGCCCCCAGCATGAAATTTTGATACCACAGATATACTGTGTATCTATTTTTGTACTCCATGTGTATCTTTACTTTATACATAGAAAAAGAAAGTGAAAATCTTACTCTTTCTATTCAGTGCAGGGTTAAGAATATGTAAAATTTTAAGCTGTAATTTAAATTAAAAGCTATTGAATTTTAATTTAACTTTATAACTAAGTTTTCAAAGTGATTTTAATGTAATATATTTACTTATATAAGTAGGAATGTATCAAATTATATATTCAAATAAAATTTAGATACCTTATAATAATACCAGTGTACAGACATACTTAAAAATCATTCAAAGCTGCTCAAAATCATAGCAAAACTAAATTATTTCTTTAATATTTATTTTTAGGTACTTAACTTTTAATTTTGCTTCATATCAGAAAATAATTTTTAATTACACTGACTGCTAGATATTCATCTAGGTATTGTGAACATTTTTTTCTGTTTATCACTTGTCATAATTATGGATGTGTTGAACAACTTTAGTAGAATTAAATAATAAAATATCATATTTTTTGTATTTTACTTACAAATACAATTTACGACTTATATTTAATTTCCCGATCCCAAATCACGCTGACCCTCAAACATAAGCAACATCCACAAGACAGCCAGTGGCTGCTCATAAGTATGTAAAGGCCACCTCTCACAATATGACTTTGAGATCAAGAAAATGATGGCGAGAAAGTCCTCCAATGAACCATCAAGTCACCTTAGGTCGTAACACTGATTTGTATACAGTGTGTTTACCTTCCCTGAAGTCAATGTCAATACTTCTCTTATGTATGATACACACAAAAATATCCCAAAGACAAAAATGAATACAAAGGAATAAGGTTTTGTAGTATCTGGTTGAGTTTTGGAGTGCCACAAACCATTGTAATAGCAAGATTTTCATACTCCTAAAAACTATGTTTGCACCCATGGAAACAGTATCATCCCCAGTGAGAAAGCATGATTTAGCAATCATCACCAATTTGAATCTTTCTCTGTATTTTTGCATTAAATTTCAAATTTCCCAAAGACTGTCAAAGGTTCCAATCCAAGTCTATTCAAACAAAAGGAAACCATCTCTGTAATTAATTGAGAACTGGATAAATGTTGATTGGGATCATGGAAATAATTCACTTTCAACTCTGATCATGAATTCTTTTATTTTGCAGTGGATGTTCTGTGGCCTCAGCCCTCTCCAATTCTGATCTTTCAATAAATAATAGGTATGTGACCATCTTTGGCAAATCAGCTCTGTAGGAACTGAACTCTGTCATATTCTCTGTGGTATTCTCGGCACCAGGCCCAGTGTAATCACGCAACAGGTACTTTTAACTAAAGCAGTTTCTCAGATGTTCTCCTCCCACTGGAAGGCAGTTACGAATGACCAAGCTATTTTCCTTTATCACAGTCGTATTTGCTGGGCTTATAATAGACAGTGGCTAGTATTCCCACTCTACTCCTACTGGTATCAGTCATGCCTACTGAGTTTGTTGCTAAAAGCACTAGGATTCTCTTTCCTTCAAGGTGCCTATGGCTCTGGGGATTCAAGTTGTAAGAGCAGCACAATTTTCAGCCTTTGCCCGGCACTCTTTTAAACTCAGGAGGTTGGCCTTGTCGCTAATTTGTCCTCTACTAGGTCATGACAGAAAATAACCAGCTTGATGTCACATACAGAGCCATGTATCTGAACTCAAAGTCTCCCTGATTCACACAGGTCACAGCAACCAGACAATTAACCACGTTACTCTTCGGTGGATCTTTACGGATGTGGCAATGACTACCTATATCCTGAGATTCTTTGGAAACTCCTCACAAAGACTGATGAATGATCCTTTTCCTCCTGTGTCTTCATTCCCTTTCAAGGGACGATGGGGTCCATTTCAGTTTGATTTCCAAATTTTGACACATAATAATTAAAGCATTACTGCAGGTTGGAAATCAAGAGTTTGGATTCTGAGTCCTTGGCCTACACTTTTGGCCAGATAAATTGCTCATTCTTCTTTATTTACTCAGCATGAATATATTCTCTCTTCTAGATACCAAGCATGTAGCTTTCAATGACCTTTCTGGTTTGAATATTTCAGTCCCCACAAAATTATTAGTTTGAAGTCCTAACCCCAAAGTGATTGTATCAGGTGGCGGACCCTTTGGGACTTTATTAGGGTGTGGGGATGGAGGCCTCACAAATGGAATTATAGAAGAGGTCTTGATAAATGCCTCCCTCTCCTGCCCTGTGATGAAACAAGGAGAACTCTGCAGTGTGAGACCTGAAGCAGGCTCTCACCAGAACTGGACCACGTGGGCACCCAGATCTTAGATTTCCAAACTCTAGAACTGTGAGCAGTACATTTCTGCTCTTTAGAAACTACCCAGTCTATACTATTTTGTTGAAGAAGCCCAAATATTAATACATGACCTGATCTAGTATCCTCGGAATACCTCCCAGAAGTCTTTAAAATACCTAAATGGAGAGACACCATCTTACCCAACCCCATTTCCTAGACAGCTAGTCCAGTCCCTGTCATTTCAGGAGCTCGATCCATACTCATGATGATAATAATAATAGGAGAAGAAATAATACCAACATATATTAGATAGGTATGATGTGAGAGGACAATAATCTACAGAGAATTTGTAAATTCTTTATGGTTCTACAAGGGAAGTGATAATGGAATATTGTGTGAGATATTTTTTGAAGATCGTCTGCAGGAATGTTTTCTTCAAGTTTGTATTTCCAGTATTTAGAAGATCAGGATGAGAATCACAGGCTTGGACACAAATGGAAGACTCGTTCTCCACTTTTTCTTCAGTTATCCTCAAGTACTTGCAAGGAGCTGCCTGATCATACTTTTCTTGTCTCCCTCAGGAAATAAGGAAACAACTTGTAATGTGTCTACACTTGTGGATATTTTCCTTGTAGGCTATGCCTTTGGGCATCAACTTGAATGCTTCTTTCAAATAGTCTATGATGCTGTGAACTCTGAGTGACATCCGTGTTATCTTCTCCAAGCTGAACTTGTGGAATAAGAATTTGAGTCTGATTGCAGTTTTTTTTTCCTTCTCTTTATTCCAGCCAATGAACAATAAAAATACATGAAATCATAATATCACTAAGTCTGAGAATAAACATCAAAACTTGACTGTTTTATTTCTTTTAAGGCAGAACTAGGGGATGAGATTTTTTATTTTTTTATTTATTTAAAAAAACTTTTTATTTTATATGGGAGTATATTTGATTAACAATGCTGTGCTAGCCTCAGGTGTACAGCAAAGTGATTCAGCCACACACATACATGCGTCCATTCTTTCTCAAACTCTCCTCCCATCTAGGTTGCCACATAATATTGAGCAGAGTACATACACAGTATGTTCCTGTTGGCCTCCATCCCAAATATGGCAGTGTGTACATGTCAATCCCAAACTCCCCAACTATCCCTCCCCCTCCCTCTTCCCCCCAGGTAACCATAAGTTTGTCTCTAAGTCTGTGAGTCTGTTTCTGTTTTGTAAGTAAGTTCATTTGTATATCATTCTTGTTTAGATTCCCCATACAAGAGATATCATATATTTCTCTTTCTCTGAGGGTCAGATTTTTTTTATACATCTTTATTGGAGTATAATTGCTTTACAATGTTGTGTTAGTTTATGCTGTACAACAAAGTGAATCAGCTATATGTATACATATATCCCCATATCCCCTCCCTCTTGTGCTTCCCTCCCACCCAGATTGTTTCTTAATGAAGTGTGTGCAAGCAAGAACATTACTTGTTCCCCTCCACCCCACCCAGAACTTCATTAGGACAAATAGTATAAAGATGAAAAGTGGACTTATGCACTGAACTTGTTTCCTTGACCATTAATCATCCAGTAGTTTCCCAACTTCTTTGCAATTAGTTTCCCACGAGGATAAATCCAGGCCATGTAATATGAGCAGAAGAAGTGCTCTTGCCTTGTATAGCCCTGGCCCTTGAAAACATCCCATGTGATCCACCAGACTTTTTACCTTTACCACCGAGTGGAGTAGACTCAAGTACTACAGGCAAATTTGGAGTCACCTGTTGATGATGGAAAAATCCTCAAAACAGGGGGTACCCATGTCTCCGAATCACTCTTTGGAGGAGAGCAAACCAGAACATCCATGTGATCAGGAATGCCTGCATTGTGCTCTTATACCAGGGAAACATAACATTCTATTATGATCAAATTCCTGACAGCTTTCTGTTTACCTGTTACAGCAGCCAGCATTAAGTTAACTGACAAATATCTCTAACACCACACCATCTGAAAAACCTTTCTATAAAAAAAGAAACTTCATATGTTGAAAATAGCAAATACCAGCCCAAAACTTAAAGTGATCTTTTAAATTACATTATGAAATTATACAAGAAATAATGTGTATAATGTACAATTATTTATACAAGAAAAAATGTCTACACATTTTTTTAAAATCAAGTTTTTCATTTCAGACATTTTTCAACTTGTGGAGAAACGTAAGTTGAGATTGCTTTGGAGCACTCAGCAAACACTAATGTAATTGAATTAAAAAGCGTCACAAGTATAAAAAATATTCTGTATTTGTTGACATTTCTTTGAGGATTCTTACATGAGGGAAAGGCACTTTTCAATTTCCACTCTGACAACCTCCCGGGCACAGGGGCTGTATTCCTTTGCCTTCAGGTAGACATGGATTCCATGGAAATACTTCCGGGCAGCAAGTCCCAAATCAGGACAATCTAGATTGTCTTCTTCCATCTGCTTTAGTCAGTCCAGCCTCTCTGATCAAGGCTAGGGAAGGGTTTATCGAGGAGGGTGTTGTTCCAAGCAGCACGGCTGTCCTCTGTGTTTAAGAGTTGGAGGATCTGCTTGAGCATCAGATAGTGGTAACAGGAGCCTTGAATCATCTGGATTTGAGTGATACTCTCTTTAAACTTTTTAAATTCGCCAAGCAAATTTGAAGTCGGCTCTGTCCTTTAGGGACCACTGAGAGGGGATCCTTTGCATCTGTTCCAACTGTTGGAAGACTTCCTTGTTGTCCTGACTATGGCTCCTAGGCAAGTTCCAGCCAAGAGGGCAAGCAGGGATGGAGCAGAGCATCACCCTGCTACTAGCAAAAGAACTGGGCCATTGAGAATTTGAGTGATTCACTAGACGGCCGCCAGGGGGCGCGCGGGAACCTCTAAACAATTAGCTGGAAGATTCCTTCCCGCTAAACAATTAGCTGGAAGGTTCCTTCCCTGGAACTGTGGACAGCGTCCTTCCCTAGGCGGCCGGTAGAGGGCGCAGGGTTTATTTGGGAAACGCCGACTATTGAGTTTGCTGTCTGCAGCTGTCTACTGCAGCTCGAGAGCCAGGGCGAAACGTAGTCACTGAGGCTACTTTAATAATCAGCATAGTGCGCGAAAAACCTTCGTTTTCTCGGTGCTGAGTGTTGAAGAGGAAGCCTTGTCGCGGCCTCGCCAGAGACATTTTTGTCTGGTTGAGAACCGGAACCTTGCATTTTCGGGGCTTCCCCTGAGTTTTGCGCTTTATTTTCTCACAGAAACTTGAGCGAGGCAATTTTGGGGGAAAGAAGCCGTTTTCCGAGCGGTCTGAGGCGGGGAATCAGAGCGATTCCCAGCCTCAGAGAAAGGGGAGCCGATTTTTCAGATTGGGGCTCGTTTCTGGCGCGAGACAGCGAAGGCCCAGAGAAAGGGGAACGCGGCGGCGGCGATGGGACGACAGGACGGTGTTGGGGACGCCCTGAAGGGTGAGTCGGAGCGCGGCCACCACCGGGGCCGAGGACGCGGGAGCTGAGCGACCCTGTAGATGGCTCTGAGACTTTCAAGGGTCTTTCAAGGATACAGCGTTAAAGTGAGGGAGAAAGTATTGAATATCTGAAAAGTAGGAATATTAAAAAACACAGCATTTTACTTTTTATATTTTAAAATTAATGTTATATTTAAATTAATTCATATTATATTTAATTTAAATTAAATATTTTAAATGTTTCATGCTTTTACAATATATTTATATTAAAATATTTTAAATAGTAAGTATAGAATATTAAAATATATTTTAATATTAAAACGTGGGTTATTAAACTTTATTTAAACTATATTTTCGTTATACTAAAACAAGTATTTAATATAGTTTTAGTTTTCTATATTTAATGGAAGCAAAATCAGTGATATTTTCAAGATTACTTCTTCACTTGTTTGTAATTGAGGGAATTACCATGTTTGACAATTTCTAATGACCCCGTGATAGTCTTAACTGATTTGTTGGTTTTTTTTTAAAGAAAATGTTGGGGGTAGGAGTTTATTAATTAATTTATTTATTTTTGCTGTGTTGCGTCTTCGTTTCTGTGCGAGGGCTTTCTCTAGTTGTGGCAAGCGGGGGCCACTCTTCGTCGCGGTGCGCGGGCCTCTCACTGTCGCGGCCTCTCTTGTTGCGGAGCACAGGCTCCAGATGCGCAGGCTCAGTGGCCATGGCTCACGGGACTAGTTGCTCCACGGCATGTGGGATCCTCCTAGACCAGGGCTCAAACCCGTGTCTCCTGCATTGGCAGGCAGATTCTTAACCACTGCGCCACCAGGCAAGCCCCTTAACTGATTTTTAACTCATGTTCCTGAAATGTCTTTCCCAAGAGCTCACTTTGACTATATGGTTAGAAAGAAGAGTTGCTGTGTACAAGCAACTGAGGACATTTAGCAGGTCAGACTTTTTCATTTTCTTTAGTAAGAATTTTATAAACTAAATGGAATTTGCCCAAATTTCAGTTGCATCATGAAGGCTTACTTTGTAAGACTTTCAGGGAACTGCAAATGAAGGGTGATTTCATTTGTTTATTTAAATTTAAAATTTTGGTATTTTGTTCCTCGTGCATGTTTTGGTATTAATTTTCATTTTAAAATATTACATTGAAACATTCTTTATCTTGATGACTTAGATTTGGTGCCTCTTTAACATTCCGTGTTTAAGGGAAGTACTAGCTTACTTTACCCTAACACTGACCCAGGAAATAGCTTTTGAATTAGAGTATTGTGCTGTTCCATGGCTGAAAATCTAGGACTGTTTCATTTCTCATCACCCTCTCATCCATAAATATATTTCTTACCATTTTCCTGGTCTCTACAATATTTTAATGTCTTTTTTTTAAGGAAGAAAAAAACCCTTTTACTGCCTTCATCTGATTTCCTCTCCCCCCACCCCCTTGCTTATGGTAACCACAAATCTGATCTCTTTTTTTAATAGGGTTTTTTTAAAAACATCTTTATTGGAGTATAATTGCTTTACAATGGTGTGTTAGTTTCTGCTTTATAACAAAGTGAATCAGCTATACATAGACATATATCCCCATATCTCCTCCCTCTTGCATCTCCCTCCCACCCTCCCTATCCCACCCCTTTAGGTGGTCACAAAGCACCGACCTGATCTCCCTGTGCTATGTGGCTGCTTCCCACTAGCTATCTATTTTACATTTGGTAGTGTATATATGTCCATGCCACTCTCTCGCTTTGTCACAGCTTACCCTTCCCCCTCCCCATGTCCTCAAGTCCATTCTCTACGTCTGCGTCTTTATTCCTGTTCTGCCCCTAGGTTCTTCAGAAGCATTTTTTTTTTTTTTTAGATTCCATATATATGTGTTAACATACAATATTTGTTTTTCTCTTTCTGACTTACTTCACTCTGTATGACAGACGCTAGGTCCATCCACCTCACTACAAATAACTCAATTTCGTTTCTTTTATGGCTGAGTAATATTCCACTGTATATATGTGCCACATCTTCTTTATCCATTCATCTGTCGATGGACACTTAGGTTGCTTCCATGTCCTGGCTATTGTAAACAGTGCTGCAGTGAACATTGTGGTACATGACTCTTTTTGAATTATGGTTTTCTCAGGGTATATGCCCAGTAGTGGGATTGCTGGGTCATATGGTAGTTCTATTTTTACTTTTTTAAGGAATCTCCATAGTGACTGTATCAATTTACATTCCCACCAACAGTGCAAGAGGGTTCCCTTTTCTCCACACCCTCTCCAGAATTTATTGTTTGTAGATTTTTTGATGCTGTCCATTCTGACCCATGTGAGGTGATACCTCATTGTAGTTTTGACTTACATTTCTCTAATAATTAGTGATGTTGAGCATCCTTTCATGTATTTGTTGGCAATCTGTATATCTGCTTTGGAGAAATGTCTATTTAGGTCTTCTGCCCATTTTTGGATTCGGTTGTTTGCTTTTTTGATACTGAGCTGCATGAGCTGATTGTATATTTTGTAGATTAATCCTTTGTCAGTTGCTTCATTTGCAAATATTTTCTCCCATTCTGAGGGTTGTCCTTTTGTCTTGTTTATGATTTCCTTTGCTGTGCAAAAGCTTTTAAGTTTCATTAGGTCCCATTTGTTTATTTTTGATGTTATTTCCCTTTCTCTAGGAGATGGGTCAAAAGCATCTTGCTGTGATTTATGTCATAGAGTGTTCTGCCTATGTTTTCCTCTAAGAGTTTGATAGTGTCTGGCCTTACATTTAGGTCTTTAATCCATTTTGAGTTTATTTTTGTGTATGGTGTTACGGAGTGTTCTAATTTCATTCTTTTGCATGTTGCTGTCCAGTTTTCCCAGCACCACTTATTAAAGTGGCTGTCTTTTCTCCATTGTATATTCTTGCCTTCTTTATCAAAGATAAGGTGACCATATGTGTGTGGGTTTATTTCCGGGCTTTCTATCCTGTTCCATTGATCTATATTTCTGTTTTTGTGCCAGTACCATACTGTCTTGATTACTGTAGCTTTGTAGTATAGTCTGAAATCAGGGAGCCTGATTCCTCCAGCTCCATTTTTCTTTCTCAAGATTGCTTTGGCTCTTCGGGGTCTTTTGTGTTTCCATACAAATTGTGAAATTTTTTGTTCTAGTTTTGTGAAAAATGCCATTGGTAGTTTGATAGGGGTTGCATTGAATCTGTACATTGCTTTGGGTAGTATAGTCATTTTCACAATGTTGATTCTTCCAATCCAAGAACATGGTATATCTTTCCATATGTTTGTATCATCTTTAATTTCTTTCATCAGTGTCTGATAGTTTTCTGCATACAGGTCTTTTGTCTCCTTAGAAAGGTTTATTCCTAGGTATTTTATTCTTTTTGTTCCAGTGGAAAATGGGAGTGTTTCCTTAATTTCTCTTTCAGATTTTTCACCATTAGTGTATAGGATTGCAAGAGATTTCTGTGCATTAATTTTGTATCCTGCAACTTTACCAAATTCATTAATTAGCTCTAGTACTTTTCTGGTAGCATCTTTAGGATTCTCTCTATATAGTATCACGTCATCTGCAAACAGTGACAGTTTTACTTCTTCTTTTCCGAATTGGATTCCTTTTCTTTCTTTTTCTTCTCTGATTTCTGTGGCTAAAACTTCCAAAGCTATGTTGAATAATAGTGGTGAGAGTGGGCAACCTTGTCTTGTTCCTGATATTAGAGGATATGGTTTCAGTTTTTCACCATTGAGTACGACGTTGTCTGTGGGTTTGTCATCTATGGCCTTTATTATGTTGAGGTAAGTTCCCTCTATGCCTACTTTTTTGGAGTGTTTTCATCATAATTGGGTGTTGAATTTTGTCGAAAGCTTTTTCTGCATCTGTTGAGATGATCATGTAGTTTTTATCCTTCAATTTGTTAATATGGTTTATTGCAATTGATTGATTTGCATGTATTGAAGAATCCTTGCATTCCTGGGGTAAATCCCACTTGGTCATGGTGTATGATCCTTTTAATGTGCTGTTGGATTCTCTTTGCTAGTATTTTGTTGAGAATATTTGCGTCTATGTTCATCAGTGATATTAGCCTGTAGTTTTCTTTTTTTGTGACATCTTTGTCTGGTTTTGGTATCAGGGAGATGGTGGCCTTGTAGAATGAGTTTGGGAGTGTTCCTCCCTCTGCTATGTTTTGGAAGAGTTTGAGAAGGATAGGTGTTAGCTCTTCTCTAAATGTTTGATAGAATTCGCCTGTGAAACTCTCTGGTACTGGGCTTTTGTTTGTTGGAAGATTTTAAATCACAGTTTCAATTTCAGTGCTTGTGATTGGTCTGTTCATATTTTCTATTTTTTCCTGGTTCAGTCTCGGAAGGTTGTGCTTTTCTAAGAATTTGTCCATTTCTTCCAGGTTGTCCATTTTTTGGGCATATAGTTGCTTGTAGTAATCAATCATGATCTTTTGTATTTCTGCAGTGTCAGTTGTTACGTCTCCTTTTTCATTTCTAATTCTATTGATTTGAGTCTTTTCCCTTTTTTTTCTTGATGAGTCTGGCTAATGGTTTATCAATTTTGTTTATCTTCTCAAAGAACCAGCTTTTAGTTTTATTTACCTTTGCTATTATTTTCTTCATTTCTTTTTCATTTATTTCTGAACTGATCTTTGTGATTTCTTTCCTTCTGCTAACTTTGGGGTTTTTTTTTGCTCTTCCTTCTCTAATTGCTTTAGGTGTAAGGTTAGGTTGTTTATTTGAGATTTTTCTTGTTCCTTGAGGTAGGATTGTATTGCTGTAATTTCCCTTTTTGAACTGCTTTTGCTGCATCCCATTGGTTTTGGGTCATCATGTTTTCATTGTCATTTGTTTCTAGGTATTTTTTGATTTCCTCTTTGATTTCTTCAGTGATCTCTTGGTTATTTAGTAGTGTATTGTTTAGCCTCTTTGTGTTTGTATATTTTACAGTTTTTTTCCTGTAATTGATATCTAGTCTTATGCTGTTGTGGTCGGAAAAGATACTTGATGTGATTTCAATTTTTTAAAATTTACCAAGGCTTGATTTGTGACCGAAGATATGACCTATCCTGGAGAATGTTCCATGAGCAATTGAGAAGAAAGTGTATTCTGTTTTTCTGGGTTGCAATGTCCTGTAAATATCAACTAAGTTCATCTTGTTTAATGTGTCATTTAAACCTTGTGTTTCCTTATTTATTTCATTTTACATGATCTGTCCATTGGTGAAAGTGGGGTGTTAAAGTCTCCTACTATGATTGTGTTACTGTTGATTTCCCCTTTTATGGCTGTTAACATTTGCCTTATGTATTGAGGTGCTCCTATGTTGGGTGCATTAATATTTACAATTGTTATATCTTCTTGAATCGATCCCTTGATCATTATGTAGTGTCCTTCTTTGTCTCTTCTAATAGTCTTTTTTTAAACTAAAGTCTGTTTTGTCTGATATGAGAATTGCTACTCCAGCTTTCTTTTGATTTCCATTTACATGGAATATCTTTTTCCATCCCCTCACTTTCAGTCTGTATGTGTCCCTAGGTCTGAAGTGGGTCTCTTGTAGACAGCATATATATGGGTCTTGTTCTTATATCCATTCAGCCTGTCTATGTGTTTTGGTTGGAGCATTTAATCCATTTACATTTAAGGTAATTATCGATATGTATGTTCTTACTACCATTTTTAAAATTGTTTTTGATTTGTTATTGTGGTCTTTTCCTTCTCTGTGTTTCCTGCCTAAAGAAGTTCCTTTAGCATTTGTTGTAAAGCTGGTTTGGTGGTGCTGAATTCTCTCAGCTTTTGCTTGTCTGTAAAGGTTTTAATTTCTACGTCGAATCTGAATGAGATCCTTGCTGGGTGGAGTAATCTTCGTTGTAGGTTTTTCCTTTTCATCACTTTAAATATGTCCTGCCACACCCTTCTGGCTTGCAGAGTTTCTGAAAGATCAGCTGTTAACCTTATGGGGATTCCCTTATATGTTATTTGTTGCTTTTCCTTTGCTGCTTTTAATATTTTTTCTTTAATATTTAATTTTTGATAGTTTGATTAATATGTGTCTTGGCGTGTTTCTCCTTGGATTTATCCTGTATGGGACTCTCTGTGCCTCCTGGGCCTGATTGACTATTTTCTTTCTCCTATTAGGGAAGTTTTCAACTATAATCTTTTCAAATATTTTCTCAGTACCTTTCTTTTACTCTTCTTCTTCTGGGACCCCTATAATTCTAATGTTGGTGCATTTAATGTTGTCCCAGCAGTCTCTGAGACTGTCCTCAATTCTTTTCATTCTTTTTTCTTTATTCTGCTCTGCGGTAGTTATTTCCATTATTTTGTCTTCCAGGTCACTTATCCGTTCTTCTGTCTCAGTTATTCTGCTATTGAGTCCTTGTAGAAAATTTTAAATTTCATTTATTGTGTTGTTCATCATTGTTTGTTTGCTCTTTAGTTCTTCTAGCTCTTATTAAACGTTTCTTGTGTTTTCTCCATTCTATTTCCAAGATTTTGGATCATCTTTACTATCATTATCTGAATTCTTTTTCAGGTAGACTGCCTATTTCCTTTTCATTTGTTTGATCTGGTGGATTTTTACCTTTCTCCTTCATCTGCTGTGTATTTCTCTGTCTTCTCATTTTGCTTAACTTACTGTGTTTGTGGTCTCCTTTTCACAGGCTGCAGGTTTGTAGTTCCAGTTGTTTTGGGGGTCTGCCCCCAGTGGGTGAGGTTGGTTCAGTATGTTGTTTAGGTTTCCTGGTGGAGGGGACTAGTGCCTGTGTTCTGGTGCATGAGGTTGGATCTCGTGTTTCTTGTAGGCAGGACTGCATCCGGTGGTGTGTTTTGGGTATCTGTGAACTTATTATGATTTTAGGCAGCCTCTCTGCTAAGGGGTGTGGTTGTGTTCCTGTCTTGCTAGTTGTTTAGCATGGGGTGTCCTTCACTGGAGCTTGCTGGTCATTGAGTGGAGCTGGGTCTTAGCGTTGAGACGGAGATCTCTCGGAGAGCTCTCGCTGACTGATATTACATGTGGCCAGGAGGTCTCTAGTGGTCCAATGTCCTGAATTCGGCTCTCCCACCTCAGAGACTCAGGCCTGACACCCGGCCAGAGCGCCAAGACCCTGTCAGCCACTGCTCAGAAGAAAAGGGAGAAAAGAAAAAGAAAGAAAGAAAAAATAATAAAATAAATAAAGTTATTAAAATAAACAAATTTTAAAAAGTAATAAAATAAAAGAAGAGAGCAACTAAACCAATAAACAAATCCACCAATGATAATAAGCGCTAAAAACTATGCTAAAAAATAATTGACAGACAGAACCCTAGGACAAATGTTAAAAGCAAATGTATACAGACAAAATCACACAAAGAAGTATACACATTCACAAAAAGAGAAAAAGGAAAAAAAAAAATATATATATTAAAAAAAGGAAGAGCACAACTAAATCAATAAGCAAATCTACCAATGATAATAAGCTGTAAATACTAAACTAAGATAAACATTAAAGTAGAAACAAATTAGACACAGAAAGGAAACCCCATTTCTACAGTTGCTCCCAAAGTCTACCACCTCAGTTTTGGGGTGATTTGTTGTTTATTCAGGTATTCCACAGATGCAGGGTACATCAAGTTGATTGTGTAGATTTAATCCACTGCTCCTGAGGCTGCTGGGAAAAAATTTCCCTTTCCCTTCTTTGTTCACACAGCTCCTGGGGTTCAGCTTTGGATTTGGCCCCACCTCTGTGTGTAGGTTGCCCTCTGGCATCTGTTCTTTACCCGGACAGGAGGGGGTTAAAGGAACAGCTGATTTGGGGGCTCTGGCTCACTCAGGCCAGGGGGAGGGAGAGGTACGGAATGTGGGGCAAACCTGTAGCAGCAGAGGCCAGTGTGACGTTGCAACAGCCTGAGGTGCACCATGTCTCCTCCTGGGGAAGTTGTCCCTGGACCCCAGGACCCTGGCAGTGGTGGGCTACACAGGCTCCCGGGAGGGGAGGTGTGGATAGTGACCTGTGCTCGCACACAGGCTTCTTGGGGGCTGCAGCAGCAGCATTAGCATTTCATGCCCGTCTCTGGTGTCCACGCTGATAGCCGCAGCTCATGCCCATCTCTGGAGCTTGTTTAGGCAGTGTGCTGAATCCCCTGTCCTCACGCACCCTGAAACAGTTGTCTCTTGACTCTTAGGCAGATCCAGACTTTTTCCTGGACTCCCTCCTGGCTAGCTGTGGCACACTAGCCCCCTTCAGTCTGTGTTCACGCAGCCAACCCCAGTCCTCTCCCTGGGATCCCATCTCCGTACCCTGAGCCTCAGCTCCCAGCCCCCACCTGCCCCGGCGGTTGTGCAGACAAGCCTCTCAGGCTGGTGAGTGCTGGTCAGCACCAATCCTTTGTGCGGGAATCTCTCCACTTTGCCCTCTGCACCCCTGTTGCTGCGCTGTCCTCTGTGGCTCCAAAGCTTCCCCTCTGCCCACCCGCGCCCCCCGGCTCCGCCAGTGAAGCGACTTCCTAGTGTGTGGAAACTTTTCCTCCTCCACAGCTCCCTCCCAGAGGTGCAGGTGCTGTCCTTATTCTTTTTTCTCTGTTTTTACATTTTTCTTTTGCCCTACCCAGGTACGTGGGGAGTTTCTTGCCTTTTGGGAAGTCTGAGGTCTTCTGCCAGCGTTCAGTAGGTGTTCTGTAGGAGTTGTTCCACATGTAGATGTATTTTTTGATATATTCGTGGGGAGGAAGGTGATCTTACTCCTCTGACATCTTGAAGGTCCTCTCTCTATTTGTTTGTTTTTAAAGTATAACTTAATCTGTTTCTTTCTTTTTTTTTTGTGGTACGCGGGCTTCTCACTGTTGTGGCCTCTCCCGTTGCGGAGCACAGGTTCCAGACGCACAGGCTCAGCGGCCATGGCTCACGGGCCCAGTCAGTCCGCAGCACGTGGGATCTTCCCGGACTGGGGCACGAACCCATGTCCCCTGCATCGGCAGGCGGACTCTCAACCACTGTGCCACCAGGGAAGCCCTAATCTGTTTCTTAAACATTAACATCAAAGGTGGTCTGAAACAAAATCAAGATGAGGAAAAGGACTGTTTATCTCATTTATACTATTCACAGAGCAGTGAATAGTATTTTTTGGTCAGAAAACTTTCTTAGATGCTGGTTGTCTCCAAAGAGCTTCAGGTGCTGTAGGGTTTCTCTTCTTAATGTACCAGGTACTGCTCTAAGGGTGGAAACGTGGGCTCTGCTCCTTTACAGTTCCACAGGCAATCCCTCAACTACAGTTTGCATTTGGGGGTCTCAAGATGCAGACCCCTGACAGTGTTAAGGGACCTGTAGTCAGAGCTTCTCTTGGCTGGGCCAAGGGTGGACTATACAGGTTACTATTTGTTATATTAATACAAAAGGCTGCTATCATTCAGTCTGTTCAAATTCTCAGCCTGTAATTTGCAGGTTATATCAGCTGGAGCTTTTCTCTTTAACTTATGCTTTCTCAGAGAAAGCATGTCTAATGGTTTTTTTAATTCAGCTTCAGCATTTGCAGGCTCGAGAAACTAAAGTGAAATATATTGTAGAATCATGGAATTTAAACTTCAACAAATAAGTAGTGAATATGTCTTCCATTTGTTGGTACTGTGGTGGGTGCCAGGTACAATGAAAAGAGTAGATGCGTTGCCTGCTGTCACAGAGCTTGCAGTCTGGTGGGGATATGGGTAACTAGGCATTCAATTAAAGCAATGCTAATGCTGTGACAGGGAAAGTACAGGTTCTTGGGAGCATGTGGACTTGCATGGATCAGGGAAAGCTTCTGCAAGAGCAGTTGGTAAGCTGGCATCCCAGGGGTCTGCAGGAGTTTGCCAGGTAATTGCATCATGGTCAATTTTGGACATGTTGTGGAGAGATAGTCTAGGGAAGCAGGTAGATATAAGGGTTTGGAGCTAATGACATTTGTTTGGAGATGTGACCCTAGGGAAAGACATGCATATGGAGGTCACAATCATAGAGAGGACATTTGGAACTATTTGGGAGGTTGAGAGTGTATGTGCAGAGAGGATGAAGTGTGGGACTAGCACAGAATTTTGAGGAACACCAATTCCCTAAGATGAGAGGGAGCAGTCAACAAAGGAAGGAGAGGAGGAGGGGCAGAAAAGCAGAGGGTGGTGGTGACATGGAGACTGGATGAGCATCAGACCTTAAGATGGAGGGCGTGGTAACAAGTGTCCGATGCTTCTGAGATGTCAGCTGAGGCTGCCTGACAGCGATCTCTGATCTCAGTAACATGTATTGATAGTTTATTATAAACTTTGGCTGAGCAGTTTTATTAGAACAGGGAGGTTGAAGCCAAATTATGGCAATTGGAGGAAGGAGGTGCATGTGAAGAAGTAGAGGCAAATATTGCAGAGAACTTTTGTGTATGAACAGAATGACAGAAGCAAGATAATACTTACAGGTGGTCATGTTTAGGATGAAGAAGATGAAAATTAAGCACATTTAATGTTGATCAAAACTAGCCTTTGGGCTTCCCTGGTGGCGCAGTGGTTGAAAGTCTGCCTGCCGATGCAGGGGACACGGGTTTGTGCCCCGGTCCAGGAAGATCCCACATGCCGCGGAATGGCTGGGCCCGTGAGCCATGGCCGCTGAGCCTGTGCGTCCGGAGCCTGTGCTCCGCAACGGGAGAGGCCACAACAGTGAGAGGCCCGCGTACCGCAAAAAAAAACAAAACTAGTCTTTGAAAAGGAAGATGTTGATACAGCAGAGAGAGGAAGTAACTGATAAAGCATAAGCATCTTATTGTACTAAGGCCTTCTCTGCTTTGCATCAAGGGAATCTCTCCCAAAAGCTAAACCTCCTGAAATTATCCCTCTGTGTGGTGTCACAGAGTTTTTTCATCCCGGGGCAGTGAACGATGGGGAGGCTTGGGATGAGTAAGAGATACTTTCTTTTATTAAGATATAAGTTCCAAATGTGAGAATGGAAGTGGAAAGGGAGATGCACCAAACGTACATCTCTCTTCTCAGGCAGATGTATTTTATGCAGCATGGTTGTCAGTCTTGACAGTGTTAAAAATCTGCTTAATGAAAAATGTAAATAGACTTTGATAACTTTTTAAATGAATTAACTTCCAAATGATTAAAAAATACAACTATTTGGCTTAGGAGAAATGGAATTTACCTAATCTTATCTGTAAGAACTTACACATAATTGGGGGACAGGATTTAATATTAGCGTCATGTAATAGTAAACTCACACAACAAATTAAGAGAGATTTTTTCTTTGATACCTGTGACAGTTACATATAGATTAAATCTTTATATGGTTGAACATTTATATTAATTTTAATCATATTCAGAAATATATTGTACTAAGAAACAGATCTTCAGTTCAATATATTACAAAGTATAAACTTTTTTTAACGTTTAAATGTTAATGAGTCTGCATTCATCAGGATATCCTTTCTTTATTAATATGCATAGTACATATTACACATCCACTTTTGTTTTTTGGGTTTTTGTAAATGTATTTATTTACTTTTGGCTGTGTTGGGTCTTTGCTGCTGCGTGCGGGCTTTCTCTAGTTGCGGCGAGCGGGGGCTACTCTTAGTTGTGATATGTGGGCTTCTCATTGTGGTGGCTTCTCTTGTTGCAGAGCATGGGCTCTAGGTGTGCAGGCTTCAGTAGTTGTGGCATGCGGGCTCAGTAGTTGTGGCTCACAGGCTCTACAGCACAGGCTTAGTAGTTGTGGCTCATGGGCTTGGTTGCTCCATGGCATCTGGGATCTTTCCGGACCAGGGATTGAACATGTGTCCCCTGCATTGTCAGACGGACTCTTAACCACTGTGCCACCAGGGAAGTCCCTACACACCCACTTTTGGATTAAAGTGTATGTGGGTTTACTAGTAAAAGAGGTAAATTGCCAACTGCCTTAAGAATATTTTTCCCTGAGTGTATTAAATGTAAATGTGATAATGCCTTCTTACTGGCCTATTAAAGAATAACAGGAAAATAGATGAAGATAAGTTAGGTCCTAGAATCAAGTAGGTTAATTTTCTTTACAACAAGTTGAGAGGGGGATCAAGATGGTGGAGGAGTAGGAAGCAGAGTTCAACGTCCTCCACAGGAACATTAAAAATACATCTACAAGTGGAACAATTCACACAAAACAGCTACTGAGCGCTGACAGAAGACCTCAGATATCTGAAAAGACCGGGTAGGACAAGAGGAAAAAGCAAAAGAAAGAATCAGGATGGGGCCTGCGCCCCGGGGAGGGAGCTGTGAAGGAGGAAAGATTCCTGAACCTTGGGAAGGCTCCTCATCAGCGGAGAAACTAGACTGGATGGAGGGGGGAGTTTTGGAGCCTAAAAAGGGTAGAGCAGCAACTGGTTTGTGGAAGGCAAAACAGAGAGTAACCTCCTCAGAGAGTCGGCACCGCCACCCTGTGCTCCCCAACCTGAGATACTCCTCTGTTGGTGAGGGTGGGAGTCGGGTGCTGAAGCTCACACTACAAAGCTCAGTCTCAGGGAGAGGACCAGGATTAGGTGCGGAAACAGCCTGAACAGTTCAGGCTGTGGCAACTGAGGGTGTATTAGGAAGAAGCCTGGGCCCTCCAGAGAGGCAAGGCACCATTATTGGGAGAGGCATGAGGAGAGGGGCAGGACCACCATAAAATCTCCTTTCCCTGTGAGCACTCCCAGGCAACAGGACTCCACCTACAGGAGCTCTGGGAATGGGAGCGAATTTCTGCCACCATCTTGGGCTGCAGAGGCTGGCACTGGCTGCCTCTTCCAGGCCCTGCCCCTGCTGACCTGGAAGGGCGCAGACAGTTCCCCAAACTAGAAATTCTGCCAGTGGGTCGCAGGGCCCTCTCCACTGACCCAGAATGGTGCAGACAGATTCCCCTACTGGGAGTTTTGCCAGCGGGCCACAGAACCTGTCCCCACTGACAGACAGATCCAGCCACTGGGAATTCTGCCAGTGGGCCCAGGACCTGCCTGCTGTCCTGGAAGGGCACGGATAGTTTTCGTGACCGGGAAATCTATCAGTGGGTGCCAGAACCCACCTAACTGTCCTGGGAGGGGACAGATAGCTTTCCCTGCTAGGAGAGCTGTCAGTGGGCGCCCGGACCTGCCCCACTGTCCCAGCAAGGTGTAGAAAGCTTCCACAACTGGGAAATCCATCAGTGGGTGCTGGAACCCACCCTGCTGTCCCAGGAGGGCATGGAGAGCTCTCCCTACTAGGAAATCTGTCAGTGGGTGCTGGGACCTGCCCCACTGCCCTGGGAGGGTGCAGATAACTCCCCCCACTAGGAAATTCATCAGCAGGTGCCAGGATCTGTCCTGCCATCCCGGGAGCACGCAGAAACCTCTCACTACTAGGAAATCTGCCAGTGGGTGCCGGGACTCACCCTGCTGTCCCAGGAGGGCATAGATAGCTCCTCTCACTAGGAAATTAGCCCAGAGGAGGGACTGAAACCACAGCTGAGCCCCAGGGCTATGTGACTAATGAATAAGAGCTGAAATCTCTCCTCGTGGCTGTGTGAACTGCAGAGTTACACTTCCACTACCAGCTTCCTAAATTCAGCGCCTGCAAAACAGCTGAAAGGACAAGTGCTCCTACAGCTGGGATAGGTCTGGAGTTAGCAGCTGTGGGCTCTGTGGGCATGTACACGTTGGGGGTAGGAGCAGACCAGAGTTCAAGCTGCCTCCATAGCTCCCACAGCGGGTCCAGGTGCATGACCACTATAGTACTGGGACCTAACCTCAGTGGACCTGCTCCAGTGGACAGGTGAAACCAATGCCTAAGAGTCACCAGGGCCAAGTTCTGGCATACTCACGGTTAAGGCGGGACCGAGAGCGGTGCCAACAACAATATACTTTGTGAGCCTGCACAACAGGCAAAAGGGGACACAACAGAGCACATTCACAGATAAACAGCTCCAAAGGAGGAAAACTCAGTGGCTTCCCTCCAAGTGGGAGTACTCCAGTCCCACCTACCTCATACCACAGATCAGAATCACAGCTAAGAAACAGATCTGGGGACCTCTACTACAACAACTAGGGAGCAGACCTCACCCCTGACAAGGCAGTGACAACCACAAAGCAAAGAGGAGGCCTGCTCCATATCTAGGGCAGGATCTGATCACCACAACACCAATCAAACCCCCATCAAGGGGATAACAGCACAAGCCTCTGGACCAAACTCACCCACCAGGGGGCAGACTCCAGAAGCAAGAGGAACTGCAGTCCTGCAACCTGTGGAAAGGGGACCACAACACAGTAAGTTTGACAGAATGAGGCGACAAAGAAATATGTTGCAGATGAAGGAGCAAGATAAAAACAAGAACAACTAAATGAAGAAGAGATAAGCAATCTATCTGAAAAAGAATTCAGAGTCATGATAGTAAAGATGATCCAAAATCTCTGAAACAGAATGGAGGCACGGATCAAGAACATAAAAGAAAAGTTTAACAAAGACATAGAAGAACTAAATAACATACAAACAGAGATGAACAAGACAATTACCAAAATGAAAAATACACTAGAAGGAATCAATAGCAGAATAATTGAGGCAGAAGAACAGATAAGTGACCTGGAAGAAAGAATGGTGGTAATCTCTGCCACAGAGCAGAAGATATTCCATGCTAATGGAAATCAAAAGAAAGCTGGAGTAGCAATACTCATGTCAGATAGAATAGACTTTAAAATAAAGACTCTTACAAGAGACAAGGAAGGACACTACATAATGATCAATGGATCAATCCAAGAAGAAGATATAACAATTATAAGTATTTATGCACCCAACATAGGAGCACCTCAATACATAAGGCAAATGTTAACAGCCAAAAAAGGGGAAGTTGACAGTAACACAATAATGGTGGGGGACTTTAACACCCCCCTTCACCAATGGAAAGATCATCCAGACAGAAAATTAGTAAGGAAACACAAGCCTTAAGTAACACATTAGACCAGATAGAATTAATTTTTATTGGACATTCCATCTGAAAGCAGCAGAATACACTTTCTTCTCAAGTGCTCATGGACCATTCTCCAGGATAGACCACATCTTGGGTCATAAATCAAGCCTTGGTAAATTTAAGAAAATTGAAATCATATCAAGCATCTTTTCTGACCACAATGCTATGAGATTAGAAATAAATTACAGGGGGAACCCTCCTACACTGCTGGTGGGAATGTAAATTGATACAACCACTGTGGAAAACAGTATGTAGGTTCCTAAAAAAACTAAAAATAGAACTACCATATGAGCCAGCAATCCCACTACTGGGCATATACCCTGAGAAAACCATAATTCAAAAAGAGACATGCACCACAATGTTCATTGCAGCACTGTTTACACTAGCCAGGACATGGAACCAACCTAAATGTCCATCGACAGATGAATGGATAAAGAAGATGTGGCACATATATACAATGGAATATTACTCAGCTATAAAAAGAAATGAAATTGAGTTATTTGTAGTGAGGTGGAGGGACCTAGAGTCTGTCATACAGAGTGAAGTAAGTCAGAAAGAGAAAAACAAATACTGTATGCTAACGCATATATATGGAATCTAAAAAAGAAAAATGGTACTGATGAACCTAGTTGCAGGGCAGGAATAGAGGTAGACATAGAGAATGGACTTGATGACACAGGGTGGGAGGGTGAAGCTGGGGCGAAGTGAGAGTAGCATCAACGTATATACACTACTGAATATAAAATAGGTGGCTGGTGGGAAACAGCAGCATAGCACAGGGAGATTGGCTTGGTGCTTTGCTATGACCTAGAGGGGTAGGATAGGGAGGATGGGAGGGAGGCTCAAGAGGGAGGGGATATGGGGACATGTGTATGCATATGGCTGAAATGCTTTGTTGTGCAACAGAAACTAACATGGTATTGTGAAGCAATTATACTCCAATAAAGATGTATTTAAAAAAAGAAAGAAAAATCAGTTACAGGAAAAAAGCAGTAAAAAACACGAACACATGGAGGCTAAACAATACACTACTAAATAACCGATGGATCATTTCTTTTCCTCTTTGAAGAAATCAAAGAGGAAATCAAAAAATACCTAGAAACAAATGATAATGAAAACATGATGACCCAAAACCAATGGGATGAAGCAAAAGCAGTTCTAAGAGGGAAGTTTATAGCAATACAGTCCCACATCAAGAAATAAGAAATATCTCACATAAACAACCTAACCTTACACCTAAAGCAACTAGAGAAAGAAGAACAAACAAAACCCAAAGCTAGTAGAAGGAAAGATCAGAACAGAAATAAATGAAATAGAAATGAAGGAAACAATAGCAAAGATCAATGAAACTAAAAGCTGGTTCTTAGAGAAGATAAACAAAATTGATAAACCTTTAGCAAGACTCATCAAGAAAAAAAGGGAGAGGACTCAAATCAGTAAAATTAGAAATGAAAAAGAAGTTGCAACTGACACTGCAGGAAGACAAAGGATCATAAGAGAATACTACAAACAGCTATATGCCAATAATATGGACAACCTGGAAGAAATGGATAAATTCTTAGAAAGGTACAACCTTCTAAGACTGAACCAGGAAGAAATAGAAAATGTGAACAGACCAATCACAAGTAATGAAATTGAAACTGTGATTAAAAATCTTTCAACAGGGACTTTCCTGGCGGCACAGTGGTTAAGGATCAGCCTGCCAATGCAGAGGACATGAGTTTGATCCCTGGTCCTGGCAGATTCCACATGCTGTGGAACAACTAAGCTGGTGTGCCACAACTACTGAGCCCGTGCACCATGACTGCTGAAGACCGCACACCCTAGAGCTCGTGTGCTGCAACTACTGAAGCCTGCGTACTCTACAGCCTGCATGCTGCAACTACTGAAGCCTGCGTGCCTAGAGCCTGTGCTCTGTAACAGGAGAAACCACTGCAATGAGAAGCCCGCGTACCTCAAGGCAGAGGAGCCCCCACTTGCTGCAACTAGAGAAAGCCCATGCACAGCAACAAAGACCCAATGCAGCCAAAAAAAATAAACAAACAAACAAAAAAATCTTCCAACAAACAAAAGTCTAAGACCAGATGGCTTCACAGGTGAATTCTATCAAACATTTAGAGAAGAGCTAACGCCTATCCTTCTCAAACTCTCCCAAAAAATCACAGAGGAAGGAACACTCCCAAGCTCATTCTATGAGGCCATTATCACCTTGATACCAAAACCAGACAAAGATATCACAAAAAAAGAAACTTACAGGCCAATATCACTGATGAACATAGACACAAAAATCCTCAACAAAATACTAGCAAACAGAACCCAACAACAAATTTAAAGGTTCATACACCATGATCAAGTGGGATTTATCCCAGGGATGCAAAAAGATTCTTCAGTATACACAAATCAATCAATGTGATATATCATATTAACAAATTAAAGAATAAAAACCATATGATCATCTAAAGAGATGAAGAAAAAGCTTTTGGCAAAATTCAACACCCATTTATGATAAAACTCTCCAGAAAGTGGGCATAGAGGGAACCTACCTCAACATAATAAAGGCCATATATGACAAACCCACAGCAAACATCATTCTCAATGGTGAAAAACTGAAAGCATTTCCTTTCAGATCAGGAATAAGGCAAGGATATCCACTCTTGCCACTGTTATTCCACATAGTTTTAGAAGTCCTAGCCACAGCAATCAGAGAAGAAAAAGAAATAAAAGGAATACAAATTGGAAAAGAAGAACCATATTCCCCAACACCATACACAAAAGTAAACTCAAAATTGATCAAAGACCTAAATGTAAGGCCAGACACTGTAGAACTCTGAGGAAAACATAGGCAGAATACTCTTCAACATAAATCGCAGCAAGATCTTTTTTGATCCACCTCCTAGAGTAATGAAAATTAAAACAAAAATAAGCAAATGGGATCTAAGTAAACTTAAAAGCTTTTGCATAGCAAAGGAAAACATAAACAAAACAAAAACCCCTCAGAGTGGGAGAAAATATTTGCAAACGAAGCAACCAACAAGGGATTAATCTCCAAAATATACAAACAGCTCATGCAGCTCAGTGTATCAAAAACAAAAAACAAAACAACCCAATCAAAAAGTGGGAGGAAGATCTAAATAGACATTTCTCCAAAAAACACATACAGATGCCCAACAAACACATGAAAAGATGCTCAACATCATTAATTATTGGAGAAATGCAAATCAAAACTACAATGAGGTATCACATCACACTGGTCACAATGGCCATCATCAAAACATCTACAAACAATAAATGCTGGAGAGGATATGGAGAAAAGGGAACCCTCCTACACTGTTGGTAGGAATGTAAATTGGTACAGCCACTATGGAGAACAGTATGGAGGTTCCATAAAAAACTAAAAATATAACTACCATACATATGACCCAGCAATCCCACTCCTAGGCATATACCCAGAGAAAACCATAATTCCAAAAGATACATGCACCCCAATGTTCATTGCATCACTATTTACAATAACCAGGACATGGAAGCAACCTAAATGTCCATCAACAGAGGAATGGGTAAAGGAGATGTGGTACACATATACAATGGAATATTTACTCAGCCATAAAAAGGAACAAAATAGTGTCATTTGCAGAGGCGTGGATAGACCTAGAGACTGTCATACCGAGTGAAGTAAGTCAGGAGAAAAATATCGTATAATATTGCTTATACGTGGAATCTAGAAAAATGGTACAGATGAACTTATTTGCAAAGCCGAAATAGAGACACAAACTTATGGATACCCAGGGGGGAAGGGGAAGGGGTAAATTGGGAGATTGGGATCGACATATACACACTACTATGTGTAAAATAGATAACTAATGAGAACCTACTGTATAGTACAGGAAACTCTACTCAATGCTCTGTGGTGACCTTAATGGGAAGGAAATCTAAAAAAGAGGGGATATAATGTATACATATAAATGATTCCCTTTGCTGTACAGCAGAAACTAACAAAACATTGTAAAGCAACTATACTCCAATAAAAATTAATTTAAAAAAACAAGTTGAGAACTTCCCTGGTGGTGCTGTGGTTAAGAATCTGCCTGCCAATGCAGGGGACACGGGTTCAATCCCTGGTCTGGGAAGATCCCTCATGCCATGGAGTAACTAAGTCCATGCACCACAACTACTGAGCCTGTGCTCTAGAGCCTGCAAGCCACAACTCCTGAGCCCACATGCCACAACTACTGAAGCCTGCGCTCCTAGAGCCCGTGCTCCACAACGAGAGAAGCCACCAAAGACCCAATGCAGCCAAAAATAAATAATAAATAAATAAATAAATAAATTTATTTCTAAAAAGTTGAAAGGAAAACTGAGATTATGAAAAATATTTTGACTCTCAAGGTATTGAGCATCACTGACTTTCACTGGTAAATGAAGTTCAGCAAATTGGCAAATTTCATTGCCCCTTTTTCTGACTGTTTACTGATTAAAGGAATGGTTGCTGCAAATATTTACACCAAGACATAGTTAGGGAACAGTTGGTTAAGTGGCCTCCAAAATATTTTCAAAAACTAGAATAAGAATAATTTTACAAATTTATTTGGGATTATGCCTTGGAAGGAACCAAACACCAGTGTACTCTTTCTTGTAGCCTCAGTGTACTTCTTGCCATTTCCTTTCTCTCATTAATACTCATATCTTTTAGATGGGCCATGGTTCCTGTCTCTCTTTGATTAACCTTCTATGATTTTTAACCTGTGAGCACAGATATCAGTTCTTCTTTTCAAGAAAGGGATTGAGAATAACTGTACGTGACAATTTCATCTCAGTCATGTATGATTTAAACTTGAACTATTTAGGCACAACCTCAGCTAGTGTATTCTAGGAGCTAACTGAATGATGCTGTGTGTCTTAGTTCAGGCTGTTCTAACAAGGTACCAGAGACTGGGTGGCTTATAAAGGGCAGAAATTTATTTTCACAGTTCCAGAGCCTGGAAGTCTGAGATCAGCATGCCAGCAAGGTTGAGTTCTGATGAGAGTCCTCTTCTGGGTTGCACACTGCCAGCTTCTCTTTGTATCCTCACATGTTGGAGAGCAGAGAGAGGAAGCAAGCTGTCTTGTGAGTCTCATGAAGGCATTAATTCCATTCATGAGGGCTCCAGCCTCCTAACTTCATCTAACCCTAATGACCTCCCAAACACCCCCACTTCCTAATACCATCACATTGAGGGTTAGAGTTTCCATGTATGAATTTTGGGTACATACAAACATTCAGTCTGGTGATAAGATCCCAAGGTATTGTGGTTATGGCAGGTATTGTGGTCATTAGAATATTTTTCATTCCCAACATTTATTTGAGGATAAAGAACACATTCCTTGTTGCTGCCTTCATTTACTATGGCACATTCATCCTGAATTGATTACTAATTAAGTGTTACAATGCTACTGTGAACAAGATCACCAAGGACCTACCAGACAGATTCCACGGACTTTAGTCTTTATCAAAAATGATGATGATACCAGCTACAAATTCCTTTGCTTTTTCTGAGGGATTCATTTAATCCTTCCAACATAGTTGAAACTGACTTGTTAATATTCTCATTTCCAAAGAGCCACCTGCTAAGGGTTTATATAAATAAAACAATCTAATAAGTAAATGGCAAATCCAGGTTTCAAAACCTAATATGTCAGATTCCAAACTCCACCTCCCTATCGTGCAAATCACATGTATTGAACCATCACTTATTTTCTGGAAAGCCCTATACTTTACTTCTAACACACTAATGTTCACTTGTCTCAAACCTCGCTGTTACAAATTCTCTATGTTTTCAGTAATTTATCATCCACTTCCAATGTGGAGATGAGTTGGCCAAATAACAAATATTCTGATTATTTTATACAACAAATAAAATGAAATTATCAACTGGCAATTACTTCTGAGATCCTAGTGATCAATAAAATTAATAATTCTAATAATTATAAAATAAACACATTTAATTATCCCCGGTGATTCATGTAGATTGCTCCATTATTTCTCACCATAAATTTATGAGATGCGTGATAGACAAGACCCTTGAGAGTTATGGCCCCTGCACCAGATAGTGATTGAATTACAAACATTTCAGGGAGTCCTCTGTGGAAAACACAGAGCTAATGGCTCTGTGGATTCAAGGTAACAAAAACCTATCTTATGCTACCAACTTACATGAATATGGGAAATGATTGGAGGAAGAAATTAAGATGACATTCACTAATGGGTAAAATGTGGGGGAACAGAGCAGAGCATCACCAGTGCCATCAGCAGAGAGACCAGAAGTCCAGAAGTTCAGCACTTCACCTGGACCACAGTGAAACTAAGTGCATGCCCTCAACTCAGCAATGTGCTCAGAGCTCCAAAAGATGGGTTTTATTTACTGCCTGATTCACAGCACAGGCTGATTACTATGAGTCCATGAGCTTCTCCCATGTTTCCTTTCCTTCTAGAACATGTTCCTTCATGTCTATGTGGTTATGCTGCAGGGGTACCACAAGGTCAGGACTATTATAGACCTTGCCCTTTCTTTCTGCCATTTTCTTACTGGAGACCTATAGTCCTCCACAGGCTGGTCCAGCATCCCCAGGAATACTGGTTCTTTTCAGGAGAATATGGGTGTGGAGGTCCTAATTCCAAGAGAATTGTATTTTCTCAGCAACACCTCACTCACAAGGGAGAGATCACATCTAGTCACACCCTCTCCTCTAGAGTGACAGAGTCCCCTTCCTAACCTGGACTCCCTGCCTGAGGGCACGCTCACCACATCCCTGCCCCTCAAGAAAAGCTGAAGTCACAGCCCTCCTGCTGTGTGTTATTTTCAGTGGACAGCTTTGGCGAACAAGGAAGGGACCCAGAACAGACTTCTTTCCTTCACCTCAACTCTATGAGGATATGGAGCATTGGTACCAGTAGCGCCTCTTGTGCCCATCCACCTTCCTGGAGAGTCCAGATGAATCTGGGTGAGTGTCTCCTGGTTCTTGAATCTCCCAATTCTTGGTTGATGATCCTGAGTTTTATTTGGCAGTATATACCAGATACCTGCCCCTCAATTGAAGGATCCTCGGGGGGAGTGCCCCCAACTGAAAGAAACTTCAGAGCCTGTTTGAAAGACACTGGGAATAAAGTGCCCCCCTCCCCATTTGAAAGATACTGAGATAGCCCAGGTGAAAGATACCAGGATTTGCTCAGTTGAAAGACACAGAGCCTTCTGGGCTGACTGGTTAGGTAGGAGGCTGACCTGACATCTTTCCTCAATTCAGCTACCCTAACAGAATTGGTCAGGATAAGAGTGAAGATATCACATAATAGCTTTGCTCCTAAGAAGAGGGACTTCTTCTTCAATGCTTTCTGAAGATCGTTCTTCCCTGGTTGACTCCTAAGTGCACTGACTGCTCCATCTCTGTGCCCTTTCCAGGCTTTTCTTCTCTGTCTCAGTCATAAAAGTTGAAGGTTTTCAGAAGCTTTAGGTCATCTTCTCATTCTACCCGTCTACTCCTAAGGAAGGACATCTGTTACCATGTCCTGATTTCCAAATAGGCAACAAACAGTTGCAAATTAATATATCCAGGATGTACATTGTTGTAGTTTCCAGATCCACATGTTCATCTATCAATGGGAAGTCTGCTTTTAGATGTTTCTTGGGCACTTTATAGACTACATCTGTTTTTCCCCTTCTTGACATCCCTCCCTTCTGTTTCTGGTGAGAGAATCCCTTGTCCTCTACTTATCGTTGTAACATGAGACATAATTGAAATTCATTGATTATGATTACTATTTTTTCATCTCTTTCTTTTCCAAACTGAAAGCTCCAAAGGAAGAGGCTTTTTATTTTTTCAACTTTTGTATTCAACTTTGTATTCTCAGAACGATCACATAATCTGACATAGAAATATGAAGTTTTAAAACATAACTGACTGGAAAAAATGAATGAGCTAGGTGAATTCATCATAGTTTTTCAATATTGGTTGCATATTTAAGCTATTTCTTTTTTAAGAATAAACAAATCCAAGATGTCTTCTGGGGAAGAATTTCATCAACTAAAGAAGAAAGTAATTTGAGAAAAGATGAAGTTGAATATACTTTGTTACATTTGAGTATATTATGAATGTGAACATGGTATCATATGAACAAAACTATTTTAAACACCATACATAGTATGACTGAGATAAAGTAGATAACTACTACATGAATACATTAGACACCTTAGCATATTAATCACTGTCACTTTAAATTCCTGTCCTGATAATTCCAAAATCTACTATATCTGAGTCTAGGTCTGATGCTTGCTCCTTCTCTTCAAACTGTGTTATTCACCTTTTGGTAAGACTTGTAAATTTCAATTGAAAGTTGGACGTGATGTACTAGGTAAAAGTAACTGATGTAATCTGGCCTTTAGAATGAGGTTTTATATTTATCTTGCTAGGAGTTGGGATGTGTTTACCGTTTGCCATAGCTGTAGAAGTCAGAAGCGAAAACTTCCTCTTTTGTCGATGATTTTTTTTCTCCCCTGTTGTCATGTGGTTTCCCTAGAGAATTCTTATATAAAATCATACACGTGCAGTTCTTTTCTGTTGTAATCCCCTGTTATACAGGGATCCTGTTGATGTGATGGTAGGTATGGGGAGGGGAAGTGTTCTATAATCCTATGATTAGGTCTCAGTCTTTTAGTGAGCCTGTGCCCCTGGGCTGTGACTGTCAAAATTTCAGATGTTTCAAAAAGTGGATTCAGTTCTTTCAAATGAGGAAAGTCTTTTTGTTAAAGTCAAACTTAATGTAAATAATGTTCTTTCTAAGAATGGCATTTTAATTATGACCTGGTCTCTGTTTTTGCCCTCTTTGTTTTATACGTCAGCCACGCTGCCTTATCCTTCTGGATTGGTCTTCTTGAAAATCATTCCTTAGACCTACTCAATAAGTAACCACCATGGGAGAAAGGTCTACGTCTTGTTCACTATTGTATCATCATTAGCACAGAGTACATAATAATTACAAAAGGTATAAATAGTAACAAATAATATTTTCAGATATTCCATTAGACCTCTCTTCAGAAGCTTCTGCTGACCTCCCAAAAGAACCTTATATTAAAGCAATTAATAGGCATCATTAGATTATTTAGTACATTTCTACTGAGCCTCTTGGTTCATTACTCTCCATCTCACAGTGAAGATGCCAAGCAGTGAAGATGTATGGCATATGATGCTAGGTAAAATTAGACTTCTTTGCTTTCCTGATTTGAGTCTTTATAATTGTATAAATTCTTTCTCATTTAGTATTATTCTGGGCAATGGTTGTCTTGCTGCTTCTGAATTATTTTGTTTCATCTTGAAACAGAAACCAAAATAGAGAAGTAAAAATAGAAACATAAAGGGGCCATACCATTATTTTCCATAATTTTCGTTACACATTTTTGATTTTCTTTCTCCATTCACCTTTCATAGAAAGCTGTCATTGCATTGGATGCACTGAGGCAAAAGGAAAACAAATGCAACTCTGACTATGATGAGAGTGAAAGAAGTAAAGTGACTCCCCAGGTGAAACAATGACAATGGGAGTTCTTCTCTTCTCTTATTACCCTCCACCTACTCCAGTATGGGTTCTGCTGATTAATCCCACCAAATCAGCTCTCAGTAAGGTCAGTGCCATCTGTTTCCCATGTAGTGGATGATTTCAATCTACAGAGCAGCTTAGTGACATTCAACATCCTATTAATCAAACTGATGGTAAATCATTGTAAGTAATTAAATATGTCATGATTTATAGTATATCAAATATTAAACATGTTGATGTGAGTTGTCAATACATCAAATCCATGGAGTCTCTTCAGAGACAAAAATATTTCAAAAAAGGGAAAACCACGCCAAGAAAAAATAAACCACTTCCATTCTAGGTCCCACCCTATTTCTCTCCTCCACTTCCTAAGGAAAACCTCTCAAACCAATTTTCTATACAAACTGTCATTCCCTTCTCTTATTCATCCTTCCACCTTCTCCATGATGGTTTCTGCTGATTAATTCTACCAAACAGGCTCTCACTAAGGTCGCCAGTGCCACCTATTTTCCAATGTAAGGGACAACTTCCATCCATACTTTTTACAAACGCATTGAGTCTTCTAAGCAGTCTCAGTTTGTAAACATGGTCTTATCACCGTCCTCTCTCCTCTGTTATCATATGGCCACTCCACCTCTGCTTCCTTTGTGGTGTTCCCTCCCTTTTAAGGTTGGAAGTCATAGGACTCATTTTATTTCTTTTTAAAAATTTATTTATTTAGGCTGCATTGGGTCTTTGTTGCTGCGTGCAGGCTTTTCTCTAGTTGCGGCGAGGGGGGGCTACTCTTTGTTGCGGTGCGCAGGCTTCTCACTGCTGTGGCTTCTCATTGCAGAGCACGGACTCTAGGCATGCAGGCTTCAGTAGTTGTGGCTCATGGGCTCTAGAGTGCAGGCTCAGTAGTTGTGGCGCATGGGCTTAGTTGCTCTGCAGCATGTGGGATCTTCCCGGACCAGGGCTTGAACCTGTGTCCCTTGTGTTGGCAGACAGATTCTTAACTACTGCACCACCAGGGAAGCCCCATAGGACTCAATTTAAGTCCTTTTCTCATTCTATACTCTCTTCTCATTTGACCTCTTCTGTTCCTATGCCTTCCAATTAATGGAATTGCTTGTAAATTGCAAACTCAAATATCCAACAGACATTTGTAGTTAGATGTCTACCAGCCAACTACAGAGAATATGTACAACTTTTGTGTTTATATCCTCACATGGACTGATGTACCTTCTGCAGAGAGAAGTCAATTTTTTACCTTCTCATTATAGCAGTAAATCTAACTGATATTAATTTCTAACATTAATTAGTATTAATTTTAAATATAATAAATATTATTTATACTGTCTTTAGGTTATTTTCCCTACAAAAATCAAAGATACAAGAGAGCATGAGCTGTATTTGTTGTGTTTACCTCTATATCTGGAGGGATACAACCTGGCTTAGGGGAAGTCTATTTTACTTCTAACTTGAATATAATACTGATGGGTAAATGAATTGTACCATCAATTGTTTAATCAGATTGCACATTCAGCCTTGGTTTTCTTTTTTAAAGATGAAACTAATACCAGAAGTTTTCTATAGAAAGAATTTAATGAACAAAGAAAATAATAAATTGACTAAATACAAAGAATGTATTTTTTCTCTGAAACTACAGTGTAAATGTGCACATAATATTATATGAACAAAAATAATTGTAATCTTTATAAATAGTTAAATAAATAAATATTTAAATAGATAGATCAGCATGGGCATCTGTGAGGAACAAGTGCCTGTAGAGTAGAACATCATGTTGCTTAATATTCCTGAAAACATTTGACAAATTAATTCAATTCAGGGCATGATGAGAGCAGAAATGAGTCTTTGACATGGCAGCACAGGTGGAAGTGTGGTCTCATTAGTGAGAATCATTTCCGTGTTGAACCAGGTGTGTGTCGTTCCTTCCTCCTGAATCTTTCTTACAAGTTTGTTGATGAAGAGAAGGATCTCATGACTTCTGCTCTGACAATCTCCCAGGCACAAGGGCTGTACTTCTTCTCTTGCAGATAGACAGTGATTCTGTGGAAGTATTTCCTCACAGCCAGGATGGAGTCCTCCTTCAGCAGGGGAGTCCCTCCCAGCCCCGCCTCCTGCATCACACAGGCTTGCAGGTCAGTGAGCTGCTGATAAAGTGCAGTGCAGAACTTGTCCAGGAGGGTCTCATCCCAAGCGGCAGCCGAGCCCTCTGTGCTGAAGAGCTGGAAGGTCTGCTGGATCATCTCATGGACGACAGCGATGGCTTGAGCCTTCTGGAACTGGTTGCCTCCAAACGCCTCCTGGGGGAATCCAAAGTCATTTCTGTCCTTCAGGCAGGAGAAGGGGGAGATTCTCCTCATCTGTTGCAGGAGCATCAGGGCCCTGGTGTTAGCCAGGCTGTGGGTCTGAGGCAGGTCGCAGCCCAGAGAGCAGTTGGAGTTGCAGCTGAGCAGCACCAGGGCCAGGAGTAAGTACAAGGTTGGGGCCATCGGGGACCCTGCAGATGCTGCTGGCCTGGCTGAGGTGGGGACTCTGTGAACCTTGCTCTCTAGGTTCTCTGAAGACCTTCCTTCAGGCCTGGGTCTTAAATGGGAACCCATTCGTTTCCATTTTCTAAACGTTAATTTCTACTTCTGTTTTTGATTTTCACTTTGCACTCTCCAAATGGGTTATGGCAACATTTCTCAACCATTATTTTTTCCATTATTGCCTCCTCTTCCCCTGCCCACAGAGCCTTCTTAGATAGCTTTTTCCTAATTGCCCCCCCATGAAAGTTTGAAAACACATAGGTACTGAGTATTTATATACTCCATGAATATCTGCATACATAGAAAAAGAAAGTGAAAATTTTACTGGTTTTATTCAATGCAGGGTTAAGAATGAAAAAAATTTGAGCTAAACATTATATTTAAAAGTTGAGAACTAGGGACTTCCCTGGTGGTCCAGTGGTTAAGAATCCACGCTTCCACTGCAGGGGGCACGGATTTGATCCCTGGTCGGGGAACTAAGATCCCACATGCTACGCAGTGTGGCCAAAAAGAAAAAATAAAAAGTTATTGACTACTAATTTAACTTTATAACTAAGTTTGCAGAGTAACTTTTTTTTAGTCAAAAGATATATTTGAAGAAGCTTACTGATTTTCTAAATTAAGCTCTATATTATAAACATTTTCTCATGCCATTAAAAATTACTCAGGGACTTCTCCGGTGGCGCAGTGGTTAAGAATCTGCCTGCCAATGCAGGGACACGGGTTCGAGCCCTGGTCTGAGAATATCGCACATGCCGCGGAGCAGCTAAGCCTGTGTGCCACAACTACTGAGCCTGTGGTCTGGAGCCCATGAACCACAACTGCTGAACCCCGTGCGCCTAGAACCCATACTCCGCAACAAGAGAAACCACTGCAATGAGAAGCTTGGGCACCGCAACAAAGAGTAGCCCCCGCTCGCCGCAACTAGAGAAAGCCCAGACGCAGCAACAAAGACTCAATGCAGCCAAAAATAAATAAATAAATTTATTTTTTTAAAAAAAGACAGATTTAGATAAAAGACAACTTAAAAAAAAAAAAAAAAGGAATCCGCCTGCCAATTCAGGGGACACGAGTTCAAGCCCTGGTCCAGGAAGATCCCACATGCTGCAGAACAACTAAGCCCGTGCACCACAACTACTGAGCCTGTGTGCCACAACTACTGAAGCCCGTGCGCCTGGAGCCCGTGCTCCACAACAAGAGAAGCCACCACACCACAACGAAAAGTAGCCCCCGCTCGCCGCAACTAGAGAAAGCCCGTGCATAGCAACGAAGACCCAATGCAGCCAAAAATAAATAAATAAATAAACTTAAAAATATTACTCAAATAGAACATCTACAATGACTGTATAATGTTCTAGTGTATGGATGTAGCCTTGCTTAACATTTTACTTTTTTTAGATGAAGAATATTTCAAAATTTCATAATTACCAATCATGTTGGGAGAATGTCGTTGGGTATAAAATTGTACCCGATTTGACAAAGTATAATTACGAAATCAAAAGACATCACCTTTTTTAAAGTTCTTGAGACCTAAAACTAATTTGTTTTCCAAGGAGTTGCTGAAATTTATGCTAGGACTGTGGTAATGTCCATTTTATTGCTCACTTGCTAATCTTTTTTCCAGTTAAATAAAAATTTGATACTGGTTTTACTTTGAATTTGTATAGGGTATTTGATATAGAGTGAAATTTACCTAATTATGCAGAGTAACTTTTAATGTAATATATTTCCTTATATAAATAGTAATATATCAAATTATAATTTCAAATAAAAATTTATATAAATATTTCATAATAGTACCAATGTATAGATATATTTTAAATAAAATCATCAGAACTGCTAAAACCACTGAAAATTTAAATTATTTACTTAGCATTTATTTTTAGGTAATTAACTATTAATTTTGATTCATATCGTAAAATTTTTAACTTCACTAGCTGCTAGGTATTCATCTAGATATTGTCAACAGTTTTCTGTTTAGAAATAGGCATAATTAGTGATGTGCTAAATAACTTTAGTAGAATTAAATAATAAAATATAACCTATTCGTGCTTAATTCCCAAAGCCCAAATTACACCAAGGCTCAAACATAAGCAGCATCCGCAAGACAGCCAATGGCAGCTCATAAGTAAGTAAAGGACACTTCTCACATTATGACTCTGAGATCAAGCAAATGATGGCGAGAAAGTCCTGTAATGAACAGTTAAGTCACCATAGGTTGTAGCACTGATCCTGCGTGACATTTGTTTATATTTCATGAACTCAGTGTCAATGCTTCTCACATCATATACAAGAAAACCTGAAGAGCAAAATGAATACAAAGGAATAAGACTTTGTTGGATAAGGTTGACCTTTGAACACCAAAGCCATTATAATGGCTGAGATTTGTTCATACCCCAGAAAACTAATGTTTGCACCCATGGGAGCATCCCCAATGAGAATGCGTAATTTAGGCAACATGAAAAATTGAATGAAATTGAATGAAAAATTGTCGTGATGTGGTTCGAGATTCTCCCCAGAATCGCAGTCATGGCTGCGTGCTTGTTCATCCCGGGAATGGCCACTGCACGCATCCACAGGTTCACTAACGGGGGCAAGGAAAAAAGGGTTGCCCATTATTCATAACAGTGGAATTTGATGGAAAGAAATAGGCGCATCTCTGCAGTTAATCGTTACTATGTGTCAAAGGGTTTGGAGAACATTGATTAAGGAAGCATTTTCCTGATTGATGAAAAATAACTCAGTTATGCTTGTCTACCCCTGCTAGAAGGTTATGCAGTGTATTGTGTAGCATGCAGTGTATCTTGTAGTGTGTAATAAAAATAAAACAAAAAAGTAAAAAAAAAAATTGAATCATTCTCCATATTTTTTCATTAATGTTCAAATTTCCCTAAGGACCTCCAGAAGTTCCAATCCAAGTCTGTTCTTTTAAACGGAATGAATACATCTTTGTATTTGACTCATAACTGGATAAATATTATTATCATGGAAAGAATTAACTTTCATCTCCCATCTTGAATTCTTTTATTTTGCATAGGAAGTCATGTGGCCTCAGCCCTCTATATTCCTGCTCTTTACATGGTAGTATGTGATAATCTTTGGCAAATTAGCTCATTAGTAACTGGACTCTATCCATTCCCTGTATTATCCCTGGCAGCAAGCCCAGTGTAATCATGCAAGTAATTTTTTTTTAATAGACTCATCTATGTATTTTATTTTATTTTCATTGAAGTATAGTTGATTCCAATGTTTGTTAGTTTTTCTGGTGTATAGCAAAGCGATTCAGATATATATATATTCTTTTTCAGATTCTTTTCCATTATAGTTTACTAGAAGATATTGAACATAATTTCCTGTGTTATACAGTAGGACCTTATTGTTTTTCTATTTTATATATAGTAGTTTGTACCTGCTAATCTCAAACTCCATTTATCCGTCTCCCCCATTTCCTTTTGGTAACCATAAGTTTGTTTTCTATGTCTGTGAATCAGTATCTGTTTTGTAAATAAGTTCATTTGTATCATTTTTTGATTCCACATATAAGTGATATCATGTGATATTTGTCTTTGTCTTACTTCACTTAGTATGATAATCTCTAGGTCCATCCATGTTGTTGCAAATGGCATTATTTCATCCTTTTATATGGCTGAGTAGTATTCCATTGTATATTTATATACCACATCTTCTCTTTCCATTCATCTGTCGATGAACATTCAGGTTCTTTCCATGTCTTGGCTATTGTGAATAGTTCTGCTATAAACATTGAAGTGCATGTATCTTTTCGAAATAGAGTTTTCTCCAGATATATGCCCAGGAGTGGGATTGCTGGATCATATGGTAACGCTAGTTTTCTTTTTTTAAGGAACATCCATCCTGTTTTCCATAGTGGCTGCACCAATTTACATTCCCATCAACAGTGTAGGAGGATTCCCTTTTCTCCAAATCCTCTCCAACATTTATTGTTTGTAGACTTTTTGATGATGGCCATTGTGACTGGTGTGAGGTGATACTTCATTGTAGTTTTGATTTGCATTTCTCTAATAATGAGCAATGTTGACATCTTTTCATGAGCTTATTGACCATCTGTATGTCTTCTTTGGAGAAATGTCTATTCAGGTCTTCAGCCCATATTTTGATTGGGTTGTTTATTTCTATGTTATTGAGTTGTATAAGTTGTTTGTATATTTTTGTTTGTATAATTAAGGCCTTGTCAGTTGCATAGCTAGCAAATATTTCCTGCCACTCCATAGCTTGTCTTTTCATTTTGTTAATGGTTTCCTTTGCTATGCAGAAGCTTATAGTTTGATTAGGTCCCATTTGTTTATCTTTGCTTTTATTTCTATGCCTTGGGAAACTGACTTAAGAAAATATGGCTATAATTTATGTCAGAGAATATTTTGCCTATATTTTCTTCTAGGAGTTTTATGGTGTCACGTCTTGTATTTAAGTCTTTAAGCCATTTTGAGTTTATGTTTGTGTATGGTGTGAGGAAGTATTCTAACTTAATTGATTTAATTATGGCTGTCCAGCTTCCCCAAAACCACTTGCTGAAGAGACTGTCTTTTCTCCATTGTACATTCTTGCCCCCTTTGTCAAAGATTCATTGACTGTAGGTGTGTGGGTTTATTTCTGGGCTCTGTATTCTGTTCCACTGATCCATATGTCTGGTTTTGTGCCAATACCATGCCGTTTTGACTTCTCTAGCTTTGTAGCATTGTCTGAAGTCTGGAAGGGTTATACCTCCAGCTTTGTTCTTTCTCCTAAGGATTGCTTTGGCAATTCTGGGTCTTTTGTGGTTCCGTATAGATTTTAGGATTATTTGTTCTAGTTCTGTGAAAGATGTCATGGGTAATTTGATAGGGATCGCACTGAATTTGTAGATTGCTTTGTGTAGTATGGCCATTAATTCTTCCCATCCAGGCCCATAGGATAACTATCCATTCCTTTGAATCATCTTCAGTTTCCTTTATCAATGTTGTATAGTTCTTGGTTATAAGTCTTTCACCTCCTTGGTCAGGTTTATTCTTAAGTATTTTATTATTTTTTTGATGAGATTTTAAAAGGGATTGTATTTTTACTTTTTCCTTTGATATTTCATCATTAGTGTAAAGAAATGCAACAGATTTCTGTATGTTAATCTTGTATTCTGTTACCTTGCTTAATTAATTCATAAGTTCTAGTAGTTTTTGACTCAAGTAATTTTACTAAAACACTTTCTGAGATTTTCTCCTCCTCCTGGCAGACATTTATGAATGACCAATCTATTTTGCATCCTCACAGCCATATTTACTGGGATTATAACAGACAATGGCTAACATTTTCACTCTACTCCTGCTGATATCAATAATGCCTACTGAGTTTATTGCTAAAATCACTTGGATTCTCTTTCCTTTAAGGTGCATGTGGCTGGGGATTCAAGTTGCAAGATCAGCACAATTTTCAGCCTGTGCCCAGAACTATATTAAACATACAAGGATGGCCTTGTCTCTAATTTGTCCACTAGTATGTCACAATAGAAAATAACTAGACTGGTGTCATATACAGAGCCAAGGATCTAAACTCAAACTCTCTCTGATCCTCATAGCTCACAGCAACCAGACATTTACCACATTACTCTTTCGTGGATCTTTACTAATGTGATAATTACTACCTTTATCCTGAGATTTTTTGGAGACTCCTTACAAAAAATGATGAATATTTTCATCCTGTGTTTTCATTCCATCCCATGAGACAGTGGGCTCCTTTTCAGTTTGATTTCCAATATTTGACATATAATAATTAAAGCATTATGGCAGGTTGTAAATCAAGAGTTTGGATTCTGAGTCCTTCGTCTACTCTTTTTGCCTGCTAACCTGCTCATTCTGCTCAGTATGACTATATTCTTATTTCTAGATGCGTGTAACCTTTAAAGACCTTTAAATTCATATATTGATGTCCTAACCACCAAAGTGGTGATATCAGGTGGCGGACCCTTTGGGACATGATTATGCTGTGAAGATGGAGACCTCACAAATGGAATTAGGGCCGTTATAAAACAGGTCAAGATAAATCCCTCCCTCTTCTGCCCTGTGCTGATACAAGGAGAACTCTGCAGTGTGAGACCTGAAGCAGCCTCTCACCAGAACTGGACCACACTGACACCCAGATCTTGGATTTCCAGACTCTAGAACTGTGAGCAGTACATTTCTGCTCTTTACAAACTACCCAGTCTATGCTCTTTTGTTGAAGAAGTCCAAATAGTAAGACATGACCTGACCTATTGTATCCTCAGAATACCTCCCAGAAGTCTATAAAATACTTAAAGGGAGAGACACCATCTTACCCAACCCCGTTTCCTAGACAGCTAGTCCAGTCCCTGTCATTTCAGGAGCTCAATCAATATTCATGTAACATCAATCCACAATAATGGTAATGATAGGAGAAATAATTATACCAACATATATTAGATAGATATGATGTGAGAAGACAATAATCTAAAGATACTTTAAAAGTTCTTCATGGTTCTACAGAGGAAGTGATAATGGAATATTGTGTGAGTTTTTTTTTGTTTTTTGGGGTTTTTTTTTTTGGCTGTGTTGGGTCTTCGTTGCTGCGTGCGGGCTTTCTCTAGTTGCGGCGAGTGGGAGCTACTCCTCATTGCAGTGCACAGGCTTCTCATTGCAGTGGCTTCTCTTGTTGCAGAGCACGGGCTCTAGGTGCGCGGGCTTCAGTAGTTGTGGCACGTGGGCTCAGTAGTTGTGGCTCGTGGGCTCTAGAGCACAGGCTCAGTAGTTGTGGCGCACAGGCTTAGTTGCTCCATGGCACGTGGGATCTTCCCGGACCAGGGCTTGAGCCCGTGTCCCCTGCATTGGCAGACGGATTCTTAACAACTGTGCCACCAGGAAAGCTTGTGTGAGGTATTTTTTTAAAGATTGTTTGCAGGAATATTTTCTTCAAGTTTGCATTTCTAATATTTGGAAGATCTGGTGAGTGGAAGACTCACTCTTCACTCAGTGATTCTCAAGTACTTGCAAGGAGCTGACTGATCATTCTTTTCTTGTCTCCCTCAGGAAATAAGGAAACAACTTGTAATGTGTCTACACTTGTGGATATTTTCCTCATAGGCCATGCCTTTGGGCATCAACTTGAATGTTTCTTTCAAATAGTCTATGATGCTGTGAACTCTGAGTCACATCCATATCATCTTCCCCAAGCTGAAACTGTGGAATAAGAATTTTTTGTCAGATTGTTTTTAATGAAGTGTGTGCAAGCAAGAACATTAGTTGTTCCCCTCCACCCCACCCAGAACTTCACTAGGACAAATAGTGTAAAGATGAAAAGTGGTCTCATGCCCTGAACTTGTCTCCTCATCCATTAGTCATCCAATAATTTCCCAACTTCTTTGCAATTAGATTACCATGAGGATAAATCCAGGCCACACAATATGAGCAGAAGTGCTCTTGCCCTGTATAGTGCTGGCCCTTGAAAACATCCACGCGGTCCGCCAGACTTTTTCCCTTTACCACTGAGTGGAATAGATTCAAGTACTACAGACAAATTTGGAGTCACCTGTTGATGGAAAAATCCACACAACAGTGGGTACCCATGTCCTCGAATCACTCTTTGGAGCAGAGCCAACCAGAATATTCACCTGATCAGGAAGGCCTGCATTGTGCCCTTAAAAGAAGAAAAGATACATTTCTATTATGATCAAATTCCTGACAGTTTGCTGTTTACCTGTTACAGCAGCCAGCATTAAGTTAACTGACAAATACCTTTAACAACATACTATCCCAAAAACTTTACACAAAAAGAAAATAAACTTCATAGGTTGAAAATAGCAATACCCCCAAAAAACCTAAACAGGCCTTTTATTATTATGAAATTGTTTATTTAAGAAAAGAGATTGTGTTCTTCTGTCTAAATATATTTTTGTAAAAGTATGATTTTCATTTCAGACATTTATCAGCTTGTGAGGAAATATGAGTCAAGATTGCTTTGGAACACTAAGCAAACACTAATCTGATTAGAGAGTGTCACAAATATAATTTTCATTTTATTTGTTGACATTTCTTTGAGGATTCTTACATGAAGGAAAGGACCTTTCAGTTTCCACTCTGACAACCTCCCAGGCACAGGGGCTGTATTCCTTTGCCTTCAGGTAGAGATGGATTCCGTGGAAATACTCCTGGGCAGCAAGTCCCAAACCGAGACAATCTAGATTGCCTTTTTTCAGCTGCTCCAGTCGGTCCAGCCTCTGATCAAGGTTAGAGAGAAGTTTATCGAGGAGGGTGTTGTTCCAAGCAGCATGGCTGCCCTCCGTGGTGAAGAGGTTGAAGTTCTGTTGGAGCATCAGTTGACAATAAACGGGTGCCTTGAGTCGTCTGGATTTGGGTGATACTCTCTCTTTTCCAAGGAACTTTGAAGTCGGTTCTGTCCTCTAGGCACGACTGAAAGGGGATCCTCTTCATCTGTCTTAAATATATGAAGATTTCTTTGTTGCCAAGAGAGCAAGCAGGGATGGAGCAGAGCATCACTCCTGTCACTAGCAAATAGATCTGGGCCATTGAGAATTTCAGTGAGCCACAGGGCAGCGGGCGGGCACTGCTAAACAATCAGCAAAAGGTTCCTTCCCTGGGTCCTGGGACAGCGCGCTTCTCTAGGCGGCCGCAAGAGGGCGCAGGATGTCTTTTTTAAATCGATTTTGTTAGGGAAACGCCGATTTCTGAGAGTCTGCAGTTTTCAGCGGGTCTGGCAGCTCGAGAGAAAAGGCGTTGAAGCCTCAGAGACCAACTTTGTGCTGCTTTAATAGTGAGAGAAAAACATTCATTTCGGAAGCCCAGAGGGCTGAGGAAGGAACTTTGTCGCGGCCGCGCCAGCGACATTTTTGTCTGGTTGGAAGCTGGAACCTTGTATTTTCGGGGCTGCCCCTGAGTTTTGTGCTTTATTTTCGCACAGAAACTTGAGCGAGTCCATTTTGAAGAAAGAAGCCGTTTTCTGAGGTTTGAAGCTGGGAATCAGAGCGAGCTGGGGCCGATTTTACAGATTCGGGCTCGTTTCTGGCGCTGTGCTGCGACGGCCCAGAGAAAGGGGAACGCGGCGGCGGCGATGGGACGCCCGGACAGGGTGGGGACGCCCTGGGGGTGAGTCGGAGCGCGGGCACCACCGGGGCCGAGGACGCGGGAGCTGAGCGCCTCTGTAGATGCTCTGGGACTTCATGGTGTCTTTCAAGGATACAGCGTTAACGTGGGGGAGGAAGTACTGAATAACTAAAAAGTGGAAATATTTTAAAACTCACAGCATTTTATTTTGAAAATTTTAAATTTAATTTATATTTAATTTATATTATGTGTAACTTAAATATTTTTTAATTTTTTATATTTTGAAATATTTAATGAAAATATTTTAAATATTAGATATAGGATATTAAAATATATATGAGTATCAAAACACAGCATTTTATTAAACTCTATTTAAACTATAATTTATACTAAAACAAGAATATAATTTTACTCTCTTAGCAAATGGAAGCAAACTCATTAATATATTCAAGGTCACTTCTATACTTGACAATTTCTCGTGACTCTGTGACAGTCTTAAATAATTTTTATTTAACCCGGGTTTCTGAAACACCTCTCCCAGGAACCCATCTTGATTGCATTGTAGAAAGAAAAGGGCAGTGGTTAAGACTCTGTGCTTCTAATGCAAGGCATGTGGGTTCGATCCCTGGTGGGGGAACTAAGATCCCGCATGGAGTGTGGCGCACCCAAAAAAGAAGAAAGAAAGAGAGAGAAAAAAAAGAAAGAAAGAAAGAAGGAAGGAAGGAAAGAAAGAAAGAAGGAAGGAAAGAGGGAGGAAGGAAGGAAGGAAGGAACAAAGAAGAGTTAGTGTGCTGTACAAAGCATTGAGGACATTTACCAGGTCTGATCTTTTCATTTTCTTTGGTAAGAATTTCATAGATTAAAGGAAAATTGCCCAGATTTCATTGGCAACGTGAAACCTTCCTTTGTAAGACACTCACAGTCATGCAAATGCAGGGTCATTTCTTGTCTTTATTTAAAATTTTGATATTTTGTTCAGCAGGCATGTTTTGTCATTTTCATTTTTAAATATTGAATTAAAATATTATTTATCTTGACATCTTAGATTTGGTGCCTTCCTACATTCCATGCTTAAAGAAAGTCCTTTTCACTTAACCCTAAAACTAACCTAGGAAATAGCTTTTGAAGTACTGTTGAGAAAGTACTTCCCTGGATGAAAGTATAGGTGAAAGTCCTGTCACCCTCTCCCCCATCTACATTTTATAACCAATTTCCTGGTCTCTTTAAGGTTTAAAACAATCTTTGTCTTAAAATAATATCACCAGAGGTGGTCTGAGACTAACTAAGGATGAGGTACTATTCATTTATACTATTCACAGAGCAGTCATTTTTCGTGTGTGTGTGAGACAATTTTCCTAGATGCTGGTTCTCTGCAAAATTATTCAAGGGCTGTTAAGATTTCTTTCCATAATGTACCAGGCACCTCTCTAAGACTGCTTCACAGTCCTGTGGGCAATCCCTCTCCTAGAGTTTGCATTTGGGGGACTCAACATGCAGACCATATATATACATTTTAACCATTTTCCTTCTCTCTAAATCTTCTTTTTAAAAATCTGTGTCTCTTTACTTTTTAAGAAAAAAAATACTTCAGACTGCCTTCATCTGATTTCCTATCTCCCCAACCCCTGCCCTTTGGTAACCACAAATCTGATTTCTTTTTCTATGAGTTTGTTTTTGAAGTATAATTTAATCTGTGTCTTAAAAATTAGCATCAGAGGTGGTCTGAAACTAACTCAGAATGAGGAAAGGGACTGCTTATCTCATTTACAGTATTCACAGAGCAGCTATATTTTATCAGACAACTTTCATAGATGCTGGTTCTCTGCAAAGAGCTTCAATTACTGTAAGATTTCTCTCCATAATGTACTAGGTACTGCTCTAAGGGTGGAAACTTGGGCTCTGCTCCTTCATGGTCCTGCAGGCAATCCTCCTAGAGTTTGCACTTGGGGCCTCAACGTGCAGACCCCTGACAGTGTTAAGGGACCTGCAGTCAGAGCTTCTCTTGGCTGGGCCGAGGGTGGACTATACAGGTTACTATTTGATGTATTAATACAAAAGGCTGCTATCATTCACTCTGTTTGGATTCTCAGCCTGTAACTTGCAGACTTTATTTTATTTGATCTATGCAATGTCCTGTGTGACCACTACTAAAGTTTACTCAATTTTTTAAAAGAGGAAGTGAAAGTCTGATGTCATTTAAATTCAGGAGCCACAGACCTTTGACAGAGTGGAGCCTTCTGCTGCTCCCAGGCCCTCCTCTTCATCAGCTCTGAGCACTGGCCCTCAGCTGCACTGAGCACGTGCTGCTTTCTGCATCCTAATCCTGCCTCTAAAGTCTGTCCTCCCTGCTCCCTGGAGGGCAGTCACCATCCCTGCCTTACTTTCCTGGAATCCACATTGCCAAGCACATTGTCACATATATGTGCAGTCAGAACATTTTTGGTGACAGAATAAAGAGGTCTGTATGAATTAACCCTTGTTGTTCAGTATTATGCCACCATTATCTGCAGACTATGTCAGAAAACGAGAGCTATAGTTCTGTAAATAATTGTGGAAGAATTCAAATCTTATGTATTAGACCCTTAAAAAAGAAATGCAGAGAGGTGTGGCTAGATATATTTTGGTACAATTTAAGAAATGTCAAAATAGAGTACAGGGTCAAACGTCTAAGTTCTCTTATTAGACTTAAAAAACGGAGTTAGACTGAGCCTCAGGTTTTTATTTCAACCTGAGTTGACTCACTTAGATGACTACATCCTGTTGGATTGAGTCTTCTGTCATTTTCCATGAATATATTTAATTTCCAGTGTAATAATACAAAAAAAGCATTGAAGATATGACATTCTCTGATGCCCAAAATAGAAGAGAATTTTTTTTAAAGTGAGGAAACAAAATTGAGATAAGTACAGAAAATGACAATTCTGGCCTAATTAAGAATCTAATTTGTGGGAAGATTTTCAGCACAGCTGGATAAAGGCCGCCACAGCCAGACATCTGCAGCATCACCAAGCTCACCAGAGGCCTGCCAGCCTCTTCACTGATGACACCGAGGATGATGTTCTCCAGCCCTGTAAAATGTGATGGATGGAGCTGATCATCACCATTGCCATCCTCTGAGAGACCAAGAATCCGCAAATTCAGCGTTTCAGTGAAACAGCGCCAGGGCTACAGCTCAACAACGCGCAAAGCTCTTTTCCCTGCGCCGCAGCGGCCAGGAGCGGCGCCCGAACTCGCCGTAAGGGACCGACCGACACCGCCCACCCAGTGGGACCCGCCTCCCAGTCCAGTACCGCGGACTCGGGCGCTGCATACACGGGGAGAACACGGCCGTTGCCGTGGGCAGGAGCCCAGGCCCGGGCGAGGCTCCGCCGGGGCGCAGGGAGCGAGTGGGGCCGCGAGAGCAGTGAGTAAACTTTCCTTGATGCTGCCCTCACTCTTTACGACACATTAATCCTGAATTGATTACTAATTAAATGTTACTGTGAACATAATTACCAAGGACCTACCAGACAAATCACACAGACTTTTAGTCTTTTTCAAAAATGATGATGACAGAAACTACAAATTCCGTAGCTCTTATAAGGGACTCACTTAATCTTTCCAACATAGTTGGTGAGTGTTAATATTCTCATTTCCAAAGAGCCACCTGCTAAGGCTTTATGTGAATAAAACAATCTGATAAGTAAATGGCAAATCCAGGTTTCAAAACCTAATATGTCAGATTCCAAACTCCACTTCCCTATCCACACCAAAGACACCTGTGCAAACTGCATGTGTTGAACCATCCCTTATTTTCTGGAAAGCCCTATACTTTTCTTGTAACATATTGATATTCCTTTGTTGTCTCATACCTCGCTGTTACAAATTTCCTATATTTTCATTAATTTTTGTCCACCTACAAATTTCTAGATGAGTTGAACAAATTGCAAAGTATCCTGATTATTTTACATAATAAGCAAAGTAAAACTTTCAACTGGTAATTATTTCTGAGAGTCTAAATGTGATCAACAAAATTAATAATTCTAATAATTATAAAATAATCATATTTAATTGTCCAAGATGATTCATATATATTGTTAAATTAATTCTCACCATAAATTTATGAGCTGCATGTAGACAAGACCCTTGAGAGTTTTGACCCCTGCACCAGATTGGATTACAAACATTTCAAGGAGTCCTCTGTAGACGCCACCAAAGCTCTGGTGGATTCAGGCAACAAATACTTAACTCTACCAACTTACATGGATATGGGAAATGATTGGAAGAATATAAGACGATGTATACTAACGGGTAAAATGTGAGGGATGGAGCAGAGCATCCCCACGGCCATCAGCAGCGAGATCAGGAGTCCAGAAATTCAGCGCTTCACCTGGACCACCGTGAAAGGGAGCTCAGGTCCTCCGCGAGGCAAAGCCCTCAAAGCTGCCTTCGCTGCGCCGGAGCGGCCGGGAGGGGGCGCCCGAACTCGCCCCAAAGGACCGACGGGCACCGCCCACCCAGCGGGACCAGCCTCCGGGTCTAGCTCCGCGAACTCCCGCGCAGTGCGCACGGGAAGAACCCGGGCGTCGACGTCTGCAGGAGCCCCGGCCCAGGAAAGACGCCGCCGGGGCCCAGGGAGCTCGTGGGGCCGCGAGAGCAGAGAGGAAACTTCCTTTTCGGGCCTGACTGCGGAGGGGAGCTTTGCCGCGGCTTCGCACAGAGCCTTTCATTTCTGCGCCTGCCCCTGCGTCCATCCTTCCCTTCCTGGTAGGAGCTTTTAGCCAGACCGGTTGACGCCGGTGCCCATTTATGCAGGGATTGACGGCTCGAAATCAGAGCATGTCGTGGTATGTTTTCAGATTTCAGTACTGTTTCTGGGAAGAAAGTCGAATTCAGGGAAAGGAGAAACGCATCTACAATCTGGACACGAATTTTATTACAATGATTTAATTAAATTCTAATGGTTCATTCCTTTTTTTTTTCATTTTAACATCTTTATTGGAGTATAATTGCTTTACAATGGTATGTTAGTTTCAGCTTCACAACAAAATGAATCAGTTATATATATACATATGTTCCCATATCTCTTCCCGCTTACGTCTCCCTCCCTCCCACCCTCCCTATCCCACCCCTCCAGGCGGTCACAAAGCACCGAGCTGATCTCCCTGTGCTATGCGGCTGCTTCCCACTAGCTATCTACCTTACGTTTGGTAGTGTATATATGTCCATGCCTCTCTCTCGCTTTGTCACAGTTTACCCTTCCCCATCCCCATAGCCTCAAGTCCATTCTCTAGTAAGTCTGTGTCTTTATTCCTGTTTCACCCCTAGGTTTTTCATGACATTTTTTTCCTTAAATTCCATATATATATGTTAGCGTACGGTATTTGTCTCTCTCTTTCTGACTTACTTCACTCTGTATGACAGACTCTTGGTCTATCCACCTCATTACAAATAGCTCAATTTTGTTTCTTTTTATGGCTGAGTAATATTCCATTGTATATATGTGCCACATCTTCTTTATCCATTCATCTGATGATGGACACTTAGGTTGTTTCCATCTCTGGGCTATTGTAAATAGAGCTGCAATGAACATTTTGGTACATGACTCTTTTTGAATTATGGTTTTCTCAGGGTATATGCCCAGTAGTGGGATTGCTGGGTCATATGGTAGTTCTATTTGTAGTTTTTTAAGGAACCTCCATACTGTTCTCCACAGTGGGGGTATCAATTTACATTCCCACCAACAGTGTAAGAGGGTTCCCTTTTCTCCACACCCTCTCCAGCATTTATTGTTTCTAGATTTTTTGATGATGGCCATTCTGACTGGTGTGAGATGATATCTCATTGTAGTTTTGATTTGCTTTTCTCTAATGATTAGTGATGTTGAGCATTCTTTCATGTGTTTGTTGGAAGTCTGTATATCTTCTTTGGAGAAATGTCTATTTAGGTCTTCTGCCCATTTTTGGATTGGGTTGTTTGTTTTTTTGTTATTAAGCTGCATGAGCTGCTTATAAATTTTGGAGAGTAATCCTTTGTCATTTGCTTCATTTGCAAATATTTTCTCCCATTCTGAGGGTTGTCTTTTGGTCTTCTTTATGGTTTCCTTTGCTGCACAAAAGCTTTTAAGTTTCATTAGGTCCCATTTGTTTGTTTTTATTTCCATTTCTCTAGGAGGTGGGTCAAAAAGGACCTTGCTGTGATTTATGTCATAGAGTGTCCTGCCTATGTTTTCCTCTAAGAGTTTGATAGTTTCTGGCCTTACGTTTAGGTCTTTAATCCATTTTGAGCTTATTTTTGTGTATGGTGTTAGGGAGTGATCTAATCTCATATTTTTACATGTACCTGTCCAGTTTTCCCAGCACCACTTATTGAAGAGGCTGTCCTTTCTCCACTGTACATTCCTGCCTCCTTTATCAAAGATAAGGTGACCATAGGTGCGTGGGTTTATCTCTGGGCTTTCTATCCTGTTCCATTGATCTATATTTCTGTTTTTGTGCCAGTACCATACTGTCTTGATTACTGTAGCTTTGTAGTATAGTCTGAAGTCAGGCAGCCTGATTCCTCCAGCTCCGTTTTTCATTCTCAAGATTGCTTTGGCTCTTCGGGGTCTTTTGGGTTTCCATACAAATTGTGTAATTTTTTGTTCTAGTTCTGTGAAAAATGCCAGTGGTAGTTTGATAGGGATTGCATTGAATCTGTAGATTGCTTTGGGTAGTATAGTCATTTTCACAATGTTGATTCTTCCAATCCAAGAACATGGTATATCTCTCCATCTATTTGTATCATCTTTAATTTCTTTCATCAGTGTCTTATAATTTTCTGCATACAGGTCTTTTGTCTGCTTAGGTAGGTTTATTCCTAGATATTTTATTCTTTTTGTTGCAATGGTAAATGGGAGTGTTTTCTTGATTTCACTTTCAGATTTTTCATCCTTAGTGTATAGGAATGCCAGAGATTTCTGTGCATTAATTTTGTATCCTGCTACTTTACCAAATTCATTGATTAGCTCTAGTAGTTTTCTGGTAGCATCTTTAGGATTCTGTATGTATAGTATCATGTCATCTGCAAAAAGTGACAGCTTTACTTCTTCTTTTCCGATTTGGATTCCTTTTATTTCCTTTTCTTCTCTGATTGCTGTGGCTAAAACTTCCAAAACTATGTTGAATAAGAGTGGTGAGAGTGGGCAACCTTGTCTTGTTCCTGATCTTAGTGGAAATGCTTTCAGTTTTTCACCATTGAGTATGATGTTGGCTGTGGGTTTGTCATATATGGCCTTTATTATGTTGAGGAAAGTTCCCTCTATGCCTACTTTCTGCAGGGTTTTTATCATAAATGGGTGTTGAATTTTGTCAAAAGCTTTCTCTGCATCTATTGAGATGATCATAAGGTTTTTCTCCTTCAATTTGTTAATATGGTGTATCACGTTGATTGATTTGCGTATATTGAAGAATCCTTGCATTCCTGGCATAAACCCCACTTGATCATGGTGTATGATCCATTTAATGTGCTGTTGGATTCTGTTTGCTAGTATTTTGTTGAGGATTTTTGCATCTATGTTCATCAGTGATATTGGCCTGTAGTTTTCTTTCTTCGTGACATCCTTGTCTGGTTTTGGTATCAGGGTGATGGTGGCCTTGTAGAATGAGTTTGGGAGTGTTCCTCCCTCTGCTATATTTTGGAAGAGTTTGAGAAGGATAGGTGATAGCTCTTCTCTAAATGTTTGACAGAATTCGCCTGTGAAGCCATCTGGTCCTGGGCTTTTGCTTGTTGGAAGATTTTTAATCACAGTTTCAATTTCAGTGCTTGTGATTGGTCTGTTCATATTTTCTATTTCTTCCTGATTCAGTCTTGGCAGGTTGTGCCTTTCTAAGAATTTGTCCATTTCTTCCAGGTTGTCCATTTTATTGGCATAGAGTTGCTTGTAGTAATCTCTCATGATCTTTTGTATTTCTGCAGTGTCAGTTGTTACTTCTCCTTTTTCATTTCTAATTCTATTGATTTGAGTCTTCTCCCTTTCTTCCTTGATGAGTCTGGCTAATGGTTTATCAATTTTGTTTATCCTTTCAAAGAACCAGCTTTTAGTTTTATTGATCTTTGCTATCGTTTCCTTCAGTTCTTTTTCATTTATTTCTGATCTGATTTTTATGATTTCTTTCCTTCTGCTAACTTTGGGGTTTTTTTGTTCTTCTTTCTCTAATTGCTTTAGGTGCAAAGTTAGGTTGTTTATTCAAGATGTTTCCTGTTTCTTAAGGTAGGATTGTATTGCTATAGACTTCCCTCTTAAAACTGCTTTTGCTGCATCCCATAGATTTTGAGTCGTTGTGTCTCCATTGTCATTTGTTTCTAGGTATTTTTTGATTTCCTCTTTGATTTCTTCAGTGATCACTTCGTTATTAAGTAGTGTATTGTTTAGCCTCCATGTGTTTGTATTTTTTATAGATCTTTTCCTGTAATTGATATCTAGTCTCATAGCGTTGTGGTCGGAAAAGATACTTGATACAATTTCAATTTTCTTAAATTTACCAAGGCTTGATTTGTGACCCAAGATATGATCTATCCTGGAGAATGTTCCATGAGCACTTGAGAAAAATGTGTATTCTGTTGTTTTTGGATGGAATGTCCTATAAATATCAATGAAGTCCATCTTGTTTAATGTATCATTTAAAGCTTGTGTTTCCTTATTTATTTTCATTTTGGATGATCTGTCCATTGGTGAAAGTGGGGTGTTAAAGTCCCCTACTATGAATGTGTTACTGTCAATTTCCCCTTTTATGGCTGTTAGTATTTGCCTTATGTATTGAGGTGCTCCTATGTTGGGTGCATAAATATTTACAATTGTTATATCTTCTTGGATCGATCCCTTGATCATTATGTAGTGTCCTTCTTTGTCTCTTCTAATAATCTTTATTTTAAAGTCTATTTTGTCTGATATGAGAATTGCTACTCCAGCTTTCTTTTGGTTTCCATTTGCATGAAATACCTTTTTCCATCCCCTTACTTTCAGTCTGTATGTGTCTCTAGGTCTGAAGTGGGTCTCTTGTAGACAGCAAATATATGCATCTTGTTTTTGTATCCATTCAGCTAATCTGTGTCTTTTGGTGGGAGCATTTAGTCCATTTACATTTAAGGTAATTATCGATATGTGTGTTCCCATTCCCATTTTCTTAATTGTTTTGGGTTCGTTATTGTAGGTGTTTTCCTTCTTTTGTGTTTCTTGCCTAGAGAAGTTCCTTTAGCAGTTGTTGTAGAGCTGGTTTGGTGATGCTGAACTCTCAGCTTTTGCTTGTCTGTAAAGGTTTTAATTTCTCCATCAAATCTGAATGAGATCCTTGCTGGGTAGAGTAATCTTGGTTGCAGGTTTTTCTCCTTCAACACTTTCAATATGTCCTGCCACTCCCTTCTGGCTTGCAGAGTTTCTGCTGAAAGATCAGCTGTTAACCTTATGGGGATTCCCTTGTGTTATTTGTTGTTTTTCCCTTGCTGCTTTTAATATGCTTTCTTTGTATTTAATTTTTGACAGTTTGATTAATATGTGTCTTGGTGTATTTCTCCTTGGATTTATCCTGTATGGGACTCTCTGGGCTTCCTGGACTTGATTAACTATTTCCTTTCCCATATTAGGGAAGTTTTCAATTATAATCTCTTCAAATATTTTCTCAGTCCCTTTCTTTTTCTTTTCTTCTTCTGGAACTCCTATAATTCTAATGTTGGTGCGTTTAATGTTGTCCCAGAGGTCTCTGAGACTGTCCTCAGTTCTTTTCATTCTTTTTTCTTTATTCTGCTCTGCATTAGTTATTTCCACTATTTTATCTTCTAGGTCACTTATCCGTTCTTCTGCCTCAGTTATTCTGCTATTGATCCCATCTAGAGTATTTTTCATTTCATTTATTGTGTTGTTCATCATTGTTTGTTTCATCTTTAGTTCTTCTAGGTCCTTGTTAACTGTTTCTTGCATTTTGTCTATTCTATTTCCAAGATTTTGGATCATCTTTACTATCATTATTCTGAATTCTTTTTCAGGTAGACTGCCTATTTCCTCTTCATTTGTTAGGTCCGGTGGGTTTTTATCTTGCTCCTTCATCTGCTGTGTGTTTTTCTGTCTTTTCATTTTGCTAGATAAGCAAAATGTGTTTGGGGTCTCCTTTTTGCAGGCTGCAGGTTTGTAGTTCCCGTTGTTTTTGGTGTCTGTCCCCAGTGGCTAAGGTTGGTTCAGTGGGTTGTGTAGGCTTCCTGGTGGAGGGAACTACTGCCTGTGTTCTGGTGGATGAGGCTGGATCTTGTCTTTCTGGTGGGCAGGTCCACGTCTGGTAGTGTGTTTTGGGGTGTCTGTGAACTTATTATGATTTTAGGTAGCCTCTCTGCTAATGGGTGGGGTTGTGTTCCTGTCTTGCTAGTTGTTTGGCATAGGATGTCCAGCACTGTAGCTTGCTGGTGGTTGAGTGAAGCTGGGTGCTGGTGTTGAGATGGAGATCTCTGGGAGATTTTCGTCATTTGATATTATGTGCAGCTGGGAGGTCTCTTGTGGACTAGTGTCCTGAAGTTGGCTCTCCCACCTCAGAGGCACAGCACTAACTCCTGGCTGCAGCACCAAGAGCCTTTCATCCACACGGCTCCTTAATTTGGGATGATTCGTTGTTTATTCATGTATTCCACAGATGCAGGGTACATCAAGTTGATTGTGGAGCTTTAATCCGCTGCTTCTGAGGCTGCTGGGAGAGATTTCCCTTTCTCTTCTTTGTTCTCACAGCTCCCAGGGGCTCAGCTTTGGATTTGGCCCCACCTCTGCGTGTAGGTCGCCGGAGGGCGTCTGTTCTTTGTTCAGACAGGACAGGGTTAAAGGAGCCGCTGATTCGGAGGCTCTGGCTCACTCAGGCCGGGGGTAGGGAGGATCACGGAGTGTGGGGCGGGCCTGCGGCGGCAGAGGCCGGCGTGACGTTGCCAGCCTGAGGTGTGCTGTGCGTTCTCCCGGGGGAGTTGTTCCTGGATCCCGGGACCCTGGCAGTGGCGGGCTGCACAGGCTCCCTGGAAGGAGGGTGTGGATAGTGACCTGTGTTCGCACACAGGCTTCTTGGTGGCGGCAGCAGCGGCCTTAGCGTCTCATGTCTGTCTCTGGGGTCCGCACTTCTAGCCGCGGCTCGCGCCCGTCTCTGGAGCTCCCTTAAGCAGCGCTCTTAATCCCCTCTCCTCGCACACCAGGAAACAAAGAGGGAAGAAAAAGTCTCTTGCCTCTTCGGCAGGTCCAGACTTTTCCCCGGACTCCCTCCCGGCTAGCCGCGGTGCACTAACGCCCTGCAGGCTGTGTTCACGCTGCCAACCCCAGTCCTCTCCCGGCGCTCCGACCAAGCCGGAGCCTCAGCTCCCAGCCCCGCCCGCCCCGGCGGGCGAGCAGACAAGCTTCTCGGTTGGTGAGTGCCGGTCGGCCCCGATCCTCTGCGCTGGAATCTCTCCGCTTTGCCCTCCGCACCCCTGTTGCTGTGCTCTCCCCCGCGGCTCCGAAGTTCCCCCACTCCGCCACCCGCAGTCTCCGCCCGCGAAGGGGCTTCCTAGTGTGTGGACACTTTTCCTCCTTCACAGCTCCCTCCCGCTGGTGCAGGACCCGTCCCTATCCTTTTGTCTCTGTTTATTTTTTTTCTTTTGCCCTAACCAGGTACGTGGGGGGTTCCTTGCCTTTTGGGAGGTCTGAGGTCTTCTGCCAGCGTTCAGTAGGTGCTCCGCAGGAGTTGTTCTACGCGTAGATGTATTTCTGGTGTATCTGTGGGGAGGAAGGTGATCTCCGCCAATGGTTCATTTCTTATACAACGTTATAGTAGTTTAAAAGTATTGAAAAGTGGGTGTATTAAAACTCAGATTACTGTAGCTGTAAACATTTTACTTATACCAAAACCACAATTTGTTAAAATGTACTGGGCTTTTGAAAGCAAATTCAACAATAATTTTGTCAGAATTACTTCTTATCTCATTTTCAATTGAGAGAATTACCATCTTAATTTAATTTTAGCTTACTGAAACAGTTATTGAGAAACAGCATATAAATTTCTGATTTATATTAATTATTTTCTCCATCTCATCCCTAATGCATTTCCAAATTATAGGGGATATTCTTCCTGTCCCACAGTTTGAAAATAAGATTCTGTGGCAGGCCAATATTTTGATATTTCTTCTTTGATTGACAACAATGATAACCACCTTGTTGGCACATTTTTATGGGGCTACCTCTTTCTCTTTTGACAGAGTCAAAATTTTCATCAAGTGCTTCTGTATGTATTGAGACTGAAAAGTGACCAAAACTTTTCACTATAAAAGCTTCAGTATCACAGGTAAGCACATCACACCCTGTTTTAGCAGTGTTGTCTGAAAGGTGTCCAGATATTTAGCAAGTAAGTACATTTAGGTTTCTTTGGTCACAAATGTATAGAATGCATGGCATTTGTCAAACTTTAACTTTGTGCTAGAAGCCCTCCTCCCTCCCCCACTTGTACAACTCTTAAGCTTTTGTAATTGTGGTGCCAGATTTTGTCTTCATTTATAATTTTTGTATGTTCATCAAGGGTTTTTTATCATTAATTCTAATTTTTTAAAACATTGCAATAATATATTACTTTTCCATATTACTAAGTCACTTGGCACCCCTTCTCTATTTGTATCTGAGGCAAGTTTCAAGCTTGCGTAAATCTAATCCCTACACTGGAAAGAGTTTTTGAAATGAAGTGTTGTGATTTTCCTTGGGTGAAAATTATGTCTGAAAATCAGGGAACATCCCTTTCCCCATCCCTCACTTTATTGTTTTTTTTACAAGTTATCTTTGTCTTTATAACATTGTTTTACCTATACCTTAAACACTGTCACCAGAGGTAGTCTGAAACTAAGTGAAATGAGAGTCGCGATTATTTATATCATTTATTTATACATTTCACAGAGTAGCTATGATCTGCCAAACAACTTGCTAAGATTCAGGTGCTCTAGAGAGAGCTTCAGGTGTGCTGTGTGATTTCTCCTCTGTGCTAGGGACAGACTTAGCAACGTAGCCTGGGCTCTGCTCCTTCGCATTTCTGCAGACAACCCTTTGTCCGGGAGTTCCCATTTGGGAGGTGCTAACTTCTCTGATCCTTAAGTTTAAAAACACCTGAAAAAATTGTCAAGTAGTCAGTTAAACTATGTCACACCCCAAATACAAAATTAGGTCAGTCTATGTTAACTGCCCTGGAAAGATTTCCATGATAAATATTATATAGAAATAAACTGTACAGTGATGTCTTTGATATAATTATATAAAAGCATATCCAAAAAGAGCATTGGTCCTGTAGAGAGTTTGAGATACCAACCCCTCAACTTTAGTGAAAAGGGGCCACTTTGAGGTCTCACTGAGGCAGTCTTGATATTTCTAAGGCACTGGGACTCTGGGGGGCTCTGGACAGTGTTATTTGCCAAGTCCATGTGGCAACTCTAACAAGGCCAGGCCTTAAATTTGTATAAAGTGCTTACCTGTTTGTTCTGTTCTTCATGACTATGTTATTAAAATATATGAATATTCTCCAGTTAGTAGATGAGATTTGGGGATTAAATATGCAGTTTTCTGTATTAAATATCATAATCGTTACTACCACTGTTATCTTCATGGAGCTGCAGCAGAGAAGGGAGGTCCTGACTCCAGCAGGCCCAGACCACGAGCAGCCCTTGGAAGACATTCTGAGGCCGAGGCTGTGCCTAGGGGATCTGAGGTTCCAAGCTTCTCCTGGCTGGAGCAGCCTCAGAGGCCCCCAGAGCTGAGGCCTGCCCGCTGAACACTGATAGAGGAGCTGGCAGAAGAGTCCCTTTGGCAGGGGCACTGCAGGGTTCCCAACATGTCCAGAAAGCTGTGCTAGAACCTCACATGTGAGGCTAAATCTCCAGCTCTTGTCTTCCAGAAGCCACAGGGGCAGAGCAAGTTTCCTGAGGTGAAACCTGTGGTGGCTCCCAATAGACAGCCTAAGCGGGGCATCCCTCAGACTCCTGTCCTTTCTGGTGGCTCTGTCCTAGGACATGCTGTGGGTGCCCTCTCTCCAGCTAGCTCTCTCATTTCTCATTCATTTCCCAAATGGCTCTTGAGTACCAACTAAATCCTAAGCCCCTAAGGCTAGTGATAGAGCAGCGAATACCTGTTCTGGAAGAAAATAGATAATTAAGCCAAAAGTCACAACATAGACTAAAATGTATGCCTGGGGGAGTAAAGGCACCTTTCCCAACTGTAAAAGTCCAAGAAGGATTATCCCCTGGGAAACTTTTTTCACTATAACAGGAAGGAAGGAGGAAGGGTGGCAAATGTTTTAGAGTTTGGTAACAAAAAGTTCTCTTCTAATGGCTTTTATGTCCTCTGTGAAGTGGCATCCAGCACATCTGCTGAGGTTGGGGGACAGAATTAAGCCCATAACATCTATGGGGAGAGAGAGAGAGAGAGAGAGAGAGAGAGAGAGAGAGAGAGAGAGAGAGATAAGACCAGAGGCTGTTGAGGGAGAAGGAGAAACCGTCAGGACCAATGAACTGTAATTCCTTGACAAATTGGCCAGTGGAGGACAATTTGGAAACTGAAGGTGGAGGTCAGAGGGTGGAATGCTAGACTGTATTGCTTTATTACTTCAGAGTGCAGAGCAGCTCCTAGTGAAAAGCGAAGATCTGTGAATCAGGTGTAACTTGTCATATGACCCATGGCCAGTCATTGGCACTTCTGAGCCACTACCTCTCTGGATGAGTAGTCTTTGTCTATGGGAGCATAAGGAAGGTCACCGTCTTTAGAGTCACCTTCTAACTCTACAGAAATAGAGTTCTCTGGTCCTGGACTTTCTACTTGTGTGGTTACTCATCCTATCTGAACTTCAAGTTAGGAGAATCACATTTTTTAAATGAGTGAGCAGTGTTATTAATTATATAATAAAAAGCAGATAGTAATTTTCCCCAGGCTTTACTTGCTCTGTAAGTGTGGACTTATCTGTAGGAGATAAAGGTTGATTCTCAGGGCCTGGATATGGGAGCCAAGGCAGCTGAAAAACTGGTGTGGCTACATTGACCCCAACCTCCTCTCTCCTCCAGGTGCAAATGGCAAAACAGGTGGCTCAGTGGCTCCTTTCTCTATTTCATGGGGACTCCTCCTTTTGCGTGACTCCACTTCTTTGTGGCTCTTCTTTTTCAGCCATCACTCCACTCTGCCCTTTATTTATTTTTAAAATTTATTTATTTATTTTTGGCTGTGTTGGGTCTTTGTTGCTGCTCACGGGCTTTCTCTAGTTGTGGAGAGCTGGAACTACTCTTCGTTGCGGTGCACGGGCTTCTCTTGTTGCGGAGCACAGGCTCTAGTTACGTGCGCTTCAGTAGTTGTGGCATGCGGGCTCAGTAGTTGTGGCTCACGGGCTCTAGAGCGCAGGCTCAGTAGTTGTGGTACACGGTATTAGTTGCTCTACAGCACGTGGGATCTTCCTGGACCAGGACTCGAACCCGTGTTCCCTGCATCGGCAGGCAGATTCTTAACCACCGTGCCACGAGGGAAGCACCACAGGGAAGCCCCACTCTGCCCTTTAATGGCATTAACCAAAGCCATTTGGATGTGGAGGGATACGGAAAGTCTTTAGAGTGTTTGGCCACCTTGGCTTCAATGGGCTGAGTAGTGGTCCAAAGTGAGCCCAGAAAAACTGCACCCTTGTCATAAATTGCAGAACCACCTGTGGTGCATGCACTTTGTGTATCCTGAAGAAGATATCCCATGACTGTAACTAACGACCACAGAGGACACCTCAACCCTGATAGGCCACCTGCTTGCATTGAGTACAAGATCCTGCACAATGTCAGAAAGAATGGCTGAAAGGAAGGCCAAAAAGGAGTTTGGCAGGCCTCAGAACATCCCTGAAGGCATCATTGTTTTCGTGCTCAAAGACAAGCTCTCCCTCTCCACTACTTGTCCCAAGGACACACATACACACACTCTTGCCAGGATGGCACCAAGTCCATCTTACTTTGTCAGTGTTCTAGTAAGTCACCAGCAGGTGGCGCTCGAGTCAAGTAGTTGGGGAGTGAGGCAGGGAGTGGGAGTAGCTTGATTAGTGATTAGTGATAGACACTCCTGTGCCTTCCCACCCACTGGGTCATTCTTTCCTCTCTGTTAGTTTCCCTCCTTTCCACACATTCAATCCTGATCTTTTCCTCATTGTCTCCTCATTCTTCCGCAGGCCCTGTGTGGCCGCACTGTGAACAGTCCCATCATTGAGGGCCATTTGACCCACATGCCTTGCACTGATGTCATTGAGTCAGGCAACATGCAGTCTCAGTGAGGAGTTAAATCCCTGTGCAGGGTGACCAGCCAGCAGGGAGAATTTATTTATTTTTAGTTCAACCTTTGTTTCAAAACAGATGAATATCACAGCTATAGCAGATGTTTAAGTAGCACCTACCGTAGTATTAGGCCTTAGCATGTCCATCTCAGTATCCAAGCACAGCAACATCCCTGTCCTCCACCCAGTTCTGCATCCACTGTACAATGGATACTTTTCTAATATCTAAAAAAGCCACTTTTAAGAGGGAACTTATCCTATTTCTGAACCCCTTCAGAGCTGGACTGCCTGGAGGGCAGAAGGTGGGGTGACCCAGCTCACGGGTCCATTTTCAGGTCCCTAGCTTTGAATCCAGTTCCCCTCCAGTGGCTAGAGAGTGATGGGAGTGTTACTTGAACGTACATGGAGATTTCCTCCCCAAGCCTGGACACAGTGTATTCTCCTTCCCCTCCAGCTCTGCTGAGGCCTTTCACGGCTCTCCCTTCCCTTTAGCCACCTCCTGTCGGGAGGGGCAAGAGCAGAGGACTCATCTTGCTTTAGCAGCACCAACAGACCCTGGGTCCACAGTGCCCCACAGTCAGAGAGTTGTGGTGACTACACACATCCGTGCCCTTGTACCACCCACTCAGGGCTTCCTACCGCCCCTCTGGGATGGAGGTAGGAAAGAAAGGCAGGTAATCTGTGAACACTTTTCACAGGAGCAGGGAGGTGAGCCAACACCCACGGCAGCCTTGAGAGCTCCAATCCCTGCCAACACCACTTCCCAAAACACAGAGCCAGGGGTTCTGTGTCCCCTACTGGCATGTCCTCCTACATTCCATCCAGCGCAGGTCACATGGGGAGAGGAGAGGAGTTGTGGTGTGATCAGCTGTATGTTTTCCTTAAGGTTGAGAAGGGAGTAAGGGCGCCCAGCACTGCAGCTTTCATCAGGAAGGGTGTAGGATCTTTGGTGCAGATGGAATCTATGGCCCACCATAGATTCATGGTCATAGATTTTTTTTTTTCCTCACACTTCTGAACTCAGGGGCTCACTGCTCCAAAATCTTGAGTTCCACTTTCGGGATTTGTGAAGTTTATTTTCTCTTACTATTCCTAGATGCTTAGTGGGGAATCTTTGGCCCCGTGAGGCATGTATAACCTGATTCCCTCCATGCCATTACTACATAATGCTCAGGGTAATGAGGAAGCAAAGGAGAGGACTGACGGGTCCAGATACTGTGCTGTGGTCTTTGTTACAATTTCTCACTTTTATAAGCATTGAATAATTGCTGAGTAGTTACTTGTTTTTCCAATAAGAGTATTATGGAAAAAGTAATGAATTTTTAAAGTGGGTCATCTTCACAAATACAAATGAAGGAAACCAGGATGGTGGTGTGTCAGCAACGCCATCATCAACTTCTCTCCCTAACCTTTGTCTCATTTTATAAGCCAAAGCCCGCTCTCAAAAGCTGAAGGGACCCCTTCCTTTCCCTAAATCCAAGCTCATAGCATATTCTATTTCCCTCTGAACACAACAGAGACAGATGGCACCATCCTCCTTTAGGAAAAAAACAAGCATATATGGGGGAATAATAATTATCCTTGCTGACGAGAAATAGAGACCATCCTTACCAGAGGATGTGATATAGGAGCTAACTGATGTTCTCTAAATGTAATAAAACATCTTTGGGAGGGTAAGTTTCCTCTAAGGAGATTATTGAAGAGCAATATCGGGCTAATTGGAAGTGTCACCCCCCCTCCCCCCATAGACAAAGCCTAGGGCAGAGTTAAGGACATCCAGGGACCTGGCATCCTGGCCCAGGCCAGGGGATACAGACTCCCTGGGAAGCATTCAAATGCAGATCAGTTAGAGGGGGTGAAGCGTAGTACTCGCTTCCACATAGCGCTTTGCAGGTGGTTTCACAGTATTCTTTGAGTTTTATCCACTTTCTTGTAGCTCAGAAAGGTGTGGAGAGGCATGAGGGTCAAGAAGGGAGGGGACTTGCTCAAGGGCCACAGCTGGTAAGGAGCAGAGTCAGATGTGAGCACAAGACAGATTGGGGACCATTATTTTCTTCTCCATTTCACAGACAGCAGGAGATAACTGAGGCTGGGTGGGTTGTATAAGTTAGAGTCCCTTCCCTCCAGTGGGTCCTGCTCACCCCTTTGCAGGTGGTTGGCGCTAAACCTGTATGAAGTCCTAGACTGGCCTTGACTCGGCACTGAATATTTAGAGGCTACTTGAACCCTGAGACTCCTCAAGGGAACCTGAGATCTTACTGTACTCATGCTGGTGATAGATTAGCTACTTACCCAGGCAGATAATGTAATAGGATGAGAGGAGAATTAGAAGTGAGACTTAGGGTGATCAGGGCAGGGGCTGTCTGTGAACCCAGGTTCTAGAAGGGGTGACTTGCTGTTTCTGTGACCCAAACAAAACTCAACTTTCAACAAATATGTGGAATCCCAGAGACTGTCCACCCATATTTTTAAGTGGAGTCCCCAGGATTATGGAGATAGAAGCCCTCGGTATTTCACCTTCCACCCCGCTTGGAAAAAATGTTGAGCACACACCTCCAATGTATTTATTTTATTGATAATATACCTAGGTGTTACAGTTATAAAATACTGTGCATATTATACAGTATACATTTGTAATAGAAAAATTTAAATGGATAATCTATGCTAAAACATTTTAAAATTGTATCTTTTTATTATTAAAGGGACATCATGACGTCCTCAAAAAGTACACACACACTTCTAAGAAGATGTGACAATCTGCACTGATATGAGCTGCAAGGTAATTATTCCAGGAATACTGTGATAGCTCACAGAATTCAAGTAGAAGTTAAACAATAAAGCCTGAGAAGAGGTAAGAACTGTATAAACTCCAGCAACCTTAGAACATTCTCATTCATGTGACTCCGCTCCTGAGTCTCAGGTTCTGGCTTTCTTTAGTCAGATTCTTAAGATTAGCTTTCTGATTGGCTCACACTGGCTTTATCATTCATAGCTTCTAGGTCCGGATATCAGGGCTGGAGGGCAGTTCTTAGGGAAGGGCTGTGAAGACAGATAACGTGTCCTCCTACATTCCATCCTTGGTTTCCCAGTATCTACATGTTTCCCATTCACAGGGAAGGTGCCCAATCCAGTTACCCCATCTGCTACTATAATGCCCTCAGGTAGAGACAACAAATATCACATCCATAAACTGCTTATAATAAACATCAGAGGGCCACTGTTTTCAGAGTATACTTTGTCCATCACACTCTTGTTAGACATTTTTGCAAATTATGGACCCAGCTGAAAGTTTGAGTATGACCATACAAAAGAAGAAAAAGGAAGAGAGAAAACAACAAAGCAAACAAACAAAAAAAACCCCAAAACTTCTTTTTAAAAAAGACATTTATAATAGACATCTGATGCACCATTCACAGCTCCCTTTAAGACCTGAGAACTTACTCCCTTTAGCTGCTGATAGAGCTTCATGCTGACAGCATGCAGGTCTTCTCTGGAAACTGCTCTTGGCTAAAGTGACTCATTTAGCCCAAAGTTATTTCCCCCTCCTGGGTCAGGCTGCATCCAATTACCTGTCAATGTGGGGATATAAAGGCCTGGCCCCTTCTCTCTACCTCCACAGGGTCATCCCAGAGTCAGAGCTCCCTTGGGATTGGCTAAAGCCCTGCTGTGACTGCACTGCAGCTCAACTTCTGCTCAGATTCTCTTTGCCACAATGACTGATCCACGAATTCTCCAGTAAACTCCTTGCATGCTTATCTCTGTCTCAGAGTCTGCTTTCCCAGGTATCTGACCTACAATAGCATAATATATGAGATCTTCTATTTTAACCCCCCAGACATTAAAAATAATGAATGAACCCTGCTCATATGGCTCTGCTAAGAAATTAAGCTATTTTTTAAATTTTTTAGCCTTTCCACTCTTCTCAGATGGACCATTTGGATCAGCTACTTCTTGGAGTAAAAAATGAAGTATTTCTCTTTCTCTGATGAAAAGTTAGTTTATATCATTAGACAGTAAGGGCACAATAACATAATGATCAGATATATAGGGCAGAAGACCAGGTGGGGTTTCTCTTCTGATTGATTGTTCTGGTCTACTTAGACAACCATTTCTGAATACACCCTTTTTTTTTGACTTTGGTCCCAGTCAAGTTTGTGGGGCTGCTTGTGTCTTCAACTCACGGATAATATAGGCACCACTGGCACTACCTTAAGTGGCTACAATGGGACACATTTTAACTTATTAAAAACAGAATCTTTTGAAAAGTATACAAAAGAAATACATGTATAAGGTGTATATGATTCAATTTATGGTCTTATAAAGTGTAGCACTCTTTCCACTGGTCTAATCCAAGATCACTTGTCTTTTCATTGGGTAGCATGGAAGCTCACTGGACTAGTCTTTCTATGATGAACAGTATTAAATTTTTGTAGCAGTTTTCCTCATTTTTTTTGTATTGTGTACTTGAAACATTGCAGGTTGGCAGAAGACAGCCAGCATGTAGCAAGTGTATTTAAGGTTAAATATAACCAGTATGCGGGGAATCAGCCAAAAGGCAAAAACAGTTCACGAGTCTACCTTCAGTACAAGAAGAATCCAGTTTCTTAGACATGTGGAAGTTTTTAGGCAGCAAAGGTAAAAGTGTGTACCTCTTGGAAAGCATGTAGTGAAGTTTGGGTAGAACAAATGGCATGGATGGTCGGTGTACTTGGGCCCTCACACCTGCTTGAAGGCTGCAGGATGTGACACTCAGCCCTTACCTTTCTTTGGGGGAGGAGGGAAATTCCATCACAGGAATTTCTATCTTTGGACTCTGTTGGTCCTTGAGTTCCTCCATGGGTGGACTGTCTTTTGTTTCCTTAATTCATGCATAAGCCTCAGTTTCTTCTCTAGGATCTGACCAGTATCTGACTTGTTCTTCTGAGTTTCACTACCCACTTGATCCATAAACACTGCTCTAATTTCTAGTAGGTTTAGGCTGTCAGCAGAGGCTGACATCACTATGGATTTGTGCTGTGGATCTTCCTGTACCTTCTCAGTTTTCTGTGGATGAAGCATCTGACACAAACATTTCATCCGGTTTTTAAAGTTATTCTTTCATGGAACCTGTAGCACAAACTGAGGAGACCTGCTCACAGGGATCTCTGCTAATTCCCTGTCCTGGGCAAGGTAACTAATCTGTAATGTGGAAGGACCCAAATTCCTGCATGCCCTCTTTAATACTGTCCTTCTAAGAGTCTCCTAGGGTATTCTCCATCCTCAGTAGATTATAGATTCTTGTCCTATTTGCGATCCTTCCCACTCTGAGGGACTAATTCTGCAAGCCTATGAGAAGAATTAGAGCAGGCCCCTCTCATGGTCATCTGGCCTTCCTTTGCCACAGGTGAGGGGGAAGGGAAAGAGCTATCCAGGCTGGCGACTGAATTTCTTTTCCCTAATCTGCTTGAGGGTTTCTTCCGAGGAGCTTTGCAACCTTGGCCATGGAGTTAGTCTTTGAAACATGGGTGACGGAAGAGGGAAAGATGGACTTGGGAAGTGTAAAATGATCCTTGAGTATTGTGGCATCCAGTGATAAAAAGGGATTTGGAGGCTGGCATGGAGCAGGACTGCGACCTTTTACTACTGTGTCAGGAGTAGAAGGGGCTGTTGCAGTCCTTATGCAAAGTTACAATGAACGTATTTTTCTAATGATAAAGTTAAAAGGTCCGTTATAAAAAATGAATTTGTGAAACTGGGAATTTACTGTTAATAGAGAAATTTAGTGCACCCTCAAATATGAGATTGTACTCAGATATACTGTTGTGGTTTTTACCCTGAGATTTTCAGGGCCTACCCACCTGCCAGTGTCAGTATGTGGATCAGATCATTAATCAGGAGCCCTGGGTCTGCCCAGCAGGTTGGAGGAAGGAACCTCCTTTTGGCTCCTTTTTCTCTCACCATACCTGCTCCTAGATCAAAGGAGCCATGCCCTGTCTGAAGTTGAAGACTTGTTCTCTTCGTAACAAAGACTATGGCAAGAGGCTTATTCCAATATTAGGGTCAGTTCCTGCCAGGAAAGAACCTCTGATCAGCTCTGGAGGAAAATTCCCTAAAAGGAGCACATCTGCACAGGCCAGAAGACTGCCAGACTTGGTCTCTGGCCCTGTTACACTTGACCAGCAGGGGCTTCTTTTCCTGGGAGGCCTTTGTAGCCCACCCAGTTACTGGACCCTGCTTTCTGCTTCCTTTGAACTATGTGGGCCCTCATGTTTCAAAAGTATTCAACATAAAAAAGGAAGACTTCTCTTATATGTGTTCCTATAAAATCTGAAAATATCATTCAACTTTTACTTTCTATTTGTGTTCCTCTGGGAAAACTTAAACCAGAAATCACAACAGAACCGGAGGTAGCTGTGCAAGTAGGAGAGGGCAGTGCAAGGAAAGGGAGTGAAGGAGGAGGGCTCCCTGGAAATTTCAGCCCTGAAGGAGAAGGAAAGTACTGTGAAATGGAAGCCAAAGAATAGATCCAGGAAAGCAGGGAGAGGTGCCAGGCGCCAGAATCAGCAAAAGAATACAGTATATTTTTCCCATTCCAGCCTAGGAGATTCCCTTCAATTTCAGATATTGATTTAAGCCATTGTGCTGACTGAATATAAATCAAACATGTCTTTGATATGATCATACCTATCTTTCACTCTTCTAGGTTCTCACCAATTCAGTTGACTTTGTCAGTCAGCTATCAAGAGTGAGATGGTATAGTTTCAAACCAGTTTATAGAAAAAGACACGTAATATTCTCATTTAGGTTTATATGGAGAAAATGAAGAAAAGAGTTACCACTTATGGTTAACCCCGAGGAAGGAGCCATTCTAAAGAGCTTTTTATTTTCGGTTGCACTGCCTCGGCATGTGGGATCTTGGGATCCAACCTGCGCCCGCTACAGTAGAAGCTCAGAGTCTTAACCACTGGACCGCCAGGGAAGTCCCTCTAAGAGCTTTAAAATGTATTTACATCAGCTCTACAAATATTTTTCATTCCATTTTCCATTTGAGAAAACCGAGACTCAGGGAAGTTGAGTTGCCTCCGAGCAGAATAAGGGTTCCATGCAGAACCTCACATAGTACATTGTGAGTTATGAGTGATTCTTTAAGCAATATGTTGGATTTCTGTGCGTTTTTTTAAATCTAATTATTTTTACTTGCAGAATTATTCTTTTTCTTTTTCCCTGAGCTTCTCTTTTTGGTGGCTACATTTTTACTTTCTGATGATTTTAATCTATTTTTTGTTCTTTACCTTAGATTTTTGTGGAAGAGAAATTCTCCTATCCAGTTTCATTTTTCCATCTGATGAAGAAAATTCCTCAGAATTTTATATCCACTGCAATGTGGTTATTATTTTTTAAAAATAAATTTATTTATTTATTTAGGGCTGCATTGGGTCTTCGTTGCTGCGTGCGGGCTTTCTCTAGTTGCGGCGAGCGGGGGCTACTCTTCGTTGCGGTGTGCGGGCTTCTCCTTGAGGTGGCTTCTCTTATTGCAGAGCGCAGGTTCTAGGCACATGGGCTTCAGTAGTTGTGGCACACGGGCTCTAGAGTGCAGGCTCAGTAGTTGTGGCGCACGGACGGGCTTAGTTGGTCCACGGCATGCGGGATCTTCCCGGACCAGGGATCGAACCCGTGTCCCCTGCATTGGCAGGCAGATTCTTAAGTATGGTTATTTTTGAGTCCACAAAATTTCATGATTTTTATAAACCCAATGCTGACTTCTGTAGAACAATTCAAAAGTTAATTAAGAAAGATCACCAAGCAAAAATATCAAAGTGTAGAAGAGGAAAAATTCTTACATATATAGCTTTACCAGAAAATGAACTGTATTATAAAGCAGCAACAGTATAAATACAGTGATAGTAAGGAGTTAGGTGAGCAGAGTAATAAAGAAAATAAATCCCAGGAGAGTTACCTGGTGGTCCAGTGGTTAGGACTCCAAGCTTTCACTCCTGTGGCCCGGGTTCAATCCCTGGTCAGGGAACTAAGATCCTGCAAGCCACATTGGTGCAGCAAAAAAAAAAAAAAGAAATCCCAAAAATTGTTATATAATCTGTAGTAATTAAGTAAAGGCTATCTTAGACGTTAATATGGAAGAAAAAAAGTTTCAGTAAATGGTAACAGGATAAATGCCTGGCAACGTAGACAGAAATCAATTTAGATTCTCATCTCGTATTATAGATGAAAAAAAAATCCTAATATACTATAAAAAATAAATGTGAAAGATTTAAAACATAAAAGGGAATTGATAATCCATACGATCAATAGAGGAATGAAAATGGGAGAGGATTGGTTCTACATGTTCAACATTCTGGCATTAGCAGAAAATATAAATAAAATAAGCTATTATTTGTAAACATAAAATTGACAAATAGTTGCATCATAGGAATATAGCTACCATCTGCATAAATGGTTTATATGTACTTTTAAGACTTAAGGATACATAAAGACAATTCACAAGGACAGTACGAAACTAGTTAATGTCGTAAACTGAAACACAAATAAAAGAACTAAAAATAGCAAACAAAGCATATGAAAAGGCATTCCAGCCTACTAGTATTTAGAAATGATTTAACAATGATGCTTGACATTTTAGGCTGTTATGTAAGCAGTTATTTAAAAAAATAAAATACTGATTTTTATGTGCTTTGTGCTACTACATACATTTCTTGAAATCTGTCCCCAAAAAATGTTTGTAAAAATTTTTTTAAATTATATCCAGTAATATAAACACACACTTTTATTCTCCAGGCGCTACCCTAGTTCTCTTCTTCTTTTCACAGATAAACTTCTCAAAAGAAGTTTCTATTCATTCTGTCTCCAAAACCTTTTCTCTTATTTAACCTTAGTCAGTATATTCCAGTCCGGATTCTGTGGAATTAACTTTGCCAAACCAGCCCTCATTTTCCCTGAATATAAGATATCATGTTTTAAATGTATTTCTTCCTTGAAACGTCCTCTCATCACCACTGTCTCCTGGTTGTCCTGCTGTTGTGTTGCATACCATTCCAGTGTGCTTTTCAGGCTCCTTATTCTCTTCTATTCATTAAAATATGAAGGTCCCTAAGGTTTAGTTTTTGGTTCTCCTATTCTCTATTTCTAAAAGACCTCACTCCTTCCTGGGCCTTCAGAGACAAGGATAACCCAGCTTCTAGGTTAACACTTCTAGCCATAGCACTCTGAAAGTTCTAGAACTGTACATCCAGCGTCAAGTCTTAGAATCTCTGCATCCTCCAGTTTCTGGTGACAGAAGCCACTTTTCTTTTGCCTATGGTGTTAGTATATAATGTAGTTGAAATGAATTAATTGATTGATTAATAGTTTTATGTTTCCTTCTGGCAAAAAGGGAAGTTTCAAGAGGGCCGGCACTTCATTTTCTTTCTTCACTTTTTTTTTTTTTTTGCGGTACGCGGGCCTCTCACTGTTGTGGCCTCTCCCATTGCGGAGCACAGGCTCCGGACGCGCAGGCTCAGCGGCCATGGCTCACGGGCCCAGCGGCTCCGCAGCATGTGGGATCTTCCCGGACCGGGGCACGAACCCGTGTCCCCTGCATCGGCAGGCGGACTCTCAACCACTGCGCCACCAGGGAATTGAGGTTGCAAAATCAGTCTTGGTATTACTTTCTTAAAAATAAACAAATGCAAAAAGATTTGAAAGTAAAACTTTAAATAACTTAAAAATATAAAGATGAACACTTGTGTAATTAGCACAAATACAAGCAAAAATACTGAAATATAGTAAAATAGATATTTAAGTACATAAGTACATTAATAAGGTTATCTGTGATGGTCTGGTGCCCCCTATGAACTAGATGCTTTTACTTATAGTTGCTTAATACTACCAATAAATGTTTTGACAAATTTAATCCGTTTATTTTATGATGAAGGCAGAAAAAAACAAGTGTTTTTAAATTACTAAACATGTGGGAGTACAATGAGTTGTATCTGTCCATAATTGTTTCTTTAAGAGCATACCTCTAGTTCCTTAGTCGGAGGAGAGCTTAAACAAGCTTTATTTGGGAACGCTCCCGGGCGAGGTTCACTGGTCCGAGAGAAAGGGGCCAGAGAAGTCGCGCCCGGGCGAGGGTTTGGGCAGAATTTATAGGGGAAGAAGGGAAAGGGGTGTGGTGAATCCGGGAGGGCGCAGGGTATTCGTTATTTGGTGGTCTTTTCGGGTATCGTGGCAATATCCGGTGCCGGTCGCATCAGTCTTGGGGCCATTAGTCCCACCCCTCGAAAGGCGGGAAGGCTGGGCAGGGTGGAAAGTCTCCAGGTCAGTTCCTGGAACTGGGTGGTCTGGAAAGTCTCCAGGTCAGTTTCTGGAACTGGGTGGTCCGGAAAGTTTCGGTCTGATGCAACCTGTGAGTCTGATTGCGTTCCCCTGCCTCGGGCCAGCTGGCCTTACACTTAGCCCTTAATCGTTCTTGCAAGCTTGATAATAAAGACAAGGATTTCATGATTTCTTGCTCTGACAACTACCGAGGTGTAGCAGCTCTGTTCTTTCTTTTCCAGAGAAAAATTGTTTCCTTGGAAGTGCTTTTTCACAGCCATTATGGAGTCTTCACAGCTCAGGGGAGTCCTTCCATCCCCAACTACTGCAACAAGCCGGTCTCCAGGACTTGCCAATGCTGATGAAGTCCAGTGAACAACTTCTCCAGGCCAGTCTCATTCCAACCACCCGCTTATGCTGAACAGTTTGAAGATTTGCTGAAGCATCTGATGGAGGAGAGCAGTGATTTGAGCCTTCTGGACCTTGCTGCCATCTACCAGAAACAACAGAAGACCATTGGAACCAGCTAAATGTCCATCGGTAGGGGACTAATCAAATAATGTAGGACACACCCATTCAATGGGAAGCAGTACAGCTATTTAAAAAGATAAAGCAGTTATCTATATATGAATGAGAAGATCTCCAAGTTAAAAAAGATAGATGCAGAACAGTGAGTATAGTATGCTATCTTTTATATTAAAAAAGGGGAAGAATGTAATAAAATAATGTACCTATATTCTCATCAGTTGACATATGCATAAAGAAACTGGAAGGATTTAAAAGACAGTAATAACTTCAAACTGTGGAAAAGGTTGGAAGCAGTTGTGTCAAAGTATACATTTATTCATATGCCCAAATTCCAATTTACTAGTAATTTCAAAAATGTAAGTTAGCAAAATATCCATAAAGGGAAAAGATCAGTAGCAGGGAAATACACACTCAAACATTGCTGGTGACAGTATTTTGGAAAAAAAAAAATTGTCTTCAATCAGCATTCTGCCCTTAGGATTTATCCAAAAACAGGTAAAGTTTTGTGCTCAGATTTTATAAAACAGTGGAGAACAAGAAAGTATATATTCAGGAACAAATGATGGGCAAGGGAACTATAGTATGTGTAGTTATCAGACAATTGTGTATCCATTTAAAAATTTGTGAGTAGAAAACAAAAGCACGAAAAATTTACTGATGATGGAATTCCATTGAGTGGCAAAAATTCAGGCTAAATTACTTACATAGCATAGTCACAATTTGGTATTTTAAAAGAGGCAAATGACATGTTTTAAATGATTAAAATTTGAAACTATGAACCAAAGTTATAACTGAAGTGTCTATTAAATTGTGTGGGCTAAGTTTTTTTTCTTTTTTGGGCTGCGTGGCTCGTGGGATCTTGGTTTCCGGATCAGGGATTGAACCCGGGCCACAGCAGTGAAAGCGCCGAGTCCTAACCATTAGACCACCAGGGCATTCCCCTGTGGGATAAGAATTTTAAAGTTTTTTTTATAGAGAAAAAACTTTAAGCATTTTCCCCCATGCTGCCTTTCAATTTCTACAAAAGCCGCATTTCATTGTCACTCAGAAGTAACAAAAGGAAGAAGCCAGGAAGTGTAAATCTCAAAGTATGCATTTAGGGGGACAGCTCAGCTGCCGTGAAAGGTTTAGGTCAAGCATAATATACATGCACCCATTCCAGCCCATTTAATGCCACATACAAAGTACCCCAAGAGGCCCCGCGGGCCCATCCTGCACAGCCCCGCCTTGCCCAAACCCCGCCCTTCCAGTCCCCCGCCCACTTCCTCTCATCCCCCACACGACCGCCCACTGGCGAGGTCAGGCGGCCGCGCAGCCGCAGTAGCTGCCACGGCCGCTCCTAGCCCGGGGGATCCTGGGAGCAGGCCTTTCCGGAAGGACCGGTTCGGCGTCGGGGCCTCGGCCCGTGTTGCAGCCCAGTGTTCCAGGCCCTTGCTCCACGACGGGCCCGTAGCCGCGGCGACGCTCTAAGGACAGCGGAGGGCGCGGCGGGCCGCTCGCTGAGGTGCCCGGCTTCGCCGCCGAGCGAACCCCGGGGCCGCAGGACGTGGCGGCACCTCCCCCTTGGCCCGGAGCGGAACTGCGGGAGGAGCGGCAACGCAGGCCGGACGCGGTGAACCGGGTCACTAAACTGCCTTCAGGTGATGAATTATCTACATAATAATCAGATTTGAGGTCCACAGCCCTCTGTGGTCCTGCTATAGAACAATTTTCAGAGAGTGACTGGTGTGTTCTGAGGTGTGCCACAGTGACTGTTTGCCCTTGATAAGGAAAGCAAGCTCTCTTGCTCTTGGGACATCCTCGTTTCCTTTAAAGCTTTCAGGTCATAACCGCTTTGGCCGGCATACATCTTTGTGCAAGAGGAAGGCTTTCACATGAAAGTGTCTCTTGGTAACGGTGAAATGGGCGTCTCCGCCCATTTACAGCCTTGCAAGGCAGGAACCACACGTTTTTTTACCAGCAATACTCACAGTTCGGTGGTTTTGCAAGGCTTTGATCAGCTTAGAATAGAAGGATTGCTTTGTGACGTGACCCTGGTACCAGGTGATGGAGATGAAATCTTCCCTGTTCATAGAGCTATGATGGCGTCTGCTAGTGATTATTTCAAGGCTATGTTCACAGGTGGAATGAAAGAACAAGATTTAATGTGCATTAAGCTTCATGGGGTGAACAAAGTTGGTCTGAAGAAAATAATTGATTTTATTTATACTGCAAAACTTTCTCTTAATATGGACACTCTTCAGGACACACTTGAAGCAGCCAGCTTTTTACAAATTTTACCTGTTTTAGACTTCTGTAAAGTGTTTCTTATTTCAGGAGTCTCTTTAGATAACTGTGTTGAAGTTGGACGAATTGCTAACACCTACAATCTTATAGAGGTAGATAAATATGTCAATAATTTCATCCTGAAGAATTTTCCTGCATTATTGAGTACTGGGGAGTTTCTAAAACTCCCTTTTGAACGGCTTGCCTTTGTGCTTTCTAGCAATAGTCTTAAGCACTGTACTGAACTTGAGCTTTTCAAGGCTGCCTGTCGCTGGCTAAGGTTGGAAGACCCTCGGATGGATTATGCTGCAAAATTAATGAAGAATATTCGATTTCCACTGATGACACCACAGGATCTCATCAATTATGTGCAGACAGTAGATTTCATGAGAACAGACAATACCTGTGTGAATTTGCTTTTGGAAGCTAGCAATTACCAAATGATGCCATATATGCAGCCAGTGATGCAGTCAGATAGAACTGCCATTAGATCTGACTCAACCCATTTGGTTACATTAGGAGGAGTTTTGAGGCAGCAGCTGGTTGTCAGTAAAGAATTACGGATGTATGATGAAAGGGCGCAAGAGTGGAGATCTTTAGCCCCAATGGATGCTCCTCGTTACCAGCATGGCATTGCTGTCATTGGAAACTTTCTTTATGTAGTTGGTGGTCAAAGTAATTATGATACAAAAGGAAAAACTGCCGTTGATACAGTTTTCAGATTTGACCCTCGGTATAATAAGTGGATGCAGGTTGCTTCGTTAAATGAAAAGCGCACATTTTTCCACTTGAGTGCTCTCAAAGGACATTTGTATGCCGTTGGTGGGCGAAGTGCAGCTGGTGAGCTGGCCACAGTAGAATGTTACAATCCAAGAATGAATGAGTGGAGCTATGTTGCAAAAATGAGTGAACCCCACTATGGCCATGCTGGAACAGTGTATGGAGGCTTAATGTATATTTCAGGAGGAATTACTCATGATACTTTCCAAAACGAGCTCATGTGTTTTGACCCTGATACAGACAAATGGACACAGAAGGCTCCAATGACTACAGTCAGAGGTCTGCATTGCATGTGTACAGTTGGAGACAAGCTCTATGTCATTGGTGGCAATCACTTCAGAGGAACAAGTGATTATGATGATGTTCTAAGCTGTGAATACTATTCACCGACCCTTGACCAGTGGACACCAATTGCTGCCATGTTAAGAGGTCAGAGTGATGTCGGAGTTGCCGTCTTTGAAAATAAAATCTATGTCGTAGGTGGATATTCTTGGAATAATCGTTGTATGGTAGAAATTGTCCAGAAATATGACCCAGAAAAGGATGAGTGGCATAAAGTTTTTGACCTTCCAGAGTCACTTGGTGGCATTCGAGCTTGTACTCTCACAGTTTTTCCACCTGAAGAAAACCCTGGGTCACCTTCCAGAGAATCACCTCTTTCAGCACCTTCAGATCATTCTTAGGACCAAGGTGTAAAATACCTTTGCAGTGCATCATGGATGATCCCATATTTCCCCTTCAGTTGTATCTTCTTACATTGATTGGTACAGTTATTAGATAAAAAGGTAATTGATGTTATTTGTATTGCTTGGCTTAGTATGTTTATCAAATGGTTAACAAATGTATTCTGAAAATGTATTCAACATAGCCATTTTAACAAATGTAAAAAGATAAGTAGAAAAATGTTTGTTAGATGTCTTTTTGTGGTGGTGTGTAAGTCAAAGTGTAGGTGATTGTAGTAAATGTATAATTATATTCATTATGCTTCAAAGTTGAAAGTTTTCATCTTTGACTACAAAACATCAAAGGGAGGCTGCCTGCTCTAACCTAAAATAATAAACAAATAAGGTCTCCAAGCCTTATTAGCTGCCTCCCTTTTTTCATAGAGTTTTTGACATAGCTGCCAACTCACCAGATTGTGTGGGTACATTCAGAATATGTGACGATTCTTAGGCAGACCAGAGAAATAATAAATTCAAAAATATTAACTCAAAAAATAGTACAACCCTAAGTCAGGATTTCATATCTTTCTGGGGAGAGGGAGAGAGAAAATACACACACACACACACACACACACACAATGTATATGCATGCATACACATAATTTTTAAATCAATTGGCACTTTAGCTATAGTGAAATTGTTTTTAAATTTAAGTTCTTTTCTGCCTAGCAGCTATTTCTATTCAAACGGGAATTCAGTACTAGAGAATAAATGTCTGTGTTGTCTTACTGAATTGAGGTAGATAAGAACTACAACATTAAATTGACAACCAAATTTGTCATTTGACTGAATTGTTACTACAGATGAAACTTGTTACTTTTTCTGCTTGTATATTGTTTTCTGTAGAGTTGCCTTTATACAGGTTATTTAGCAAAGTTCAAGTCTCAGAGAATTGCTTCTTCTCAGTAACTTTAGGCTCCGCTACATTCCACCTTTTTGTTCAGTAATATTTATGAACAAGACAAAGAAAAACACACTGATCAAAGCTATAGGTTTTAAAGTTCAGTCTCCCAACTTAGTCATTCTAACACGACTGTTTGATTTGAGGTGGTTGCCCTGGTGCTGCTCCAGCCCATGTGCATCCTGAGCTTTGTGTGATCTGCCTCAAGGCTGTAATCTGAGCAAGCAGAAGATATACTGTTTGGCATCAGGTCAGAAAAATGTCTTTTTGGCTATGTCTAAAGGACAGGACCAACTTCAGATTCCCTAAGAAGCCAGCTGTAGAAAGCCTAGGACACTGCTGTCTTGCATGCAGTACTAAAGTAGATCTTCAGCCTCTTCAATACCAAGGGCATCCCTACTGGTTCAGAACCACATGGGGAGATCTTAATGGGACCTTATCCGCAAATGGAATCATAAGAGTCCTCCGAAGTGAGTGATTCTGAAGAATCTGAAGAGTTACTTCCCTGGAATAATTGTCTACCTGAAGAAAAAATTTACATGTATACATTTACATACATATGTTTATATTTATATCCCTATACTTGGGAGATTGTCATAGTGTAAATCAGGAACAACCTTCTCTTTATTGACAACCTCATAATAAAACTCAGGAACCAAGACAAAAGGAATTGGCTTCAAGGGATCTGAACCTCACTGCCCATACAGGTATTGATTCATTTTAATGCTTTTATGATTTCTGCATTGGCAGAAAATTTCATACTTCCTATTTTTTTTAAATGATTCAATTTTTTATTACTAAAAATAGCACATTTGAGAACATTTAGGAAATAGAAAAAGTAGAAATTGCTAATAACTTTGTACATTGAATAAGCAAGAAATAGCATCCCAATTATTTCCTTAATTATTAATGAAGTTAAATATTTGTGTTTTTTGAGTAGCTGTGTTCCTCTTTAATCGAATGTTAATATCCTTTGCCCTTGTAATACCTATTGGAGTTGCTTCCTTTTTCATATCCAGTTATAGGATCTCTTTATATAATAAATATAATTTAACTGGCATTTGCTTGCATTGACTTTTTTTCTCACTCTGTTAGAGGTTTACAGAGGCAGGGCCGTTTAGTTAATTTTTGAGATCAAATTTGTCCATCTTTTTGCATTTTGACCTTTTGGGTATAATTTTGCTATGGTTCCTTTATTTTTTACATCATTTTGATGTATTACTTTTTTGGTGCTAATTCTGACGTGCTGAGATGGTATTGCCCCATGTCTGCTCTGCATAAGCTTTTCTCTTTCCCTTGTTGAGAAAAGGTCTCTGCCTTCTATTACATTTGACTGTGTTGCTTTGTAATTAACTAAATATTGTTCAGCCAGGTAAGTTAACTGCTCCACCTTTACCCCCTGCCTCCAGCCTCACACATCCCACCCCTCATTCTTTTACTGTATAACTTTCTGCAATTGACAGGACTCTTGATAATCATAAAACAGCTGACTGGTGTTATGCTAATTAAATCTAATTAAATCTGGAATTCCTTCCTTACAGATAAAGAAATTTGAGGTGACTAAAATGATTGGAAAGATATCTTTATTTTACAAGCTGATAGTTTTTTTTACAGAACATTTAGAAAAATATTTAAAAGAGGATAAAAGCTGCAAGCATGTAAAGCATTCTGTTAACATTTTATTTCTTGTTTTAGTTTTTCTGATAGTTTCAAAAATAAGCTTTTGTTAAGTTTCCTGATTATAAAAATAATTCCTATTACAGTAAGTACAGGAAAATGAAAGTGAACAGAGGGTGTAAATTATCAGTGATTCCACATGTCAAAAGTAACATGTTAATACTAGGTATATTATGAATTTATATATGTACAGACATTTGTCAAATACTTTGCAAATATGTCAGAACTTAAGCTAAAATCTGGATGATAAAAGGAAGTAAGTTCAGTTTCCAAAGGCACACACTACTTTCATTATGGCTTTCTCCAAGTTTTCTAAAATCTGTATGTATTAGAAAATAATATGTAAGGTGCTTTTTTCCTAATTATCAAATGCATGTGCATTAAGAAAAACATTCCATTTTAAAACCAGATAAAAATCCATATTTAATTTTTTTCCCACTTGTCAAGAGTAGTATTTCTGTAGATTACCTGCAAAGCAAACATATTTAATCATGTTCAAATTTTTCTGGTTTGTAATTAAAATTATCTTGTTCTGATTATAAAGACAAAATATACTCCTACAGAAAATTTCATTCAAAACTACAGAAGCATACTATCAGAAGTAAAACCAACGTTCTATCTGCAGCTCAACGATTGAAAGACCTTAGGGTAAGTTAACCTAAGCTTCATTTTCTCATTTGTCTATGGGATTGGTGGTGGGCATTAATAATTGTTATCTATATCAGAATTGGAAGGAGATAATATTATAAAGTGATTAGCATAAAACATACACAGAGAAGCATTTAGTAAGATATTTGTTACTGTCATTGTATTGCATAATTTTTTACTTTAGTTTTGTCTTAATGATTTTCACAAGTTCTTTTATTTGAAAGTGTTAAATGTCTATACAGTATTTCACCCATGAATGTGCCTTCATATTTTTTTTCCATTTCCCTATGGTTATATGTTTAAATATCTACCCCCAATTTTTTATCATAAATTAAGCAAATTTAATATTCTTTCAAAAAATTTTCTCTCTTATTACCCTGTGATAAGTTCTAAGTAAAATCTGAGTCAAATAGTGTAGGCTTTTTTAGGCTTTTGAAAAATATTTCCAGGATTGTGTGACTATGCGTTTCCACCAGAATATGTTTAGTGACTATTTCAAAGGCAATCTTGGCAGTTCCAGTTATCTTACTGTTTGGATTTATATTTCTTTAATTATTGGAAACACTGAATTTTTTGCTTATTGAGCATGTGCATTTTTTCATATGTGAATGATTTGTTCCTGTCTATTATTTTAAGTATCCTATTAGCTACAAAGACTTTTTTCCTCAATTTATGTCATTTTGGGGGGGGCTGGGCTATTCAATTTTTAAAAATTCAGATATAATGATATTTGTTTCAGGCATACAACATAATGATTCTATCTATGTATATATTATGAAATGATAAGTCTAATTAACTTCCATTACCACACATAGTTAATACAATTTTTTTCTTGTGATGAGAACGTTTAAGATCTACTCTTAGCAACTTTCAAATATACAATACAGTATTATTGATAGTCACCATGCTGAACATTATATCCCCAGGACTTATTTGTACCTTTTGACCACCTTGACACATTCAGTTTAATAGTCAAATATGTCTGTCTTTTATTGCATTTTGACCTTTTGGTGATAATTTTTTTTACATAGTACTGATGTCACGTTCCTTGTCCTCTATTGCTTTGTCAGTGCTTATTCTTAACGTGCTAAGGTAGCATTTACTGCTTGTCTCTTGTTCAGATAGCTTTTCTTTTTTCTGGTTGAAATGAAGATGAATTTTTAAAATAAATTTATGAAAATTCCTTTTATATTAAGACTATTTATCTTTACAGCAAGTATTTTCCCATGTTTCTTTGAGTGCATGTCTTAACATACAAGGTATTTTTTTTTTTTTTTTTTTTTGCGGTACGTGGGCCTCTCACTGCTGTGGCCTCTCCCGTTGTGGAGCACAGGCTCAGCGGCCATGGCTCATGGGCCTAGCCACTCTGCGGCACGTGGGATCTTCCCAGACCGGGGCACGAACCCGTGTCCCCTGCATCGGCAGGCGGACTCCCAACCACTGCACCACCAGGGAAGCCCCCAAGGTATTTTTTGTAATGTAGTGAAATTAGTTTTTCCTTTGTCATTTTTTTAATGCTGTCTTGCACAACTTCCCCCCATCATGTGAAGGTGTAATTACCCTGGTATTTTATGTTATTGTTATGGATACAGCTTTTTACTAGTATTCTGTTTCCAAGTTATTATCCACTTGTTCCATCACAACTTTTTGAATAATCTTTACTTTCTCACTGAATTTTTATGCTTTGTAAACATCATGTAATAAAGGTCTTATTTATAATATGGGCAAACTAGGGTCTTTTTCTTCAGTTATAATGATATTTTATTCAAGTTGTCCTTGGCATGTAGATTGCTGTTTTGAATGGGGTTTTGTTTTCACATTATATTTCAAACTATTGCAGTAGTAGGAAATACATGAATTTACCATGTTTTTGTTATTACTCTCATTGATTCTTAACATTTTGAGGGGATTTTGGGGGATTCTCTTTTTTTACCTTAGAGAGTCATGTTATCTGCATAGTATAAAAACCTTGTTTCATATTATTTGTATCATAATTTAAAGCATTGGTTAATACTTCCAGCAGATTATAGTTGTAACACGAGGCATTGTGCCTTGTAGGTAATTTTAATAGGGATAATTCTAGAATTAGAATTTTAAATTCCTTTGTTAAAGAGAGGTATTCTTTATTTTCTTTTAATTAAAAACAATTTTTTTTATTGGGGTATAGTTGCTTTACAATGTTGTTAGTTTCCACCGTACAGTGGAGTTCCCTGTGTTATGTATATAGCAGGTTCTTATTAGTTATCTATTTTATACATATTAGTGTATATATGTCAAGCCCCATCTCCCAATTCATCCCCTCCCACCCCATCCCCCACTTTTCCCTCTTGGTGTCCATATGTTTGTTCTCTGTATCTGTCTCTATTTCTGCCTTGCAAACCAACTCATCTGTGCCATTTTTCTAGATTCCACATACATGTGTTAATTTTTGGCTGTGTTGTGTCTTTGTTGCTGTGCATGGGCTTTCTCTAGTTGTGGCGAGCAGGGGCTGCTCTTCATTGTGGACTCAGTAGTTGCAGCGCGTGGGCTCTAGAGTGCAGGCTTGGTAGTTGTGGTGCACGGGCTTAGTTGCTCTGTGGCATGTGGGATCTTACCGGACCGGGGATCAAACCCGTGTCCCCTGCATTGGCAGGCAGATTCTTAAACACTGCACCACCAGGGAAATTTCCATACTTTTAAAAATGAATGTTTTGGAATTTCTCCCCCGATTTTGATACCTAATCTGTGTTGCTAGTATCCATTTTTAAGCATATATTTGAATGGCAGAATGATGGTTGAAAAAAGACTTAGATATTCACTAAAGATGATTGCATACACTACAGAACTGCTTATGTTGTGGTCCTTAACCAAATGCACTAATAATAGATAGTTCCTCTATTTTCTTGGTAACAGTCTCTGAACAACTACTTTCTAGGGGTTGATGTTATTCTGCCACCTACTGGTTGTAAGTCAAAATCCTTAGTTAGATGGATTACAAAAAATGTAGGCTTTTTAAAAAAACAGTAATGACAAAAACCAGCAGAAGTTTTTATTGTGTATGTGAAAGTTCTGTCTTCAGGTGATACTCAAATAAATGAATACAAAATCCCTATGGTAACTCTTAGTGTATAGAGAGGGCCAGATATTCAGAGAAAAAAAATTTTTCCTGTGGTTCCATTAAAGAAATTTTTTAAATTGAAATACAGTTGATGTGCAATATTATATAAGGTGTACAGTATAGTGATTTATAGTTTTAAATGTTATACTCAATTTAGTTGTTATAAAATATTGGCTATATTCCCTGTGTTGTACAATATATCCTTGTAGCTTACTTTATACGTAATAGTTTGTACCTCATAATCTCCTATCCCTTGTATTGCCCCTTCCCCCTTCCCTCTCCCCACTGGTAACCATTAGTTTGTTTTCTATATATGTGAGTCTGCTTGTGTTATATTCTCTAGTTTGTTGTGGTTTTTAGATTCCACACGTAAGTAATACAGTATTTGTCTTTGTCTGACTTATTTCATTTAGTGTAATACCGTCCAAGTCCATCCATGTTGCTACCAATGGCAAAATTTCATTCTTTTTTTTGGCTGAGAGGTATTCCATTGTATATAGATACCACGTCTTTATCCATTTACTTCTGTATATTGGCAGTTGTAAAGCTGCTATGAACATTGGGGTGCATGTATCTTTTTAAATTATTTGGTTGCATCTTAGTTGCAGCATGTGGGATTTTCGTTGCGGCATGTGGGATCTTTGTTGTGGCATGTGGGATCTTTCATTGCAGCGCATGGAATCTTTCATTGCAGCGCACGGGCTCTTCATTGCGGCGCGCAGGCTCCAGAGCATGCGGGCTCAGTAGTTGTGGCGTGTGGGCTCTAGAGTGCATGGGCTCAGTAGTTGCGGCATGCAGGCTTAGTTGCCCTGTGGCATGTGGGATCTTAATTCCCTGACCAGGGATCAAACCCATGTCCCCTGCATTGGAAGGTGGATTCTTAACTACTGGACCACCAGTGAAGTCCCACACGTATCTTTTTGAATCGGTGTTTTTGTTTTTTCCGATATGTGTTGCTGGGTCATGTGGTAGTTCTATTTGTAGTTTTTTGAGAAACCTCCGTACTGTTCTCCACAGTGGCTGCACCAATCTACATTCCCACCAACAGTGTACAAGGGTTCCATTTTCTCCACAGCCTCACCAACATTTGTTATTTGTGTTCTTTTTGATGATAGCCATTCTGACAGGGGTGAGGTGACATTTCATTGTGGCTTTGATTTGCATTTCCCTGATGATTAGCAATGTTGAACATCTTTTCCTGTGCCTCTTAGCCATCTGCATTTCCTCTTTGGGAAAATATCTGTTCAGTTCTTCCCATTTTTAATCAGGCTGTTAATTTTTTGATGTTAAGTTGTATGAGCTGTTTATATATGTTAGATATTAACACCTTATAGGTCATATCATTTGCAAATATCTTCTCCCAATCAATAAATTATCTTTTCATTTTGTTGGTGGTTTCCTTTGCTGTGCAAAATCTTCTCAATTAGGTCACATTTGTTTATTTTTGCTTTTATTTACTTTGTTTTAGGAGACAGATCAAAAAAAAGATTGCTACAATTTATGTCAAAGGGTGTTCTGCCTATGTTTTCCTCTAGGAGTTCTGTGGTATCCAATCTTACATTTAGGTCTTTTTTTTTTTTTTTTTTTTGCAGTACACGGGCGTCTCACTGTTGTGGCCTCTCCTGTTGCGGATCACAGGCTCAGCGGCCATGGCTCACAGGCCCAACTGCTCCACGGCATGTGGGATCTTCCCGGACCGGGGCACAAACCCGCGTCCCCTGCATCAGCAGGCAGACTCTAAACCACTGCGCCACCAGGGAAGCCCCTTACATTTAGCTCTTTAATCCACTTTGAGTTTATTTTTGTATATGGTGTTAGAGGATGTTCTAATTTCATGCTTTTACATGTAGCTGTCCAGTTTTCCCAGCACCACTTATTGAAGAGACTGCCTTTTCTCTATTGTATATTCTTGCCTCCTTTGTCATAGATTAACTGACCATAAATACATCAGTTTATTTCTGGGCTCTATATTTTTCCATTGATCTATGTGTCTGTTTTTGTGCCAGTACATACTGCCTTGATTATTGTAGCTTTGTAATATACCCTGAAGTCAGAGAACATTATTCTTCTAGCTCTATTCTTCTTTCTCAAGATTGTTTTGGCTATTTGGGGTCTTTTGTGTTTCCATACAAATTTTAAAATTATTTGTTCTAGGTTGATGAAAAATGCTCTTGGTATTTTGATAGAGATTGCTTTGAATTGTAGATTGCCTTTGGTAGTTTGGTCATTCTAACTATATTAATTCTTCCAGTCCAAGAACACGGTATTTCTTTCCATCTGTGATGTCTTCAATTTCTTTCATAAGTGTCTTACAGTTTCTGAGTACAGGTCTTTTACCTCCTTAGCTAGGTTTATTCCTAGGTATTTTATTTGTTTTGGTATGATGGTGAATGGGATTGTTTACTTAATTTATTGTTCTGATAGTTCGTTGTTAGTATACAGAAATGTAAGAGATTTCTGTATATTAATTTTGTATCCTGCAACTTTACCGAATTCACTGACTAGCTCTAGTAGTTTTCTGATGGCATCTTTAGGATTTTCTGTGAATAGTATCATGTCATCTGCCAATAGTGACAGTTTTTCTTCTTTTCCAATTCAGATTCCTTTTATTTCTTTTTCCTTTCTGGACTTTTCTAGGACTTCCAAGACTATGTTGAATAAAAGTGGCAAGAGTGGGCATCCTTGTCTTGTTCCTGATCTTAGAGGAAATGCGTTCAACTTCTCACTGAATATGTTAGCTGTGGGCTTGTCATATATAGCCTCTATTACCTTATGTTCCCTTTATGTCCACTTTCTAGAGTTTTATCATAAATGGATGTTGAATTTTGTCAAAAGCTTTTTCTGCATCTACTGAGATGATCATATGGTTTTTATTCTTCAGTTTTAATGTGCTGTATCATGTATCACATTGATTTGTGGATATTGAAAAGTCCTTGCATCCCTGGGATAAATCCTACTTGACCATGATATATGATCCTTTTACTGTATTGTTGGATTCAGTTTGCTAATATTTTTTTGAGTATTTTTGCAACTATCTTCATCAGTGATACTGGCCTGTAATTTTGTGTGTGTGTGTGGTATCTTTGGTTTTGGTTTCAGGGTGATGCTGGCCTCATAAAATGAGTATGGAAGTGTTCCTTCCTCTGCAATTTTTGGGACTAATTTGAGGACAGGTGTTAATCCTTCTTTAAATGTTTGGTACAGTTCACCTGTGAAGCCATCTGGTCCTGGACTTTGTTGGGGGTTTTTCAAATTATTGATTCAGTATCACTATTGGTAATTGGTCTGTTCACATTTTCTATTTCTTCCTGATTTGGTCTTGGGAGATGGTACCTTTCTAAGATTTGTCCATTTTACTGGCATATAGTTTTGTAGTAGTCTTTTAGGATCCTTTGTATTTCTGTGATCTGGGTTGTAACGTCCCCTTTTTCATTTCTGAGTTTATTGATTTGGGCCCTCTCCCCTTTTTTCTTGATGAGCCTAGCTAAAGTTTTTCAATTTTATTTATCTTTTCAAAGAACCAACTCAGTTTCATTGAGTTTCAGTTCAACTGAGTTTCATTTGTTTTTTAGTCTGTATTTCTGCTCTGATCTTTCTTTTCTTCTACTAACTTTGGGTTTTGTTTGTTTTTTCTCTAGTTCCTTTAGGTGTAAAGAAAGATTGAGACTTTCCTAGTTTCCTGAGGTAAGTTTGTATCACTATAAACTTTCCTCTTAGAACTGCTTTTGCTACGTCTTGTAGATTTTGGATTGCATTGTTTTCATTTTCAGTTGCCTTTAAGTATTTTTTGATTTCCTCTTTGATTTCTGCAGTGATCCATTGGTTGTTTAGCAGCATATTGTTTAGCCTCCACGTGTTTGTGTTTTTTTGCACAAAACACAACTTTGTAGTTGACCTGTAGTCTCATAGTGTTGTGGTCAGAAAAGATGCGTGATATGATTTCAGTTTTAAATTTACTGAGGTTTATTTTGTGCCCTAGCATGTGATCTATACTGGAGAATGGTCCACGTGCACTTGAACGTGTATTCTGCTACTTTCGAATGGAATCCTCTCTATATATATCAATTAAGCCCATCTGCTCTAATATGTCACTTAAGACCAGTGTTTCCTTATTGATTTTCTGTCTGGATGATCTGTCCATTGATGTAAATGGGGTTTTAAAGTCCCCTACTATTATTGTGTTACCATCAACTTCTTTTATGTCTGTTAATGTGTGTCATACATGTATATAGGTGCTCCTATGTTGGATGCATATATAGTTACAATTATAATTTATTCTTGGATTGATCCCTTGATCATTATGTAGTGTCCTTTGTCCCTTGTGACAGTCTGTTTTAAAGTCTATTTTGTCTGATAAGTATTGCTACTATGGCTTTCTTTTGACTTCCATTTGTGTGGAATACCTTTATCCATCCTCTCACCTTCACTCTGTGTCTCTAAATCTGTAGTCTCCTGTAGGCAGTGTGTGTGTGTGTATATACACACACACACACACACACACACACACACCTGCCTTATTCTTGTGTCCCTTCAGCCACTCTGTGTCTTCTGATTGGAGCATTTAGTCCATTTGCATTTAAGGTAATTATCAACATGATATTCTTATTGCCATTTTGTTAATTGTTTAGGGGTTGTTTTTGTAGGTCTTTTTTCCCCTTTTCTTTTGTTCTCATGATTTGATGGCTATCTTTAATGTTGTTTGGTTTTCCTTTGTGTGTGCATTATAGATTTTTGGTTTTTGGTTCCCATGAGGTTTTTATATAGCAATCTGTATATCACACACACACACACACACACACACACACACACACAGGATTAAGTTGCTGGTCTCTTAATTTCAAATGCATTGTACTTTCCTCCCCTCACAATTACTGATTTTGATATATTTTACATATAATTGTTTTGTGTATCCCCTAACTGCTTATTGTGGATATAGACGATTTGATTACTTTTGTCTTTTAAGCTTCCTACTAGCTTTGTGCTTGGATGATTTCCTACCTTTACTGTATGTTTGCCTTTACTGGTGAGCTTTTCATTCCATAATTTTGTTTCTAGTTGTCACTTTTTTTTTTGCCTAGAAAAGTTCCTTTATCATTTGTAAAGCTGGTTTGGTGGTGCTGTACTCTTTTAGCTTTTGCCTGTACATGAAGCTTTTGATTTTGCCACCAAATCTGAAGGAGAGCCTTGCTAGATAGAGTATTCTTGGCTGGATACACCCTCCTCAAGTACCATAGCAAAGGTTTTTCCTCTAGAGCCTTGCTAGATATTCTTGGCTGCAAACACCCTCCTCAAGTACCATAGCAAAGGTTTTTCCCTTTCATAATTTTAAATATATTGTGCCACTCCCTTCTGGCTTGCAGAGTTTCTGCCGAAAAATCACTTGATAGTCTTATGGGGATTCCCTTGTATGTTTGTTGCTTTTCTTTTGCTGCTTTTAATATTCTCTTTAATTTTTCTCATTTTAATTACAATGTGTCTTGGTGTGTTCCTCTTGGGGTTAATCCTCTATGGGACTCTGTGCTTCCTGGACTTGGGTGACTGTTTCCTTTCCCAGGTTAGGGAAGTTTTCAAGTATTATGTCTTCAAATGTGTTTTCAGCTCCTTTCCCCCTCTCTCTTCTCATTCTAGGACCCCTATAATGCAAATATTAGTGTGCTTATTGTAGTCCCAGAGGTATCTGTAACTGTCCTCATTTCTTTTCATTCTTTCTTTCCAGTGGCAGTGATTTACATGACTGTCTTCCAGCTCACTGATTCATTTCTCTGTATCATTTAGTCTGCTGTTGATTCCTTCATATATATTTTTCATTTCAGTAATTGTATTCTTCATATCTGTTTGGTGGTTCTGTATATTTTCTAACTCTGTTAAAAACGTCTAACTTCTCGCTCCATTCTTCTCCCAGGTTCTTTGATCATCTGTACCATCATTACCCTGAATTCTTCTCCTCAGGTAAGTTGTGTATCTCCACTTCCTTCTTCCTTCGTCTGGAACATGTTCCTCAGCAACCTCATTTTGTCTGTTTCCTGACCTTGGAGAAGGGGCCTTCTGTAGGAGATGTCTTATGCGTCCCAGCAGTGCACTCCCATCTCACTTCCCATGCTATATGCTCTAGGCATTTCCCCCATGAGGATTGTGTGGGTCTTTCTGTTGTAGTGGGCTGACTATGTGGGAGGTCTGGTAGGCTTCGTTAGCCCGCAGTGTGGTTGGTTGCCAGGCCCTGCCTGGTGCAGAGGCTGCCAGCTGCTGGTTAGTGGGGCCTTGTCACTGGGAAGCTGACTGCAAGACCCCAGGGGGGACACAGGGCTAGTGCTGGCTCACTGGTAGGTGGAGCCAAGGTCCAGAAGACTCTGGGGCTGTTGCCTGCCCATGTCCCAAGGTTAGTGCTGGACTACTGGCAGGCAGAGCCAGGTCCTGGAGTCTGGCTGCAGGGCCCAGGGATCACACAGCTGGTGTCAGATCACTAGTGGGGGTTGGGGGAGGTGGTTCCTGACACAGTTGGGTACAGGGTCCAGGGTGTCCCCAAGCTTGTTTTGGCCTGCTAGTGGGCAAGGCTGGGGACCAGCTTATCCCAGGGCAGGGTGTAGCTAGCTGTGGGTAGACTGGGTCCATTGGCTGGAGAACTGTGGTTTTGAATCGGTGTCTGCCTCCCTAATGGGTAAGGCTGGTCTGGAGCACAAGTGCTTGCCCACTGGTGGGTGGAGCCATGTCTAGAGGCCTCTGTGGGCTTTGGAGGTCCTTATACAGCCTGTCTGCTGTGTTCCCACCTAGTAAGTTGCTTGGGCTGAGGTGTCCCAGCACTGGCATCTACAGGCTGTTGGGTGGGGTCAGGTCTTGGCACTGATGAGCTAGAGAGAGGATCCCACAACAGTGCTTGCCCGCACCAGTGTCCACGTGGTAGAGAGAGCTCCCAAGTATGGCTGCTGCCAGTGCCCATGTACCCAGGGTGAGCTGCAGCCCCCCGGCCCCCCACTGCCACCTCTCTCAGACTCTCCAGGACCAGCAGGTAGGTCTGGCCCAGGCTTCTGTCAATTTACTGCTTTTTCCCTGGGTCCCACTGCAGGGAGATTCTGTGCCCTTTAAAAGGGGAGTCAATGTTGTGAGCCTCAACTGGTGGGGAAATAAAGCCCCACTGACCTTCAAAGCCAAATGCTCTGGGGGCTCGACTTCTTGGTGCAGGACCCCCTGGCTGGGGAGCCCAACATGGGGCTCAGAAGTTACTCCTAGGAGAGAACCTCTGCAATACAACTCTTCTCCAGTTTGTGGGTCTCCCATCCCGGGGGGTATGGGACATGGTTATATCTAAGTCTGCCCCTCCTACCCATTCTCATCGTGGTTCCTTTTTTATGTCTTTAGTTTTAGAAGATCTCTTCTGGTTGGTTCTGGTCTTTTTCATTGATGGTTGTTCTGCAAGTACTTGTGATTTTGGTGTGCTCATGAGAGGAGGTAAGCTCAGGGTCTTTCTACTCCACCATCTTGGCCAAAGAGAGTATCTTTGATACAACACAAAAACACAGATTTAAATATCTTTGACCTTTATCTTATTGATAAATTCATATAATTTGAGTTTTATAAAAAATCTGCACCATTTCATCTGGATTCTAAGCATTCACACCGACTACTATGTGGTTTTTTTAATGGATTGTAAACTAAAGAGCTTCAGCTTACAAAGTATCACACTAACAGAGTAAATCTTTTCAGTGGCAGAAAGAATTTAATGTGCAAATATCCAGGTATAAGTAAACTTGATTAACTTATAATATTCTGAGAACTTTTATATATTGGTTTGCCCATGCAGATGCTAGGATCAGATCACTGCTCTACCCACAAAGCTTTCATCCACCCCAGACAACAACACATACATAGCACACGTGTGTGATACAGAGTGGCTTCTGGACCAGCTGATCCAAATTCTTTTTAGTACCATCCCTGGGTTCCAAGAAAGCCTATTTCTTGGCTAGGGAACTACCCATTTCCTCTATCTCCAAAACACTGTCTCAGAGCAGAATATTCTCATACTGAGTATTCTTTCTCCCAGGATGGATATGATTGAAAACAGGTGACCTCTTAATTATGCCTCCTGAAGCCTGTCAAAATGCACTTTCTATAACCTTCCTTGTTCCTTCTGTTCTATTTAATACAGTATTAGAACAAGATGAATATAAAGCTGCTGATGGCAGTTAAGGTCTGTTACCTGAGCTCAGATGTTTCATTGTGTATACAGCCCTTTCCCAATTTTAAGTTCATGCAGTATTCTAGCTCTTTATTGGCCCATCTTCCAGGAGGCTGTGACTATAGAGGTAGAGGTTTATCATTTTTTGCGTCGTTTCACCTAAGAGCCCATCAGCAGAGTCTATATTTGTGAATGGAGGGCAAGTCTAATTTCTACTGACTGAACTTTTATCTTAGTTCGGAAGGATACTTTATCACTTAGAAGCCAACACATTCCAGCCAGGAATTAGTGATCCATAAAAACAACTCATTTCTTCCTACTAGGCAGAGTGTTTGGTTATTAATCCCTCCATCCTTCTCCAGATAACACAGATTTCACAAACCTTCTATGCATCTTATGTATACAGGCCCACTCAAAGGCATCACTTAAGCTCAGAGAATGGGGAAAGAGGGTTTTCTAACTTTCCAGTCTGACTGACTCTCCATTAATGAGCTAACCTGTGCCCTCAACTTTTCCTACTTCATCCTATAAGGGGAGTGGGTTATGGATTCCACTTACATTGTCCACTTAGTTTACTTCTCCATCTTCCATATCTGCATTTCTCATTCACCCCTACCACTTACCTCATAGTACACTTACCAGCCATGTGCAACACGTTCCTGGCTATCATTTGGGAGGAATACTGCTGTGTGTAGACCAAGCTCAAGGAGATGCCTCTAGTTAGCCCCCAAACTCAGTGTCCAGAAATGGGTTTTTACATATCCTGCTGGGTGCTTGCAGCTGGTCAGAGCTCCCAGTGGACAACCTGCTGATGTGGACTACCTACTGGGGCACAGTAGAGAAGCCCCATCAAGATCTAGGTAGCGATCAGGATTATAACTTTGAGAATGACCTAAGTCTGCTGAAGCATTGGTTGTGTGCAGAGGCAGGAGCCGCAAGGGGACTTCGTTCAGGACAGTGGTAGAACTGGGGTCATCTCGTTACTGCTACTAACCAGTCTCGAACTACAATCAAGTCACTAGCTGGATGTTTTGTTAAAACATCATTAAAACTGATTATTCTCCTATCCATAATCTCACTTCCCTGGGTTACTTACTATATCAGTGATGTTGCTGGACCAACACCATTCTATTTGGAGAGATGTGCAGATGACTGAAGATGGTGGTATCAGGCACAAGAAAAATGCATAACCTGCCACTCCAATGCTCTATCCCTGCATAGAAAGAGTGGTTAATTTTTCTCTAGTATCCTTTACTGTCACCATCCCACTGCTGGCTTTCAGAAGAGCATGGTCAAAAGAAAAATCTCAACAGTACTACAATTTAACTCTTAATAGCCTTTGTCCATCCCATAGGAATGACTTTACACCCCAGACCTTACCTCTACCACAGTCTCAACAGTTCTCTTCTACTCAAGGTGACCTATAAAAACGGCTTTTATTAATACCCAGAATATAATGCTGAGAAACACTGTTCTCTCACATCATAGACTATTATCTATTTTCTCATACATCTCTAATCATCATCTTAAAGGATCTGAGCCATGTGGTCACTTTGATACAACAGAGCAGCAACCTGATTCCCAAACCAGATGCAAAGCTTCATACAGTGGGTTTTCATACGCTGCATTCCTCATTTATCCTGGCATTATATTTTCCAAAGAAAAACAGGAATGGGATTCTCCTTAGTTCCCTTGCGTGGGGGAACACAAGGTGATCTTCCTAACATTTCTAAAGAAATGTGGCCAACAACACAACCCTCTCAGCTTTAGAGTGACTGTAAGAAAGCAGCAAGGGGCTTCCCTGGTGGCGCAGTGGTTGAGAATCTGCCTGCCAATGCAGGGGACACGGGTTCGAACCCTGGTCTGGGAAGATCCCACATGCCACGGAGCAACTAGGCCCGTGAGCCACAACTACTGAGCCTGCGCGTCTGGAGCCTGTGCTCCGCAACAAGAGAGGCCGCGACAGTGAGAGGCCCGCGCACCGCGATGAAGAGTGGCCCCCGCTCGCCGCAACTAGAGAAAGCCCTCACACAGAAACGAAGACCCAACACAGCCAAAAGTACATTAAAAAAATAAAATAATTAAAAAAAAAAAAAGGCAGCAAGGACTACCCAAGCTCCACTGTGTTCCTAGAACCTTTAGAAAAAACACTAGTTCACATGAGCTCAAACATTTCAATCCTGAACTGATACCCTCTTCCCTGAGTTCCTTAGAATCAGGTAAACCAAGCTCAAAGCATGTACAAATCCCCTTACCCCTCCTTCCTACTGAGCCTCATCATGGTTCTTCATGGTGAGTACTCTCACTTGCTGCAAGTTAGGACACCTGACTTGGGTTAACTATAGAGCTGATCCTGGGGTGTCTAGCTGGGCTTCATTACAACTCCAGGAAAGAAAGTCATGTGAGAGCATCCAGAGAGAACTAGCAGTCTTTCAACTGTGCTCTTAGTGGTCAGAGAGAAGAGAATTTGGTGTTAATTTTTTTGGACGCTACTAATTTTTTTGGAGGGTGAGGGTGGAATATGCTCCCTTTTACTTTATGCATATAAGTAATGTTTTTAACTGTTCAAAAAATATCTGAAAGATTTGAGAAAAGCTCTGTTTCCTTCAACTAATGTGACAAGAAAAAAGGTCCAGAGATTTAGGTCTGTCCATAATATTCTCATAGCTATAGTGTAGACATATTGTACATTAAAAACTCAGCATTGTTGTGACCACCTAGAGGGGTGGGATACGGACGGTGAGAGGGAGACTCAAGAGGGAGGAGATATGGGGATATATGTATATGTGTAGCTGATTCATTTTGTTATACAGCAGAAACTAACACAACATTGTAAAGCAATTATACTCCAATAAAGATGTTGAAAAAAAGAAATACTGGCATCAAAGCATAAAAAAATTAAAAAAACCTCAGCAATGTGAACACATCTTGTACCCAAGTCCCTTGAAATAAGATTATCAAAAGCACTGATTCTGAAGACTTCCTGGAAGATAAAAACATATTTCATAGTCTTCGCTCTAAGAGCAGAACGCACAACTTAAAACCATATAGCTAGAGAAATAGAGCGAGACTCTGACAGATTTTATCTTCCAAGGACAGCAACAATGCTGTCTCCCACCCCATGTGTGCCTTGAAAACTATGCCATTTCTCACCAACTTGAGGTTGGTCTACTTCATCCCTCTTTAAATAATGGAAAGGCTTGTATTGGGCTGCACCCCGAAGGCCTCCAAGCCCCGTGGCTGCCCAGCCTGAAGACCTAAGAAAGAGCCCACAGACAGTGGAAACATCAATGTCTTACTGGACAGGGAATCTTAAGAAAAAGGTCCTGCAGCGACACCCCGTGGACAGCAAGCAAGACGTGGCAGCAATCTTACCTATTTGAGGGAAGCTACTATTATACAGGCAATTTTTATCAGATTGGCTCATCAGTTACCAAGGAAACCAGTAGCAGAGGCCCTTCCATCACAACCCCTCAGGTTAATGACCAACATCAGAGCAGATACTGATATTTCCCTTTTATGAGCTAGCAGGTGGAGCCGTTTTGGCCTAAGCATTAGACCAATCACTAGGTGGGCCCGGGGCCCGGGGCGAGCAGGCTGGTGGGCGTGGGGTGTGAGGGAAGTGGGGGCTGGTCTAGCGGGGGATGCACGAAGAGCAAGAGAACAGCCGTCCTGAGTGTCCTGACCACACACCCCACCCCTACGCACCCTACACGACCCTTATGATCTCCATCCGCCCCTCTTCTGAGACACCCCCGGGGTCAGGTACATAGCGGCGCACCGCAACCAGATACCACAAATGCAATACACACAACAGCTGCTAAGAAGTGTCAAGAGTAAGCTAGGCCCTTGGCACACAGGGCAGGAAGAAGGCAAGTCTTCAGTTGCCCCCCCTATGGCGGCATGAGCCAGATGGATTTCCCATGGCATCTCGCTGCACACCCAGCCATCAGACTCATTTTGCAGCCTGGCCACCACGGTGGCCCAGTCCACAAGCTGATTCCCTGCCCTCAGCCTAGCGAGGAAGTCTAGCAATACAATACAGGGAGGTCGTGACCAGTAAGCAAAATACAAGCCTTAACAGCATTCTGAGATAACAACACCCCTACCTGTGGTTTCTGTCCTGGCCTGCAGTACCATACCGCCTGTCCACCCTCAGTCCCCACAGCCGGCGCCAAATAATGGAGCCTTTCAATTAGCAAGGCATCAGCAGGGTTGGAAGGCAGGTGGAAATACCAGCACTTATCTTTACCAGGCCATTCCTGAACTGCATAGCCAAGAAAGTGGGATTCCTTGGTTGATATCGATGTCTATGGTGAGAAAGGAAGACAAGAAAGAGTACAGCCATTTTGAAAAAAAGACCAGACAACGGTCTTGGGCAAAACAGATCTTGCAAGCTAGAGAACAAAGGCCAAGGGGTCCTGAGTCCTGAGGGTGGGATCAGAGAGGGGGACAACATCCTCCCAGGAATAAAAGATGATCTCTGTTACATTAACGAGTATACCTAGTTGCCACAAGGGAAGAAGCTCAACTACAGATTTCAACCTTACCTGTTCCGGGGCTCTCTTGCAGAAGCTCCTCACGCACTCCTTTCCCCTCCCAGAAGCGTTCCGTAACCTGAGCGCCACCATGGAGCCTCCTGCTGCTGAACCAAGATGTGTAACGATCTCTGGAAATTGTCAGGGATCATGACACAAACCCTCCCCTTTGTTATAAAAGCAACTGGCCTCTTCCACTCAGGAAGCTGCTTCTTTTCCTCCGCCCCCCACCCCAGCCTTCTCCCTTGTGCACAAGCTCTTTTTTTTTTTTTTTTTTTTTTTTTTTACGGGACACGGGCCTCTCACTGCTGTAGCCTCTCCCGCTGCAGAGCACAGGCTCCGGGCCTGCAGGCCCGCCGGCCATGGCCCGCGGGCCCAGCCGCTCCATGGCATGTGGGATCCTCCCGGACCGGGGCACGAACCCGTGTCCCCTGCATCGGCAGGCGGACTCTCAACCACTGCGCCACCAAGGAAGCCCAAGCTGTCTCTTTTAATAAAAATCTTTGCTTGCCTAAGAGTCTTGTGGAAGTAGTATCATTTCTGTGGTACTGCTGCCCAAGAATCTGGAAAGGGCCCGGTAACAATGGGAGTCCTGTTTCTTTCCCACAGCTGTCCTAGATCCTGAAGAGTGGTCCTTTGCGTTGCTCTACGCATCATGGAAGCCTTCTGTAACGGCTTCCACCTGTTGTAAGACACTGCAAACTGCATAGAACTGTTGTTCCAACGCACTACATCACGGCTCCGCCCCCTTCCACAGCTGGGCCCAGAAGCGCCAGGGTATTAGTACTTTGCCATCGCCAAAGGCCCAAACCACACCCTGCCGGGAAAGTGGCCACACCCAATTCACAAGCCTGTCCTCAGTTAATATCCCTGAAGCCTGTGGCTTTTAACTGTTTAGGGGTTTGGGGTTGGGGGTACGCTCCTTTAACCAAACAGATAACCCCCAAACCATCGGATAGGAAACCCAGGTCCTCGCGTTTTGCCTTCACCAGCCAGTCCCGGGCAGTCAGATCGGCCACAAGCACAGGGCTGCTAGTTTTAAACTGCAAGGAGCCTCTGAGGTTAACAGGATATCATCAGCATAAGGGTCGAGAAAGACATGCCTCATGGTAGACAGCTGCCACAGGTCCCACTTGCCAGTGGATGGCCACCTTGGGATCATCCCCCCTCCCTACCCCGTTATCCGTCATTATTTCCCGACATCTCAGCACTCACCGGAGTATCCTCGGCCTCTGGGTTCTTGGCTGGCTCGCCAACTGTTGAGCTGCACCCTGCAGGCCTGCAAGCCTTATAGCTGCCCAATCTCCAGACCCAAGAAAGAGCCCAGAGGCAGTGGCAGAGACATCAGTGGTCTACTGGACAGGGGTCTTACGTGTCTGTATTAAAAGGTCCTCAAAGAACACCCAGCCGTGAAACGCAATCGGCCGGCAGCCATGTTTGCCACTCCTCCCGGACACAGGAGACTACCATTTGTAGGGAGAACTGACCTCAGGTTCGCTCATCAGTTACCAAGGACACCAGCAGCTGGGGCAGGTCTCTCACAACCCCTCAGGTTAATGACCATCACCACCACAGATATTTCCCTTTTATGAACTAGCAGGTCGAGCTGTTTTGGCCTAAGCTTTAGAACAATCACTTGGTGGGGAAGGGGGCAAACACGTTGGTGTGAGCGGGGTGTGAGTGAAGCAGGGACTGGTCTAGCACGGGATGCACGAAGAGCAAGCGAACAGCCATCTTGAATTGACTAACCATACAGAGTGTCAATGTTTTACAAAAAAATTTGTTGGAAATAATATTCTATGACTTCCAAAGGTAGGTTAGGGTTTATCGAGCCTGGCGGTGCACACATTTGAGGCCAGATAATTCTTTGCTGTGGCTGCTGTGCTGTGGGAACTGTAGGGTGTTTAGCAGCATCCCTGGCCTCTATCCATTACATGCCAGTATCAGCCCTCATCACCAGTTGTAACAACTGAAAACGTCTCCAGACATTGCCAAACGTGCCCTCGGGGACAACACTGCCCTCAGAACCAATGGATTAGGTCATAATAGCTTGCTTACTGGGCCACTCACTTCTGAGCCCAAGGCGCCTTTTAAAAAGTTCAACTACACTGAGTCTACCACGCTCACAGAAAAACCAGACCACAAGGAGAGTCACCGTGAGGTGCTTCTGTACCCAGTACCAGCTGAGGTCCCAGCTGAGACTCATTCGCATCAGACAGGCAAGTGAAAGTGCCTACCACATGCCAGGTCAATCCCAGCCACCCAGTGGAGTGTGCTCCTGACGCCCTAGAGATGGTGAAACAGAGGCCAGCCCTTCCTTCCGTGCCCTGTGGGAATCCCTGGCTCACAGAATCTGTGAGATGAGACATTGATTATTTTGGGTGATAGATTTTGGAGTCATTTGTTTCAAAGCTATAGTACTGGGGCCATTGTTTGTTTGTATTGTGAGTGGAGGTCTACAACAATAAACAAACAAGCCCTATTTATCAGATCAGATTGAGTATGAGTGTAAAATCCTTTAAGACTTCAGAAAGATCTAGGTGGTGTCTCAGAGAGTCTTTCAGACAAACAAAGGGCCTTCTGAGGATCCTAGGGAATGCCTCACAGATTCTCTCCATTAAGTGACAGGGCTCTAAAACACCAACTTGCTGTCTCACTGGAGACTCATGGGTAGCCCAAGGTGAAAAAGGGTATATATCTGAAGAGATTTGTGGGTGTGCCTCTTATCCAATGGCATTCATTATAAACCGATATACAGCAAACCAGTAAATGGTTACAGTAATTATATCAGCTTAGACTGAAAGTAATAGCATACACAATAAAGAGGGCTTCAGATCCTCAAACTTTTCCAGAAAGGAAGCAGGATGAGAAGTCTACACGATGTAAAACATAAGCACTTCTTGTGGGAAAGGAAGGATAACTTAAAAGGCAGAGCCAAGAAGCCAGAAAGGAGAAAAATCAGCCTTGGAGAATAACTCCCAGAGACTTAGAACTGAGCCCTAATCTGAACATTGACACCACCTGCCCTAATAGGGAGCCGAATTACAATAGGCCCGTGACTGCTATGTGCTTTCTGCTTTACCCCATTTTGAATGGGACTATTACAGTATCTTATGCCTGCCTCACCATTGCATGTTGGGAGTAAAGGAACAAATAACCTCTCTATTTAGATTACAGGGCTTCACATTGAGAAGAATGGCACTCAAGGAGCAGTGCTAGAGGAACTGTGCCTGAGGAACTCCATCCACACCTTGATCTGATGGAGATGGTGAAACTCTGGACCTGGATTTTTGCCATAATAAGATGAGACTTTGGAAGGTTTTGAGAAGTGATGAATGTATTTTACATGTGAAAGGATGTGACATTTTATGGACTGTAGCAGATTGTATTTTTAAAAGATGGCAGCAACATTTCCCTCATTTCACATATTTTTCTGGAATGTTGAAAATCCTCCAGTAAGAGATATATTGTCTAATTCCTCTCTCCTTGAATCTGAATGGGTTTGTGACATCTACAATACGTAAAAATGATACTGTGATTTCTGAGGCGTGGTCATAAAAGGTAATGCTGCTTCTGCCTTGCTGACCGAGCCTTCATACGAGAAGTGCTATCACTCTGAGTATCACTCTGAATATCACTCTTAGCTACTGCGCCACCAGGGAAGTCCGAGCAGATTACATTTAAAAGAAATATCTTCCTTCTGACCTTTTCAAAAATAACAGGAAAATAAATAATATATAACTTAGACCTTCGAATCAAGTGGGGTCTTTTTCTTCATTAACAACTTGACAGGAAACTCAGGGATTAAGGGAAAATATTTTGGCTCTTGAGATACAGAACTTCACAGACTTTCACTGGTCACTAAGTTCAGCAAGTGGTTATTTTCACTGCCCTCATTAAGACTGGTTATTGATTAAAGGAACTGTTGATGCAAATACTTAGACCAGTCCATGCTTAGGGTACCACTGGTTCAATGGCCTTCAAATTTAAAAAAAAAAAAAGAATAAGTGAGACTTCCCTGGTGCTCCAGTGGGTAAGACTCTACACCCCCAATGCAGGGGGCCTGGGTTTCATCCCTGGTCGGGGAGCTAGATCCTGCCTGCATGCCACAACTAAGAATCCATATGCCACTACTAAGAAGTCCACATGCCGCAACTAAAGGATCCCGCATGTCGCAGCAAAGATCCTGTGCCACAACTAAGACCCAGTGCAGCCAAAATAAATAAACAAATATTAACATATATACATATATGTATATCAGTGTTCAAACCTAGATACTGGTATCCCTGAGGGTACATGATTATTATCCAGGGGCATGCAAGCACATAGATTTTAAGAACACATTTTTTACATCCTCAGCATCGATAAACATCCTTGATGAAACTGATCAGCCAGAGAAGAGAGATGGAAGTTTGGCCCATCGCCATTCTCACATTTAGACTTTACATCACTTTGTAAAATAAAGTCCTTCTTACCCATTCCAAGCCTCAGCCTGGCGCACTGCCTCAGGGTGCAAAACCTCTGTGACACCAGAGGGACAATTCCAGAAGGCTTAGTTCTTCAGAATGATTCCTTTGATAGAAAAGCAGAGGGGACTTTAATAAGATGTTTATGCTTTATCAGTTACATCCTCTCTCCTGTATCAACATCTTTCTTTTTATTGGCTAGTTCTGATCAACGTTAAATGTGCTTAATTTTCATTTTATCCTAAACATGACTACTGCTCAGCCCTATGACCACTTGTTAGTATTATTTTGCTTCTGTCATTCTGTTCACACCCAAACTTCAACGTTCTCTGGATTATCTGTCCCTATTTCTTCACATGCACCTCCTTCCTCCAATTGCCATAATTTGGATTCAACCTCCCTGTTCTAATAAAACTGCTCAGCCAAAGTTTATAATAAACTATCAATACATGTTACTGAGATCAGAGATTGCTGTCAGGCAGCCTCAGCTGACATCTCAGAAGCATCGGACACTTGTTACCACGCCCTCCATCTTAAGGTCTGACGCTCATCTGGTCTCCGTGTCACCACCATCCTCTGCTTTTCTGCCCTTCCTCCTCTCCTTCCTTTGTTGACTGCTCCCTCTCATCTTAGGGAATTGGTGTTCCTCAAAATTCCATGCTAGTCCCACACTTCATCCTCTCTGCACATACACTCTCAACCTCCCAAATAGTTCCAAATGTCCTCTCTATGACTGTGACCTCCATATGCATGTCTTTCCCCAGAATCTTATCTCCAAACATTAGATCCATATTTCTACATGCTAGAATATCTAGAATATCTCCACTTCACGTGTTCAAAATTGAATACATATTTTCCAAACTTTCTCGCCCTTCTATGTTCCTTGTGTGAATGGGCCCCAATCATTCTGCAGCCCAAGATAGAGACATGGACATTATCATTGAGTTCTCAACTTCCTCAAAGCCCATAGCCAATAAATCATCACAGATTCTTCTTCTGACATCATACTCATGGCCACCCATCATCTGTACAACAGCCTTCCTACATGAAGGGATATGCCTACCTTATGAATCCTATTTCTTTCATTGCAGTTGTTTTAAAATATAGTCACAGACTGTCTCATACTCTTCCCTGTCCCTTCCCTTGACTATGTGCTTGATGTAGCAACTTCCCTCTAATCAATACACAACACAGGTTGAAGTGATGGTGTGTAACTTATAAGACTCTGTCATAAAACAATTTACTGCCTTCTCCACTTCTAGTTTTCATCACTCACTTTGGTAGAAGCCAGCTGTTGTGAGGACACATCACAGAGCTTAGTGGAGGGGCTCAGGTGACTGTGATGAGGAACTGAGGCTTCCTGCCAGTGGTCATGTGAATGACCCATGTTAGAAGCAGATCCTCCAACCCAAGTCAAGCCTTCAGGTGACTGCAGGCCAGCTGACATCCTGACCGCCACCTCATGAGAGACCCTGAGCCCACTGAAAGCGCTCTCAAATTCTTGATTCATAAAAACTGTTAGGTAATAGACTAGTGGTTAACGCCACTAAATTTTTAGGTTACTAATTATGCATCAATAGAACACTAATTTACCAATGTAGGAGACCCAATGCAAATTTCTAGCCTCCTTTGCAGATAGAATGCAGGCACTTGAATAAGACTTTGCCAATCTGAAGCACCTGTGTGACATTTTGATCCAGAGTGAAAAATGAGAAGATATAGGCTCTGTGTGGTGATTCCATGTTTGCTGGCTGAAGCAGTGGTTTCCCATGGTGGCAAGTTCAAGTTTCCAGGAAAGAAATGGCATCAAAACATGGCACTTCCTTTCAGTTCCTACTGGGATATCGGCAAAAACATAAACAGAATTGACGAAACTATTTATATGCCTTTTGGATTTTAAGGGTGACTGAAGGTTTAAGGGCACTTTGCACCTCTTTAAAAGCAAAAGAGTGAAGTAAGCCAGAAAGAGAAAAACAAATATCGTATATTAACGCATATATGTGGAATCTAGAAAAATGGTACAGAGGAACCTATTTGCAGGGCAGGAATAGAGACGTAGACATAGAGAACAGATGTGTGTACATGGTGGAGGGGGAAGGGGAGGGTGGGATAAACTGGGGGATTAGGATTGATGTATATACACTACCAAGTGTAAAACAGATAGCTAGGGGGAACCTGCTGTTTGGCACAGGGAGCTCAGCTCGGTGCTCTGTGATGACCTAGGTGGGATGGGGATGGGTGGGAGGGAGGTCCAAGAGGGAGGGGATATTTGTAGACATATACCTGATTCACTTCATTGTACAGCAGAAACTAACACAACATTTTAAAGCAATTATACTCCAATAAAAATATAAGAAAATAAAAGCAAAAGTAAGATTCAGCGGATTTCCCTGGCAGTCCAGCAGTTAAGACTGTGGTTCCACTGCAGCGGGCATGGGTGTGATCCCTGCTCAGGGAACTAAGATCCCACATGCCGCGCACGGCCAAAAAAAAAAAAAGTTAAGACTGAGCACTTAATATATAAAGCAGCCCCACAAAGCAAAATAAAACAAAAGGCAAAGCTTGTCATACTATAACATAAATAGTAAAATTTGCAAATATAGCAATTATCCTAAGATAATAAATACTAATTCTTACAAATTAAAATGAAATTTCTTTCTATTCAAAACTACAGTTTCTTATTATTGATAAAAATCTGCCAAAATGACTCAATATATTTTTTAACGGAAGCAGACAGAAAAGCCTTTGAACTGAGTAAATATTTACAAGATTGAGGCCACTAATAAGTGCAGTCAGCCCTCCAAATACATGGGTTCAACCACTACAGGTTGAAAATATTTGAAAAAAAAGTTCCAGAAAGTTCCAAAAAACAAAGCTTGAATCTGCCACGTGCCAGCAACTATTTATAGCATTTACATTGTATTAGGTATTATAAGTAATCTACAGGTGATTTAAAGTATATGGGAGATGTATGTAGGTTACATACAAATACTATACCAGCTTATATAAGGAACTTGAAGATCCAAGGTATCCGTGGAGGTCCGGGAACCTCTCCCCTTCGGGTACTGAGGGAGGACTGTAGATGAGACATACTGTGGAAGCTTAAGTCTCCTTTTCAACTTCCTGAGTTTTCTGATGAGCTTATTAATACAAAGAAAGCATTTACTGATTTTCATGTCTTAACTTCCAGTATGACAATGTCCCAGGCACAGCAGTTGTGAACTTTGCTTCTCAGATCGACCCTGGTACTTTGTGTTTATTTTGGGTTTTTTTTTTTTTGTCCTTTTTTGTTGTTTTTGGCCACGTCCAGCAGCTTGTGGGATCAGGGACTGAATCCGAGGCACAGCAGTGAAGGCGCCGAGTCCAAACCACTGGAGCACCAGGGAATTCCCTGAGGCTGGTACTTTGGAAGGAGTTCTTCAAAGTCTGGCTGGAGTCCTCATTGCTCAGAAAGTCTTTCCATCTCATTTTCTGCACCAAACAGGTCTCCAACAATTCTAGCTGCTGATCAGTCCAATGAGGATTATCATCCCTCTCTGCTGAAAAAGTTGAAGATCTGCTAGATTACTGCATGGAGAAAGAGGTGGCCTGAGCTATTTGCAACTGGCTGCTCCTGGAGGAACCTGAAAACATTCTTGTCCTTCAGGCAGGAAAACAATGGAAAGATTCTTCCATTAGGTGCAGAACTTGTGAGGGTCTCCTGCTTTGGCAGGCCAAGGTTCGGGGCTGGTCACAGCTAGGGGTGCAGACAGGGCTGGAGAACATCATCCTGGGTGTCCTCAGTGAGGAGGGTGGCAGGCCCCGGTGAGCCTGGTGATGCAGGTGTCTGGCTGTGGGAGCCTGTATCCAGCTGCTCTGACTACCTGCCTGCAAATGAGATTCTTAAATAGTACAAGGTTCTCAATTCTGTACTCATGCCAATGTTGTTTCCACTTTTTCCAATTTCTCTCCAATTTATCGGCAACAGATAATGTCGCAACTTCAATGCCTTTTTTGTGTATTACACTGGAAATTAAACACATTCATGGAAAAGGACAGAGTATAAATCCAATAGGATGTACTCATCCAAATGAGACCCAAGGTTGAAATAAAATCTGAGTCTCAATCTGTGTCTTTTTAAATTCTAATAAGAGTACTTAGACATTTGACATTTTACTGTACGTTCATGCTTTGTAATGCACCAAAATACAACTAGCCTCGCCTCTCTCCATTTCCCATTTAAAGGGGCTAAGACATTAGATTTGAATTCTTCCACATGACTTTATAGGAGTCATAGATCATGTTTCCAGACATAGTCTATGGATAAGAGTGGCATAAATGTTAACACTATGGTCTAATTCATACCATTCTCTTCCTTCTGTCACCAAAAGTGTGCTCACCACATATATATGTGACACTGTGCTTGGCAATATGGATTCCAGAAAAGTAAGGCAGGGATGGTGACTGCCCTCCAGGGAGCAGGGAAGACAGACTTTAGAGGCAGGATTAGGATGAGGGAAGCACCATGTGCTCAGTGCAGCTGAGGGCCAGTGCTCAGAGCTGATGAAGAGGAGGGCCTGGGAGCAGCAAAAGGCTCCACTCTGACAAAATCTGGGGCTCCTGAATTTAATTGACATCAGACTTTAATTTCCTCTTCTAAAAAACTGAGACAACTCAAGTAGTTGTCACACAGGCAAATGTAAAGATTAAATGAAGTTTGCAAATTATAGTCTGAGAATCTGAATTTAGTGAACATAGCTGCCTTTAGCATTAATGTGACATATAGTAACTTGCAGAGTCCATGATCAGCCCCGCCAAGAGAGGCTTTGACTGCCGCTCCCTTAACGCTGTCAGGGGTCTGCGTGTTGAGGCCCCAAATGCAAACTGCAGGAGAGGGGTTGCCTTCTGGACTGCGAAGGAGCAAAGCCCAAGTTTCCAGGCCTAGAGCAGTGTCTGGTACATTAAGGAGAGAAATCCTACAGCACTTGAAACATTTGCAGAGAACCAGCATCGAGGAGAAATGGCTGCTCTGTGAATAGTATAAATGAGATAAACGGTCCCTTCCCTCATCCTCAGTCTCAGGCCACCTCTGGTGATATTATTTTAAGACAAAGGTGTTTTTAAATGTTATGGGGACCAGGAAATGGGTTTTAAAATGTAGATGGGGCAGAGGGTAACAAGAAATGGGACATTCCTATATTTTTAGCTATGGAAGATCACAACATTACTTCGAAATCTATTTCCTGGCTATTTGGGTAAAGAAAGGGAGGGCTTCCCTCAAGCATGGAATGTAAGAAGGCACCAAATCAAAGTGATCAAGATAAATCATAGTTTAACGCAATATATAAAAATGAAAACACCACAACATACATGCTGAAGAAAATGTCAAAATTTTAAATAAAGACAGAAATGACCCTGCATTTGGATGACGCTGACAGTCTTACAGAGGAAGGCTTCACATTGCCAGTGAAATTTGGGTAATTTCTGTTTAGTCTATAAAATTCTTACCAGAGAAAATGAGAAGATCAGACCTGGTAAATGTCCTGAGCTTCTTGTCCAGGACACTAATAACTCTTCTTTCTACACTACAGTCAAGCTGGAGTCCTGGGAAAGGGGTTTCAGAAACTCAAGTTAAATAAAAATTATTTAAGACTTCATAGAGTCACAAGAAATTGTCAAACACTGCAGTTCTCTCAAACAAGTAAGGAAGTAGTCTTGAAAATATTAATGAGTTTGCTTCCATTAAAGCTAGGAAAGTAAAATTATATTAAATTCTTGTTTTAGTATAAAGAAACTATAGTTTAGTTTAATAAAATGCTGTTTTAATACCCATATATTTTAATATCCTACCTTCAAGATTTAAATATTTTCAGAAAATATCTTAAAATATAAAAACTTCTAAAATATTTAATTTTAATCACGCAATGTAAGTTTAATTTAAAAATATAAAAAATAAAATGCTGTGAGTTTTTTTTTTTTTTTTCTGCGGTACCGGGCCTCTCACTGTTGTGGCCTCTCCCGTTGCGGAGCACGGGGTCCGGACGCGCAGGCCCAGCGGCCATGGCCCACGGGCCCAGCTGCTCCGAGGCATGTGGGATCCTCCCGGACCGGGGCACGAACCCGTGTCCCCTGCATTGGCAGGCGGACTCTCAACCCCTGCGCCACCAGGGAAGCCCCCTGTGAGTTTTTTAATGTTCCTACCTTTCAGTTATTCAGTACATCCTCCCCCACATTAACGCTGTATCCTTCAAAGACACCATGAAGTCCCAGAGCATCTACAGGGGCGCTCAGCTCCCGCGTCCTCGGCCCCGGTGGTGGCCGCGCTCCGACTCACCCCCAGGGCGTCCCCAACACCGTCCGGGCGTCTCATCGCGGCCGCCGCGTTCCCCTTGCTCTGAGCCGTGGCAGCATAGCGCCAGAAACGATTCCGAATCTGTAAAATCGGCCCCAACTCGCTTCCCAGCTTCAAACCCCTCAGAAAACGGCTTCTTTCTCAAAAATGGCCTCGCTCAAGTTTCTGTGCGAAAATAAAGCACAAAACTCAGGGGAAAGCCCGAAAACGCAAGGTTCCAGCTTCCAACCAGACAAAATTGTCGCTGGCGCGGCCGCGACAAGCCTCCCACTGGAGAACTCAGCATCGCGAAGACAAGTTTTTTTCTCACTATTAAATCAGTATAAAGTTGCTCCGTGAGGATGCAACTCAACCTTCTCTCGGGCTGCCCAAACCGCGGAAACTGCAAACTCTCATAAGTGAGCCTTTCCCTAGCCGAACCCATCAAAAGACATCCGGCGCCCATTAGCCGCCGCCTAGAGAAGTGCACTGTTCCGGGGTCCAGGTAAGGAACCTTCCCGCTAATTATTTAGTGGTGCCCGCGCGCCCCCTCGCGGCCATCTCGTGAACCACTGAAATTCTCAATGGCCCAGATCTATTTGCTAGTGGCAGGAGTGATACTCTGCTCCATCCCTGCTCGCCCTCTTGGCTGGAACTTGCCTTGGATCCAGAGCCTGCAGAACACGGAACTCTTCATACTTTTGAGACAGATGAAGAAGATCCCGTTTCAGTCATGCCTAGAGGACAGAACCGACTTCAAATTTCCTTGGAAAACAGGGAATATCACAGAAATCCTGACGACTCAAGGCACCGGCTACCACCATCTGACGCTCCAGCAGATGGTAACTTCTTCAACAAGGAGGAAAGCCAAGCTGCTTGGAACAACACCCTACTCCATAAACTACCCTCTAGCCTTGATCACACCTTGGAACTACTGCATAAGCCAGTGGAAAATGACAATCTGGACTGTCCATATTTGGGAATTGTTGTCCGGAAATATTTCCAAAGAATCCATCTCTATCTGAAGGAAAAGGAATACAGCCCCTGTGTCTGGGAGGTTATCAGAGGAGAAATAAAGTGTTCCTTTCTCTCATGTAATAATTCTCCAATTACTGTCAACAAATAAAGAAGAAAGGTACACCTGTGACACTTCTACTCAAATGATTGTCTGTTTAGTCCTCTAAGATACGTCCACTCATATTTCTGCACATGCTGAAAAATATCTGAAGTGTCACGAGTTTACAAAAATATATTTACAAAGAAGAACACAATCTATTTTCTTATACAAGTAATTTTACAATGTGCTTTGTAAAATCTGTGTAACTTCTTGGAGGGTATTTGGATTTCCAACTATGACGTTTATTTTAAAATGGAAAGGTTGTTAGCATAGTATGCTGTTCAAGACATTTGTCAGTTAATTTCATGCTAGCTGCTGTCACAGAGAAACAGAAAGATGTCAGTAATTGGGTCAGCATAGAAATTTATCTTTCCATCCTTAAGAGAAAAATGCAGGCATTCCTAATCAGATGAATTTTCTAGCTGGCCTCCTCTAAACAGTGATGTAGGGACATGGGTGCCCTCTATTGTGTGGCGTTGCTCTATTCAACGTGTGATTTCCGATTTGTGGTGTGTGAGTCTATTCCACTCAGTGGTAAAGGAAAAAGTATGGGGATTACATGGGATGTTTTCAAGGGCCAAGACAGTATAGGGCAATATCACCTCTGCTCACATTAGTTGGTCTGAATCTATTACCATGGGAATCTAAGTGCAAATAAGTTATTGGGTGACTAATGGAAGAGGAGACAAGTTCAACGAATAAGACTACTTTTCATTTTTATACTATTTGTACTAATGACATTCTAGAGAAAAGAAACCAAAACAATGTTCTTGCTTCCACCCACATTATAAAAAAAAGTTGACTTGGGGTCTGACTACACAATTTCAACTTAGGTATGATGACATGGATATCACTCATCAGAGTTCACAGCGTGATTGACTCTTTGAAAGAAGCATTCAAGTTCATTCCCAAAGGCACAGACTAACAAGGAAAATATCCGAAAGTGTAGACACAAGTTGTTTCCTTTTTGCTTGAGAGAGACAAGAAAAGTAGGGCCACGTAGCTCCTTGAAAGTACTTGAGGAATACTGAACTAAATAAAAGTGGAGAGTGTGTCTTCCATTCATGTCCAGGCCCGTGATTCTCATCCTTATCTGCTAAATACTGAAAATGCTAACTTGAAGAAAATAGTGCTGCCAAGTCTTTTAAAAAATACCTCACACAATATTCCATTGTAACTTCCCTTGTAGAACCATAAAGAATTTTAAAGTATGTGTAGATTATTGTCCTTTCACATCATATCTATCAAATATATCTATCAAATATATGATTGAGCTCCTGAAATGATAGGGACTGGACTAGCTGTCTAGGAAACGGCGGTTGGGTAAGACGGTGTCTCTCCCTTTAGGTATTTTACACACTCCTGGAAGGTATTCTGAGGATACAATAGGTCAGGACATGTCTTACTATTTGGGCATCTTCAACAAAATAGCATAGACTGGGTAGTTTGTAAAGTATTCACAGTTCCATAGTCTGGAAATCCAAGATCTGGGTGTCAGCGTGGTCCAGTTCTGCTGAAAGCCTGCTTCCAGGTCACACACTGTCCACTTCTCCTTGGCAGAGACTGGGGGATTTATCTGAGACCTCTTTTAAAAGGGCACTAATTCCAATTGTGAGGCCTCCATCCTCATGACCTAATCACCTCCCAAAGGGCCCACCACCTAACACCATCACTTTGGGGATTAGGACTTTAATGAATCTTGTGGGGTACCAAACCTTAAGAACATAAAGGTCTTTAAAGGCTACATACCTGTCATTTAGAAGTAAGAATATATTCATGCTGAGTAAATAAAGATGAAAGGGCAGGTTAGCAGAAAAAAAGAGCAGACCAAGGACTCAGAATCCAAACTCATGGTTTTGGACCTGAAGTCATGCTTTAGTTATTACCGGCCAAATTTTGGAAATCAAACTGAAAGGAGCCCACTCTCCCATGGAACGGAACGAAGATACAGGATGCAACAGATCACTCATCATTCTTTGTGAAGAGTCTCCAAAGGTTCTCAGGAGAAACGTAGTAATTGCCACATCAATAAAGATCCACTAAGGAGTAATATGTGTCTGGTTACTGTGAGCTGTAAGATTCAGGGAGAGTCTGAGTTCAGATAGGTGGCTCTGTATATGACACCAGGCTAGTTCTTTTCTATTATAACCTAGCAGCGGGCAAATTAGAGATGAGGCCATCCTCATGAGTTTAATATAGTGCCAGGCACAGGCTGAAAATTGTGCTGCAACTTGAATGCCCAGAACCATATGCACCTTAAAGGAAACACAATCCTAGTGGTTTTAGCAATGAACTCAGTAGGCATGACTGATACCAGTAAGGGAAGAGTGGAAATATGAGCCATTTCGATTATAATCCCAGCAAATATGGCCCTGATGAAGCAAAACAGCTTGGTCATTTGCAAATGCCTTCCAGTAGGAGGAGAAAATCTAAGAAACTGCTTTAGTTAAAACTACCTGTTGAGTGATTACACTGGGCCTGGTGCCCATGATACCGCAGAGAAGAAGACAGAGTCCAGTTACTGCAGAGCTGATTTGCCAAAGATGGTCACATACCTATTGTTTGAAGATGGGAATGTAGAGGGCTGAAGCAACATAACTTCCACTGCAAAATAAAAAGTATTAAAGATTGGAGCTGAAAGTTAATTCTTTCCATGACATAATATTTATTCGGTTCTAAATTAATTATGAAGATGGTTTCCTTTGGTTTGAAAAGGATATACTTGGATTGGCACCTCTAAAAGTCCTTAAGGAAATTTGAAATTTAATGCAAAAATAGAGAGAAAGGTTTAAGTTGATGATGACTGCTAAATCATGCATTCTCATTGGGGATGCTAACTGCTTCCATGGGCACAAACATTAGTTGTTAGGGGTATGACAAATTTTGCTATTACAATGCTGTGGCACTCCAAAGCTTAACCCTATACAACAAAATCTTATTCCTTAGTATTCATTTTTGTCTTTGGGTTTTCTTGTGTATCATAAATACAAGAAGCCTTGACACTGAGTTCATGGAAGATAAACAAACTGCATACATGATCAGTGCTCCACACTATGGTGACTTGATGGCTCACCGGAGGACTTTCTCTCCATCATTTGCTTGATCTCAAAGTAATATTGTGAGAGGTGGCCTTCACTTACTTCTGAGCTCCCATTGGCTGTCTTGTGGATGTTGTTTATGTTTGAGTCTCAGTATGATTTGCGCTATGGGAATTAAATACAAATAGAAAATTGTATTTGTATATTAAATACAAAAAAGGTTATATTTTATCATTTAATTCTACTGAACCTGTTCAACACATCCACAATTACAGCAAGTGCTTAACAGAAAAAAATGTTTACAATATCTAGATGAATATCTAGCAGCAGTGAAATTAAAAATCATTTTCTGAAAAAATTTTATTGTAGGATATGAAGCAAAATTAAAAGTTAAGTATCTAAAAAAAAATATTAAGAAAATAATTTTTTTTTTTTTTTTTGCGGTACATGGGCCTCTAGCTGTTGTGGCCTCTCCCGTTGTGGAGTACAGGCTCTGGACGCGCAGGCTCAGTGGCCATGGCTTACAGGCCCAGCCACTCCGCGGCATGTGGGATCTTCTGGGACCGGGGCATGAACCCGTGTCCCCTGCATCGGCACGTGGACTCTCAACCACTGCGCCACCAGGGAAGCCCAAGAAAATAATTTTAAAATTTCAATGATTTTGAGCAGTTTTGAATGATTTTTAAGTATATCTATACCTTGGTAGTACTATAAAGTTTATAAATTTTATTTGAATATGTAGTTTCCTACACTCCTGTTTATATAAGTAAATATAGTAATTAAAAGTCACTCTGAAAACTTAGTTGTAAAGTTAAATTAAGATTCAATAGCTTATCAATCAGTGTGATACACCACATCAACAAGTTGAAGAATAAAAAGCATATGATTATCTCAATAGATACAGAAAAATCTTTTGACAAAATTCAACACCCATTTATGAAGAAAACTCTCCAGAAAGTGGGCATAGATGGAACCTACCTCAACATAATAAAGACCATATACAACAAACCCACAGCAAATATCATTCTCAATGGTGAAAAACTGAAAGCATTTCCTCTAAGATCAGGAATAAGACAAGGAGGTCCACTCTCACCACTATTATTCAAAATAAACCTGGAAGTCCTAGCCACAGCAATCAGAGAAGAATAAGAAATAAAAGGAATCCAAATTAGAAAAGAAGTAAAACCATCACTGTTTGCAGATGACATGATATTATACAGAGAAAATCCTAAAGATGCTACTAGAAAACTACTAGAGCTCATCAATGAATTTGGTCAAGTTGCAGGATACAAACTTAATACACAGAAATCTCTTGCATTCCTATACACTAACAATGAAAGATTAGAAAGAGAAATCAAGAAAACAATCCTATTTACCATCAGATCAAAAACAATAAAACACCTAGGAATAAACCTACGTAAGGAGGCAGAAGATTTGTACTCAGAAAACTATAAGACACTGATGAAAGATATCAAAGATGACCCAAACAGGATTTCCCTGGTGGTGCATTGGTTAAGAATCCGCCTACCAATGCAGGGGACATGGGTTCGAGCCATGGTCCGGGAAGATCCCACGTGCCGTGGAGCAACTAAGCCCATGTGCCACAACTACTGAGCCCGCATGCCACAACTACTGAAGCCCGTGTGCTAGAGCCCGTGCTCTGCACTAACAGAAGCCACCGCAATGAGAAGCCCACACACTGCACCGAAGAGTCACCCCCACTCGCCATAACTAGAGAAAGCCCTTGCACAGAAACAAAGACCCAACATACATACACACACACACACACACACACACACACACAAAAGGCAGCAAGGACTCCCCAAGCTCCACTGTGTTCCTAGAACCTCTAGAAAAAACACTAGTTCACATGACTCAAACATTTTAATCCTGAGCTGATACCCTCTTCCCTGAGTTCCTTAGAATCAGGTACCCAACCTCAAACCATGTACAAATCCCCTTACCCCTCCTTCCTACTGAGCCTCATCACGGTTCTTCATGGTGAGTACTCTCACTTGCTGCAAGTTAGGACACCTGACTTGGGTTAACTATAGAGCTGATCCTGGGGCGTCTAGCTGGGCTTCATTACAACTCCAGGAAAGAAAGTCACGTGAGAGCATCCAGAGAGAACTAGCACAGTCTTCCAACTGTGCTCTTAGTGGTCAGAGAGAAGAGACTTTGGTGTTAATTTTTTTGGAGGCTACTAATTTTTTTGGAGGGTGAGGGTGGAACATGCTTTTACTTTATGCATATAAGTAATGCTTTTAACTGTTCAAAAAATATCTGAAAGATTTGAGAAAAGCTCTGTTTCCTTCAACTAATGTGACAAGAAAAAAGGTCCAGAGATTTAGGTCTGTCCATAATATTCTCATAGCTATACTGTAGACATATTGTACATTAGAAACTCAGCATTGTTGTGACCACCTAGAGGGGTGGGATACGGAGGGTGGGAGGGAGACTCAAGAGGGAGGAGATATGGGGATATATGTATATGTGTAGCTGATTCATTTTGTTATACAGCAGAAACTAACACAACATTGTAAAGCAATTATACTCCAATAAAGATGTTAAAAAAAAAGAAATACTGGCATCAAAGCATAAAAAAGGTAAATAAAAAAAACCTCAGCAATGTGAACACATCTTGTACCCAAGTCCCTTGAAATAAGATTATCAAAAGCACTGATTCTGAAGACTTCCTGGAAGATAAAAACATATTTCATAGTCTTCACTCTAAGAGCAGAATGCACAACTTAAAACCGCACAGCAAGAGAAATAGAGCGAGACGCTGACAGATTTTATCTTCCAAGGACAGCTACAATGCTGACTCCCACCCCAGGTGTGCCTTGAAAACTATGCCATTTCTCACCAACTTGAGGTTGGTCTACTTCATCCCTCTTTAAATATGGAAAGGCTTGTATTGGGCTGCACCCCGAAGGCCTCCAAGCCCCGTGGCTGCCCAGCCTAAAGACCTAAGAAAGAGCCCACAGACAGTGGAAACATCAATGTCTTACTGGACAGGGAATCTTAAGAAAAAGGTCCTGCAGCGTCACCCCGTGGACAGCAAGCAAGACGTGGCAGCAATCTTACCTATTTGAGGGAAGCTACTATTATACAGCCAATTTGCATCAGATTGGCTCATCAGTTACCAAGGAAACCAGTAGCAGGGGCCCTTCCATCACAACCCCTCAGGTTAATGACCAACATCAGAGCAGATACTGATATTTCCCTTTTATGAGCTAGCAGGTGGAGCCGTTTTGGCCTAAGCATTAGAACAATCACTAGGCGGGCCCGGGGCGAGCAGGCTGGTGGGCGTGGGGTGTGAGGGAAGTGGGGGCTGGTCAAGTGGGGGATGCACGAGAGCAAGAGAACAGCCGTCCTGAGTGTCCTACCACACACCCCACCCCTACACACCCTACACGACCCTTAAAATCTCCGTCCAGCCCTCTTCCGAGACACCCCCGGGGTCAGGTACATATCGGTGCACCGCAACCAGATACCACAAATGCAATACACACAACAGCTGCTAAGAAGTGTCAAGAGTAAGCTAGGCCCTTGGCACACAGGGCAGGAAGAAGGCAAGAGTCTTCAGTTGCCCCCCCTATGGCGGCATGAGCCAGGTGGATTTCCCATGGCATCTCGCTGCACACCCAGCCATCAGACTCATTTTGCAGCCTGGCCACCACGGTGGCCCAGTCCACAAGCTGATTCCCTGCCCTCAGGCTAGCAAGGAAGTCTAGCAATACAATACAGGGAGGTCGTGACCAGTAAGCAAAATACAAGCCTTAACAGCATTCTGAGATAACACCACCCCTACCTGTGGTTTCTGTCCTGGCCTGCAGTACCATACCGCCTGTCCACCCTCAGTCCCCAAAGCCGGCGCCAAATAATGGAGCCTTTCAATTAGCAAGGCATCAGCAGGGTTGGAAGGCAGGTGGAAATACCAGCACTTATCTTTACCAGGCCATTCCTTAACTGCATGGCCAAGAAAGTGGGATTCCTTGGTTGATATCGATGTCTATGGTAAGAAAGGAAGACAAGAAAGAGTACAGCCATTTTGAAAAAAAGACCACACAACGGTCTTGGGCAAATCAGGTCTTGCAAGCTAGAGAACAAAGGCCAAGGGGTCCTGAGTCCTGGGGGTGGGATCAGAGAGGGGGACAACAGCCTCCCAGGAATAAAAGATGATCTCTGTTACATTAATGAGTATACCTAGTTGCCACAAGGGTAGAAGCTCAAGTGCAGATTTCAACCTTACCTGTTCCGGGGCTCTCTTGCAGAAACTCCTCACGCACTCCTTTCCCCTCCCAGAAGCGTTCCCTAACCTGAGCGCCACCATGGAGCCTCCTGCTGCTGAACCAAGATGTGTGACGATCTCTGGAAATTGTCAGGGATCATGAGACAAACCCTCCCCTTTGTTATAAAAGCAACTGGCCTCTTCCGCTCAGGAAGCTACTTTTTTTCCTCCGCCCCCCACCCCAGCCTTCTCCCTTGTGCACAAGCTGTCTCTTTTAATAAAAATCTTTGCTTGCCTAAGAGTCTTGTGGAAGTGGTATCATTTCTGTGGTACTGCTGCCCAAGAATCTGGAAACGGCCCGGTAACAATGGGAGTCCTGTTTCTCTCCCACAGCTGTTCTAGGTCCTGAAGAGTGGTCCTTTGCGTTGCTCTACGCATCACGGAAGCCTTCTGTAACGGCTTCCACCTGTTGTAAGACACTGCAGACTGCATAGAACTGTCGTTCCAACGCACTGCATCATGGCTCTGTCCCCTTCCACAGCTGGGCCCAGGAACACCTGGGTATTAGTACTTTGCCATCACCAAAGGCCCAAACCACACCCTGCCGGGGAAGTAGCCACACCCAATTCACAAGCCTGTCCTCAGTTAATATCCCTGAAGCCTGTGGCTTTTAACTGTTTAGGGGTTTGGGGTTGGGGGTACGCTCCTTTACCCAAACAGATAACTCCCAAAGTATCTGATAGGAAACCCAGGTCCTCGCGTTTTGCCTTCGCCAGCCAGTCCCGGGAAGTCAGATCGCCAACAAGCACAGGGCGGCTACTCTTAAACTGCAAAGAGCCTCTGAGGTTAACAGGATATCATCAGCATAAGGGTCGAGAAAGACATGCCTCATGGTAGACAGCTGCCACAGGTCCCACTTGCCAGTGGATGGCCACCTTGGGATCATCCCCCCTCCCTACCCCGTTATCCATCAGTATTTCCCGACATCTCAGCACTCACCGGAGTATCCTCGGCCTCTGGGTTCTTGGCTGGCTCGCCAACTGTTGAGCTGCACCCTGCAGGCCTGCAAGCCTTATAGCTGCCCAATATCCAGACCGAAGAAAGAGCCCAGAGGCAGTGGCAGAGACATCAGTGGTCTACTGGACAGGGGTCTTACATGTCTGTATTAAAAGGTCCTCAAAGAACACCCAGCCGTGAAACGCAATCGGCCGGCAGCCATGTTTGCCACTCCTCCCGGACACAGGAGACTACCATTTCTAGGGAGAACTGACCTCAGGTTCGCTCATCAGTTACCAAGGACACCAGCAGCTGGGGCAGGTCTCTCACAAGCCCTCAGGTTAATGACCATCACCACCACAGATATTTCCCTTTTATGAACTAGCAGGTCGAGCTGTTTTGGCCTAAGCTTTAGAACAATCACGTGGTGGGGCAGGGCGCAAGCATGTTGGTGTGAGCGGGGTGTGAGTGAAGCAGGGACTGGTCTAGCACGGGATGCACAAAGAGCAAGAGAACAGCCGTCCTGAGTGTCCTGACCACACACTCCACCCCTACGCACCCTACACGACCCTTATCATCTCCGTCCGGCCCTCTTCCGAGACACCCCCGGGGTCAGGTACATAGCGGCGCACCGCAACCAGATACCACAAATGCAATACACACAACAGCTGCTAAGAAGTGTCAAGAGTAAGCTAGGCCCTTGGCACACAGGGCAGGAAGATGGCAAGAGTCTTCAGTTGCCCCCCCTATGGCGGCATGAGCCAGGTGGATTTCCCATGGCATCTCGCTGCACACCCAGCCATCAGACTCATTTTGCAGCCTGGCCACCACGGTGGCCCAGTCCACAAGCTGATTCCCTGCCCTCAGGCTAGCGAGGAAGTCTAGCAATACAATACAGGGAGGTCGTGACCAGTAAGCAAAATACAAGCCTTAACAGCATTCTGAGATAACACCACCCCTACCTGTGGTTTCTGTCCTGGCCTGCAGTACCATACCGCCTGTCCACCCTCAGTCCCCACAGCCGGTGCCAAATAATGGAGCCTTTCAATTAGCAAGGCATCAGCAGGGTTGGAAGGCAGGTGGAAATACCAGCACTTATCTTTACCAGGCCATTCCTTAACTGCATGGCCAAGAAAGTGGGATTCCTTGGTTGATATCGATGTCTATGGTGAGAAAGGAAGACAAGAAAGAGTATAGCCATTATGAAAAAAAGACCACACAACGGTCTTGGGCAAAACAGGTCTTGCAAGCTAGAGAACAAAGGCAAAGGGGTCCTGAGTGCTGGAGGTGGGATAAGAGAGGGGGGGAACAGCCTCCCAGGAATAAATGATCTCTTACATTAACGAGTATACCTAGTTGCCACAAGGGAACAAGGTCAACTGCAGATTTCAACCTTACCTGTTCCGGGGCTCTCTTGCAGAAGCTCCTCACGCACTCCTTTCCCCTCCCAGAAGCGTTCCCTAACCTGAGCGCCACCATGGAGCCTCCTGCTGCTGAACGAAGATGTGTGACAATCTCTGGAAATTGTCAGGGATCATGAGACAAACCCTCCCCTTTGTTATAAAAGCAACTCGCCCCTTCCTCTCAGAAAGCTACTTTGTTTCCTCCGCCCCACACCCCAGCCTTCTCCCTTGTGCACACGCTGTCTCTTTTTTTTTCTTTTTTTTACGGTACACGGGCCTCTCACTGCTGTGGCCTCTCCCGCTGCGGACCACAGGCTCCAGGCCCGCAGGCCCAGCGGCCATGGCCCACGGGCCCAGCCGCTCCATGGCACGTGGGATCCTCCCGGACCGGGGCACAAACCCGTGTCCCCTGCATCGGCAGGTGGACTCTCAACCACTGTGCCACCAGGGAAGCCCAAGCTGTCTCTTTTAATAAAAATTTTTGTTTGCCTAAGAGTCTTGTGGAAGTGGTATCATTTCTGTGGTACTGCTGCCCAAGAATCTGGAAAGGGCCTGGTAATAATGGGAGTCCTGTTTCTCACCCACAGCTCTTCTAGGTCCTGAAGAGTGGTACTTTGCGTTGCTCTACGCATCATGGAAGCCTTCTGTAACGGCTTCCACCTGTTGTAAGACACTGCAGACTGCATAGGACTGTCCTTCCAACTCACTGCATCATGGCTCCGCCTCCTTCCACAGCTGGGCCCAGAAGCGCCAGGGTATTAGTACTTTGCCATGGCCAAAGGCCCAAACCACACCCTGCCGGGGAAGTAGCCACACCCAATTCACAAGCCTGTCCTCAGTTAATATTCCTGAAGCCTGTGGCTTTTAACTGTTTAGGGGTTTGGGGTTGGGGGTACGCTGCTTTACCCAAACAGATAACCCCCAAACTATCTGATAGGAAACCCAGGTCCTCGCGTTTTGCCTTCACCAGCCAGTCCCGGGCAGTCAGATCGGCCACAAGCACAGGGCTGCTAGTTTTAAACTGCAAGGAGCCTCTGAGGTTAACAGGATATCATCAGCATAAGGGTCGAGAAAGACATGCCTCATGGTAGACAGCTGCCACAGGTCCCACTTGCCAGTGGATGGCCACCTTGGGATCATCCCCCCTCCCTACCCCGTTATCCGTCATTATTTCCCGACATCTCAGCACTCACCGGAGTATCCTCGGCCTCTGGGTTCTTGGCTGGCTCGCCAACTGTTGAGCTGCACCCTGCAGGCCTGCAAGCCTTATAGCTGCCCAATCTCCAGGCCCAAGAAAGAGCCCAGAGACGGTGGCAGAGACATCAGTGGTCTACTGGACAGGGGTCTTACGTGTCTGTATTAAAAGGTCCTCAAAGAACACCCAGCCGTGAAACGCAATCGGCCGGCAGCCATGTTTGCCACTCCTCCCGGACACAGGAGACTACCATTTGTAGGGAGAACTGACCTCAGGTTCGCTCATCAGTTACCAAGGACACCAGCAGCTGGGGCAGGTCTCTCACAACCCCTCAGGTTAATGACCATCACCACCACAGATATTTCCCTTTTATGAACTAGCAGGTCGAGCTGTTTTGGCCTAAGCTTTAGAACAATCACTTGGTGGGGAAGGGGGCAAACACGTTGGTGTGAGCGGGGTGTGAGTGAAGCAGGGACTGGTCTAGCACGGGATGCACGAAGAGCAAGAGAACAGCCATCTTGAATTGACTAACCATACAGAGTGTCAATGTTTTACAAAAAAATTTGTTGGAAATAATATTCTGACTTCCAAAGGTAGGTTAGGGTTTATCGAGCCTGGCGGTGCACACATTTGAGGCCAGATAATTCTTTGCTGTGGCTGCTGTGCTGTGGGAACTGTAGGGTGTTTAGCAGCATCCCTGGCCTCTATCCATTACATGCCAGTATCAGCCCTCATCACCAGTTGTAACAACTGAAAACGTCTCCAGACATTGCCAAACGTGCCCTCGGGGACAACACTGCCCTCAGAACCAATGGATTAGGTCATAATAGCTTGCTTACTGGGCCACTCACTTCTGAGCCCAAGGCGCCTTTTAAAAAGTTCAACTACACTGAGTCTACCACGCTCACAGAAAAACCAGACCACGAGGAGAGTCACCGTGAGGTGCTTCTGTACCCAGTACCAGCTGAGGTCCCAGCTGAGACTCATTCGCATCAGACAGGCAAGTGAAAGTGCCTACCACATGCCAGGTCAATCCCAGCCACCCAGTGGAGTGTGCTCCTGACGCCCTAGAGATGGTGAAACAGAGGCCAGCCCTTCCTTCCGTGCCCTGTGGGAATCCCTGGCTCACAGAATCTGTGAGATGAGACACTGATTATTTTGGGTGATAGACTTTGGAGTCATTTGTTTCAAAGCTATAGTACTGCGGACATTATGTTAGTTTGTATTGTGAGTGGAGGGCTACAACAATAAACAAACAAGCCCTATTTATCAGATCAGATTGAGTATGAGTGTAAAATCCTTTAAGACTTCAGAAAGATCTAGGTGGTGTCTCAGAGAGTCTTTCAGACAAACAAAGGGCCTTCTGAGGATCCTAGGGAATGCCTCACAGATTCTCTCCATTAAGTGACAGGGCTCTAAAACACCAACTTGCTGTCTCACTGGAGACTCATGGGTAGCCCAAGGTGAAAAAGGGTATATATCTGAAGAGATTTGTGGGTGTGCCTCTTATCCAATGGCATTCATTATAAACGGATATACAGCAAACCCAGTAAATGGTTACAGTAATTATATCAGCTTAGACTGAAAGTAATAGCAGAGACAATAAAGAGGGCTTCAGATCCCCAAACTTTTCCAGAAAGGAAGCTGGATGAGAAGTCTACACGATGTAAAACATAAGCACTTCTTGTGGGAAAGGAAGGATAACTTAAAAGGCAGAGCCAAGAAGCCAGAAAGGAGAAAAATCAGCCTTGGAGAATAACTCCCAGAGACTTAGAACTGAGCCCTAATCTGAACATTGACACCACCTGCCCTAATAGGGAGCCGAATTACAATAGGCCGGTGACTGCTATGGGCTTTCTGCTTTACCCCATTTTGAACGGGACTATTATAGTATCTTATGCCTGCCTCACCATTGCATGTTGGGAGTAAAGGAACAAATAACCTCTCTATTTAGATTACAGGGCTTCACATTGAGAAGAATGGCACTCAAGGAGCAGTGCTAGAGGAACTGTGCCTGAGGAACTCCATCCACACCTTGATCTGACGGAGATGGTGAAACTCTGGACCTGGATTTTTGCCATAAGATGAGACTTTGGAAGGTTTTGAGAAGTGATGAATGTATTTTACATGTGAAAGGATGTGACGTTTTATGGACTGTAGCAGATTGTATTTTTAAAAGATGGCAGCAACATTTCCCTCATTTCACATATTTTTCTAGAATGTTGAAAATCCTCCAGTAAGAGATATATTGTCTAATTCGTCTCTCCTTGAATATGAATGGGTTTGTGACATCAACAATACGTAAAAATGATACTGTGATTTCTGAGGCGTGGTCCTAAAAGGTAATGCTGCTTCTGCCTTGCTGACTGAGCCTTCATACGAGAAGTGCTATCACTCTGAGTATCACTCTTAGCCACTGCGCCACCAGGGAAGTCCGAGCAGATTACATTTAAAAGAAATATCTTCCTTCTGACCTTTTCAAAGATAACAGGAAAATAAATAATATATAACTTAGACCTTCGAATCAAGTGGGATCTTTTTCTTAACAAGTTGTCAGGAAAACTCAGGGATTAAGGAAAAATATTTTGACTCTTGAGATACAGAACTTCACAGACTTTCACTGGTCATGAAGTTCAGCAAGCGGTTATTTTCACTGCCCTCATTAAGACTGGTTATTGATTAAAGGAACTGTTGATGCAAATACTTACACCAGTCCATGCTTAGGGTACCATTGGTTCAATGGCCTTCAAATTTAAAAAAAAAAAAGAATAAGTGGGACTTTCCTGGTGGTCCAGTGGGTAAGACTCTACACCCCCAATGCAGGGGGCCTGGGTTCGATCCCTGGTCAGGGAACTACATCCCGCATGCCATGCCGCAACTAAGAAATCTTCATGCAGCAACTAAAAGATCCCGCATGCCGTGACGAGGATCCCACATGCCACGACGAAGATACCACATGCCACAACTAAGACCCTGCGCAGCCAAAATAAATGAAAAAAAAAAAAGAAAATTGTTTAAAAAAACTATTTCGGACTGACCTCTAGAGGGGAAACAAGGTCTCAATTTCTTCCAAAACCACAAATTTGATTCTATTTGTTTGTGCTCCAAAGGAAAGAGATTCCAGGTGAGTAAGTGAAGAGCAGTGAAGCCACTGAATACTGGTATCCATTAATATATCAGTGTTCAGGGACTTCCCTGGTGGTCCAGTGGGTAAGACTCTGCACTCCCAATGCAGGGGGCCTGGGTTTCATCCCTGGTCGGGGAGCTAGATCCTGCATGCATGCCACAACTAAGCATCCACATGCCACTACTAAGAAGTCCACATGCCGCAACTAAAGGATCTCGCATGTCGCAGCAAAGATCCCGTGCCACAACTAAGACCCAGCGCAGCCAAAATAAATAAACAAATATTAAAAAAAAATATATATATATATATATATATATGTGTGTTCAAACCTAGATACTGGTATCCCTGAGGGTACATGATTACTATCCAGGGGCATGCAAGCACATTGATTTTAAGAACACATTTTTTACATCCTCAGCATCGATAAACATCCTTGATGAAACTGATCAGCCAGAGAAGAGAGATGGAAGTTTGGCCCATCGCCATTCTCACATTTAGACTTTACATCACTTTGTAAAATAAAGTCCTTCTTACCCATTCCAAGCCTCAGCCTGGCGCACTGCCTCAGGGTGCAAAACCTCTGTGACACCAGAGGGACAATTCCAGAAGGCTTAGTTCTTCAGAATGATTCCTTTGATAGAAAAGCAGAGGGGACTTTAATAAGATGTTTATGCTTTATCAGTTACATCCTCTCTCTCCTGTATCAACATCTTTCTTTTTATTGGCTAGTTCTGATCAACGTTAAATGTGCTTAATTTTCATTTTATCCTAAACATGACTACTGCTCAGCCCTATGACCGCTTTTTAGTATTATTTTGCTTCTGTCATTCTGTTCACACCCAAACTTCTTCAACGTTCTCTGGATTATCTGTCCCTATTTCTTCACATGCATCTCATTCCTCCAATTGCCATAATTTGGCTTCAACCTCCCTGTTCTAATAAAACTGCTCAGCCAAAGTTTATAATAAACTATCAATACATGTTACTGAGATCAGAGATCGCTGTCAGGCAGCCTCAGCTGACATCTCAGAAGCATCGGACACTTGTTACCACGCCCTCCATCTTAAGGTCTGACGCTCATCTGGTCTCCGTGTCACCACCATCCTCTGCTTTTCTGCCCCTCTTCCTCTCCTTCCTTTGTTGACTGCTCCCTCTCATCTTAGGGAATTGGTGTTCCTCAAAATTCCATGCTAGTCCCACACTTCATCCTCTCTGCACATACACTCTCAACCTCGCAAATAGTTCCAAATGTGGAACTGTGACCTTCATATGCATGTCTTTCCCTAGAATCTTATCTCCAAACATTAGATCCATATTTCTACATGCTAGAATATCTAGAATATCTCCAATATCTAGAATATCTCCAATTCTAGAATATCTAGAATACATATTTTTCAAACTTTCTCGCCCTTCTATGTTCCTTGTGTGAATGGGCCCCAATCATTCTGCAGCCCAAGATAGAGACATGGACATTATCATTGAGTTCTCAACTTCCTCAAAGCCCATAGCCAATAAATCATCACAGATTCTTCTTCTGACATCATACTCATGGCCACCCATCATCTGTACAACAGCCTTTCTACATGAAGGGATATGCCTACCTTATGAATCCTATTTCTTTCATTGCAGTTGTTTTAAAATATAGTCACAGACTGTCTCATACTCTTCCCTGTCCCTTCCCTTGACTATGTGCTTGATGTAGCAACTTCCCTCTAATCAATACACAACACAGGTTGAAGTGATGGTGTGTAACTTATAAGACTCTGTCATAAAACAATTTACTGCCTTCTCCACTTCTGGTTTTCATTACTCACTTTGGTAGAAGCCAGCTGTTGTGAGGACACATCACAGGGCTTAGTGGAGGGGCTCAGGTGACTGTGATGAGGAACTGAGGCTTCCTGCCAGTGGTCATGTGAATGACCCATGTTAGAAGCAGATCCTCCAACCCAAGTCAAGCCTTCAGGTGACTGCAGGCCAGCTGACATCCTGACCGCCACCTCATGAGAGACCCTGAGCCCACTGAAAGCACTCTCAAATTCTTGATTCATAAAAACTGTTAGGTAATAGACTAGTGGTTAACGCCACTATATTTATAGGTTATTCATTATGCATCAATAGAACACTAATTTACCAATGTAGGAGACCCAATGCAAATTTCTAGCCTCCTTTGCAGATAGAATGCAGGCACTTGAATAAGACTTTGCCAATCTGAAGCACCTGTGTGACATTTTGATCCAGAGTGAAAAATGAGAAGATATAGGCTCTGTGTGGCGATTCCATGTTTGCTGGCTGAAGTAATGGTTTCCCATGGTGGCAAGTTCAAGTTTCCAGGAAAGAAATGGCATCAAAACATGGCATTTCCTTTCAGTTCCTACTGGGATATCGGCAAAAACATAAACAGAATTAACGAAACTATTTATGTGCCTTTTGGATTTTAAGAGTGACTGAAGGTTTAAGGGCACTCTGTACCTCTTTAAAAGCAAAAGAGTGAAGTAAGCCGGAAAGAGATAAACAAATATCGTATATTAACGCATATATGTGGAATCTAGAAAAATGGTACAGGTGAACCTATTTGCAGGGCAGGAATAGAGACGCAGACATAGAGAACAGATGTATGGACATGGTGGAGGGGGAAGGGAAGGGTGGGATAAACTGGGGGATTAGGATTGATGTATATACACTACCATGTGTAAAACAGATAGCTAGGAGGACCCTGCTGTTTGGCACAGGGAGCTCAGCTTGGTGCTCAGTGATGACCTAGGTGGGATGGGGGAGGGGTGGGAGGGAGGTCCAAGAGGGAGGGGATATTTGTAGACATATATCTGATTCAATTCATTGTACAGCAGAAACTAACACAACATTTTAAAGCAATTATACTCCAATAAAAAAATAAGAAAATAAAAGCAAAAGTAAGATTCAGCGGACTTCCCTAGCGGTCCAGCAGTTAAGGCTGTGGTTCCACTGCAGCGGGCATGGGTGTGATCCCTGCTCAGGGAACTAAGATCCCAGGTGTTGTGCACGGCCAAAAAAAAAAAAGTTAAGACTCAGCACTTAAAATATAGATTAAATCACACCCACAAAGCAAAATAAAACAAAAGGCAAAGCTTGTCATATTATAACATAAATAGTAAAATTTGCAAATATAGCAATTATCCTAAGATAATAAATACTAATTATTGCAAATCAAAATGAAATTTCTTTCTATTCAAAACTACAGTTTCTTATTATTGATAAAAATCTGCCAAAATGACTCAATATATTTTTTAACGGAAGCGGACAAAAAAAGTCTTTGAACTGAGTAAATAGTTACAAGATTGAGGCCACTAATAAGTGCAGCCAGCCCTGCAAACACATGGGTTCAACCACTACAGGTTGAAAATACTTGAAGAAAAAATTCCAGAAAGTTCCAAAAAGCAAAGCTTGAATTTGCCACGTGCCAGCAACTATTTATAGCATTTACATTGTATTAGGTATTATAAGTAATCTAGAGGTGATTTAAAGTATATGGGAGATGTATGTAGGTTACATACAAATACTATACCATATCATATAAGGAACTCGAAGATCCACACGGTATCCGTGGAGGTCCGGGAACCTCTCCCCTTCGGGTACTGAGGGAGGACTGTAGATGAGACATACTGTGGAAGCTTAAGTCTCCTTTTCAACTTCCTGAGTTTTCTGATGAGCTTATTAAGACAAAGAAAGCATTTACTGATTTTCATGTCTAAACTTCCAGTATGACAACGTCCCAGGCACAGCAGTTGTGTACTTTGCTTCTCAGATCGACCCTGGTACTTTGCGTTTATTTTGGGGTTTTTTTTTCCTTTTTGTTGTTTTCGGCCAGGTCCAGCGGCTTGTGGGATCAGGGACTGCATCCGAGTCACAGCAGTGAAGGCGCCGAGTCCAAACCACTGGAGCACCAGGGAATTCCCTGAGCCTGGTACTTTGGAAGGAGTTCTTCAAAGTCTGGCTGGAGTCCTCATTGCTCAGAAAGTCTTTCCATCTCCATTTTCTGCACCAAACAGGTCTCCAACAATTCTAGCTGCTGATCAGTCCAATGAGGATTATCATCCCTCTCTGCTGAAAAAGTTGAAGATCTGCTAGATTACCGCATGGAGAAAGAGGTGGCCTGAGCTATTTGCAACTGGCTGCTCCTGGAGGAACCTGAAAACCTTCTTGTCCTTCAGGCAGGAAAACAAGAAAGATTCTTCCATTAGGTGCAGAACTTGTGAAGGTCTCCTGCTTTGGCAGGCCGTGGTTCGGGGCTGGTCACAGCTAAGGGTGCAGACAGGGCTGGAGAACGTCATCCTGGGTGTCCTCAGTGAGGAGGGTGGCAGGCCCCGGTGAGCCTGGTGATTCAGGTGTCTGGCTGTGGGAGCCTGTATCCAGCTGCTCTGAGTACCTGCCTGCAAATGAGATTCTTAAATAGTACAAGGTTGTCAATTCTGTACTTATGCCAATGTTGTTTCCAAGTTTTTCCAATTTCTATTCAATTTATCAGCAACAGATAATGTCCCAACTTCAACGCTTTTGTTTATTACGCTGGAAATGAAACACATTCATGGAAAAGGACAGAGTATAAATCCAATAGGGTGTACTCATCCAAATGAGACTCAAGATTGAAATAAAATCTGAGTCTCAATCTGTGTCTTTTAAAATTCTAATAAGAGTACTTAGACATTTGACATTTTACTGTATGTTCATGCTTTGTAATGCACCAAAATACAACTAGCCTCGCCTCTCTCCATGTCCCCTTTAAGGAGCTAGAACATTAGATTTGAATTCTTCCACATGACTTTATAGGAGTCACAGCTCATGTTTCGAGACATAGTCTACGGATAAGAGTGGCATAAATGTTAACACCAAGGGCTAATTCATACCATTCTCTTCCTTCTGTCACCAAAAGTGTGCTCAGCACATATATATGTGACAATGGGCTTGGCAATATGGATTCCAGAAAAGTAAGGCAGGGATGGTGACTGCCCTCCAGGGAGCAGGGAGGACAGACTTTAGAGGCAGGATTAGGATGAGGGAAGCACTATGTGCTCAGTGCAGCTGAGGGCCAGTGCTCAGAGCTGATGAAGAGGAGGGCCTGGGAGCAGCAGAAGGCTCCACTCTGACAAAAATCTGGGGCTCCTGAATTTAAATGACATCAGACTTTAATTTCCTCTTCTAAAAAACTGAGACAACTCAAGTAGTTGTCACACAGGCAAATGTAAAGATTAAATGAAGTTTGCAAATTATAGTCTGAGAATCTGAATTTAGTGAACATAGCTGCCTTTAGCATTAATGTGACATATAGTAACTTGTAGAGTCCATGATCAGCCCCGCCAAGAGAGGCTTTGACTGCCGCTCCCTTAACGCTGTCAGGGGTCTGCGTGTTGAGGCCCCAAATGCAAACTGCAGGAGAGGGGTTGCCTTCTGGACTGCGAAGGAGCAAAGCCCAAGTTTCCAGGCCTAGAGCAGTGTCTGGTACATTAAGGAGAGAAATCCTACAGCACTTGAAACATTTGCAGAGAACCAGCATCGAGGAGAAATGGCTGCTCTGTGAATAGTATAAATGAGATAAACGGTCCCTTCCCTCAGTCTCAGGCCACCTCTGGTGATATTATTTTAAGACAAAGGTGTTTTTAAATGTTATGGGGACCAGGAAATGGGTTATAAAATGTAGATGGGGCAGAGGGTGACGAGAAATGGGACATTCCTATATTTTTAGCTATGGAAGATCACAACATTACTTTGAAAGCTATTTCCTGGTTATTTGGGTAAAGAAAGGGAGGGCTTCCCTCAAGCATGGAATGTAAGAAGGCACCAAATCTAAGTGATCAAGATAAATCATATTTTAACGCAATATATAAAAATGAAAACACCACAACATACATGCTGAAGAAAATGTCAAAATTTTAAATAAAGACAGAAATGACCCTGCATTTGGATGACGCTGACAGTCTTACAGAGGAAGGCTTCACGTTGCCAGTGAAATTTGGGTAATTTCTGTTTAGTCTATAAAATTCTTACCAGAAAAAATGAGAAGATCAGACCTGGTAAATGTCCTCAGCTGCTTGTACAGGACACTAATAACTCTACTTTCTACACTACAGTCAAGCTGGAGTCCTGAGAAAGGGGTCTCAGAAACTCGAGTTAAATAAAAATTATTTAAGACTGTCAGAGTCACAAGAACTTGTCAAACACTGCAGTTCTCTCAAACAGGCAAAGAAGTCATCTTGAAAATATTAATGAGTTTGCTTCCACTAAAACTAGGAAAGTAAAATTATATTAAATTCTTGTTTTAGTATAAAGAAACTATAGTTTAAATAGTTTAATAAAATGCTGTTTTAATACCCATATATTATAATATCCTACCTTCAAGATTTAAATATTTTCAGAAAATATCTTAAAATATAAAAAATTCTAAAATATTTAATTTAAGTCAAGCAATATAAGTTTAATTTAAAAATATAAAAAATAAAATGCTGTGATTTTTTTTTTTTTTTCTTTCTGCGGTAGGCGGGCCTCTCACTGCTGTGGCCTCTCCCTTGCGGAGCAAAAGCTCCGGACGCGCAGGCCCTGCGGCCATGGCTCACAGGCCCTGCTGCTCCGCGGCATGTGGGATCCTCCCGGACCGGGCCACGAACCCGTGCGCCCTGCATCGGCAGGCGGACTCTCAACCCCTGCGCCACCAGGGAAGCCCCCTGTGAGTTTTTTAATGTTCCTACTTTTCAGTTATTCAGTACTTCCTCCCCCACGTTAACGCTGTATCCTTCAAAGACACCATGAAGTCCCAGAGCATCTACAGGGGCGCTCAGCTCCCGCGTCCTCGGCCCCGGTGGTGGCTGCGCTCCGACTCACCTCCAGGGCGTCCCCAACACCGTCCGGGCGTCCCATCGCCGCCGCCGCGTTCCCCTTGCTCTGAGCCGTGGCAGCATAGCGCCAGAAACGATTCCGAATCTGTAAAATCGGCCCCAACTCGCTTCCCAGCTTCAAACCGCTCAGAAAACGGCTTCTTTCCCAAAAATGGCGTCGCTCAAGTTTCTGTGCGAAAATAAAGCACAATACTCAGGGGAAAGCCCGAAAACGCAAGGTTCCAGCTTCCAACCAGACAAAATTGTCGCTGGCGCGGCCGCGACGTCTCCCACTGGAGAACTCAGCACCGCGAAGACAAAAGTTTTTTTCTCACTATTAAATCAGTATAAAGTTGCTCCGTGAGGATGCAACTCAACTTTCTCTCGCGCTGCCCAAACCGCGGAAACTGCAAACTCTCATAAGTCAGCCTTTCCCTAGCCGAACCCATCAAAAGACATCCGGCGCTCCGTCGCTGCCGCCTAGAGAAGCGCGCTGTCCCGGGTTCCAGGGAAGGAACCTTCCCGCTAATTATTTAGTGGTGCCCGCGCGCCCCTCGCGGCCAGCGGGTGAATCACTGAAATTCTCAAAGGCCCAGATCTATTTGTTAGTGGCAGGAGTGATACTCTGCTCCATCCCTGCTCGCCCTCTTGGCTGGAACTTGCCTTGGATCCAGAGCCTACAGAACAGGGAATTCTTCATACTTTTGAGACAGATGAAGAAGATCCCGTTTCAGTCATGCCTAGAGGACAGAACCGACTTCAAATTTCCTTGGAAAACAGGGAATATCACAGAAATCCTGACGACTCAAGGCACCGGCTACCACCATCTGACGCTCCAGCAGATGGTAACTTCTTCAACAAGGAGGAAAGCCAAGCTGCTTGGAACAACACCCTACTCCATAAACTACCCTCTAGCCTTGATCACACCTTGGAACTACTGCATAAGCCAGTGGAAAATGACAATCTGGACTGTCCATATTTGGGAATTGTTGTCCCGAAATATTTCCAAAGAATCCATCTCTATCTGAAGGAAAAGAAATACAGCCCCTGTGCCTGGGAGGTTATCAGAGGAGAAATTAAAGTGTTCCTTCTCTCATGTAATAATTCTCCAATTACTGTCAACAAATAAAGAAGAAAGGTACACCTGTGACACTTCTACTCAAATGATTATTGTCTGTTTAGTCCTCTAAGATACATCCACTCATGTTTCTGCACATGTTGAAAAATATCTGAAGTGTCACGAGTTTACAAAAATATATTTACAAAGAAGAACACAATCTATTTTCTTATACAAGTAATTTTACAATGTGCTTTCTAAAATCTGTGTAACTTCTTGGAGGGTATTTGGATTTCCAACTATGACGTTTATTTTAAAATGGAAAGGTTGTTAGCATAGTATGCTGTTCAAGACATTTGTCAGTTAATTTCATGCTAGCTGCTGTCACAGAGAAACAGAAAGATGTCAGTAATTGGGTCAGCATAGAAATTTATCTTTCCATCCTTAAGAGAAAAATGCAGGCATTCCTAATCAGATGAATTTTCTAGCTGGCCTCCTCTAAACAGTGATGTAGGGACATGGGTGCCCTCTATTGTGTGGCGTTGCTCTATTCAACGTGTGATTTCCGATTTGTGGTGTGTGAGTCTATTCCACTCAGTGGTAAAGGAAAAAGTATGGGGATTACATGGGATGTTTTCAAGGGCCAAGACAGTATAGGGCAATATCACCTCTGCCCACATTAGTTGGCCTGAATCTATTATCATGGGAATCTAAGTGCAAAGAAGTTATTGGGCGACTAATGGAAGAGGAGACAAGTTCAATGAATAAGACTACTTCTCAGTTTTATACTATTTGTACTAATGACATTCTAGAGAAAAGAAACCAAAACAATGTTCTTGCTTCCACCCACATTATAAAAAAAAGTTGACTTGGGGTCTGACTCCACAATTTCAACTTAGGTATGATGACATGGATGTCACTCATTAGAGTTCACAGCATGATTGACTCTTTGAAAGAAGCATTCAAGTTCATTCCCAAAGGCACAGACTAACAAGGAAAATATCCGAAAGTGTAGACACAAGTTGTTTCCTTTTTGCCTGAGAGAGACAAGAAAAGTAGGGCCACGTAGCTCCTTGAAAGTACTTGAGGAATACTGAACTAAAAGTGGAGAGTGTGTCTTCCATTCATGTCCAGGCCCGTGATTCTCATCCTTATCTTCTAAATACTGAAAATGCGAACTTGAAGAAAATAGTGCTGCAAAGTCTTTTAAAAAATACCTCACACAATATTCCATTGTAACTTCCCTTGTAGAACCACAAAGAATTTTAAAGTATGTGTAGATTATTGTCCTTTCACGTCATATCTATCAAATATATCTATCAAATATATGATTGAGCTCCTGAAATGATAGGGACTGGACTAGCTGCCTAGGAAACGGGGTTGGGTAAGACGGTGTCTCTCCCTTTAGGTATTTTACACACGCCTGGAAGGTATTCTGAGGATACAATAGGTCAGGACATGTCTTACTATTTGGGCATCTTCAACAAAATAGCATAGACTGGGTAGTTTGTAAAGAGCAGAAACTACTCACAGTTCCATAGTCTGGAAATCCAAGATCTGGGTGTCAGCGTGGTCCAGTTCTGCTGAAAGCCTGCTTCCAGGTCACACACTGTCCACTTCTCCTTGGCAGAGACTGGGGGATTTACCTGAGACCTCTTTTAAAAGGGCACTAATTCCAATTGTGAGGCCTCCATCCTCATGACCTAATCACCTCCCAAAGGGCCCACCACCTAACACCATCACTTTGGGGATTAGGACTTTAATGAATCTTGTGGGGTACCAAACCTTAAGAACATAAAGGTCTTTAAAGGCTACATACCTGTCATTTAGAAGTAAGAATATATTCATGCTGAGTAAATAAAGATGAAAGGGCAGGTTAGCAGAAAAAAAGAGCAGACCAAGGACTCAGAATCCAAACTCATGGTTTTGGACCTGAAGTCATGCTTTAGTTATTACTGGCCAAATTTTGGAAATCAAACTGAAAGGAGCCCACTCTCCCATGAAATGGAACGAAGATACAGGATGCAACAGATCAGTCATCATTCTTTGTGAAGAGTCTCCAAAGATTCTCAGGAGAAACGTAGTAATTGCCACATCAATAAAGATCCACTAAGGAGTAATATGTGTCTGGTTACTGTGAGCTGTGAGATTCAGGGAGAGTCTGAGTTCACATAGGTGGCTCTGTATATGACACCAGGCTAGTTCTTTTCTATTATAACCTAGCAGCGGGCAAATTAGAGATGAGGCCATCCTCATGAGTTTAATATAGTGCCAGGCAAAGGCTGAAAATTGTGCTGCAACTTGAATGCCCAGAACCATATGCACCTTAAAGGAAACATAATCCTAGTGGTTTTAGCAATAAACTCAGTAGGCATGACTGATACCAGTAAGGGAAGAGTGGAAATATGAGCCATTTCGATTATAATCCCAGCAAATATGGCCCTGATGAAGCAAAACAGCTTGGTCATTTGCAAATGCCTTCCAGTAGGGGGAGAAAATCTAAGAAACTGCTTTAGTTAAAACTACCTGTTGAGTGATTACACTGGGCCTGGTGCCCATGATACCGCAGAGAAGAAGACAGAGTCCAGTTACTACAGAGCCGATTTGCCAAAGATGGTCACATACCTATTGTTTGAAGATGGGAATGTAGAGGGCTGAAGCAACATAACTTCCACTGCAAAATAAAAAGTATTAAAGATTGGAGCTGAAAGTTAATTCTTTCCACGACATAATATTTATTCGGTTCTAAATTAATTATGAAGATGGTTTCCTTTGGTTTGAAAAGGATAGACTTGGATTGGCACCTCTAAAAGTCCTTAAGGAAATTTGAAATTTAATGCAAAAATAGAGAGAAAGATTCAAATTGATGATGACTGCTAAATCATGCATTCTCACTGGGGATGCTAACTGCTTCCATGGGTACAAACATTAGTTTTTAGGGGTATGACAAATTTTGCTATTACAATGCTGTGGCACTCCAAAGCTTAACCCTATACAACAAAATCTTATTCCTTAGTATTCATTTTTGTCTTTGGGTTTTCTTGTGTATCATAAATACAAGAAGCCTTGACACTGAGTTCATGGAAGATAAACAAACTGCATACATGATCAGTGCTCCACACTATGGTGACTTGATGGCTCATTGGAGGACTTTCTCTCCATCATTTGCTTGATCTCAAAGTAATATTGTGAGAGGTGGCCTTCACTTACTTCTGAGCTCCCATTGGCTGTCTTGTGGATGTTGCTTATGTTTGAGTCTCAGTATGATTTGCGCTATGGGAATTAAATACAAATAGAAAATTGTATTTGCATGTTAAATACAAAAAAGGTTATATTTTATCATTTAATTCTACCGAAGTTGTTCAACACATCCATAATTACAGCAAGTGCTTAACAGAAAAAAATGTTTACAATATCTAGATGAATATCTAGCAGCAGTGAAATTAAAAATTATTTTCTGAAAAAATTTTATTGTATGATATGAAACAAAATTAAAAGTTAAGTATCTAAAAATAAATACTAAGAAAATAATTTTTTTTTTTTTTGTGGTACACGGGCCTCTAGCTGTTGTAGCCTCTCCTGTTGCGGAGCACAGGCTCCAGACGCTCAGGCTCAGCGGCCATGGCTTACGGGCCCAGCCACTCCACGGCATGTGGGATCTTCTAGGACCGGGGCACGAACCCGTGTCCCCTGCATCGGCACGTGGACTCTCAACCACTGCGCCACCAGGGAAGCCCAAGAAAATAATTTTAAAATTTCAATGATTTTGAGCAGTTTTGAATGATTTTTAAGTATATCTATACCTTGGTAGTACTATAAAGTTTATAAATTTTATTTGAATATGTAGTTTGCTACATTCCTGTTTATATAAGTAAATATAGTAATTAAAAGTCACTCTGAAAACTTAGTTGTAAAGTTAAATTAAAATTCAATAGCTTATCAATCAGTGTGATACACCACATCAACAAGTTGAAGAATAAAAAGCATATGATTATCTCAATAGATACAGAAAAATCTTTTGACAAAATTCAACACCCATTTATGAAGAAAACTCTCCAGAAAGTGGGCATAGATGGAACCTACCTCAACATAATAAAGACCATATACAACAAACCCACAGCAAATATCACTCTCAATGGTGAAAAACTGAAAGCATTTCCTCTAAGATCAGGAACAAGACAAGGAGGTCCACTCTCACCACTATTATTCAACATAACCTTGGAAGTCCTAGCCACAGCAATCAGAGAAGAATAAGAAATAAAAGGAATCCAAATTGGAAAAGAAGTAAAACTGTCACTGTATGCAGATGACATGATACTATACAGAGAAAATCCTAAAGATGCTACTAGAAAACTACTAGAGCTCATCAATGAATTTGGTAAAGTTGCAGGATACAAACTTAATACACAGAAATCTCTTGCATTCGTATACACTAACAATGAAAGATAAGAGAAATCAAGAAAACAATCCCATTTACCGTCAGATCAAAAACACTAAAACAGCCAGGAATAAACCTACCTAAGGAGGCAGAAGATTTGTATTCAGAAAACTATAAGACGCTGATGAAAGAAATCAAAGATGACCCAAACAGGATTTCCCTGGTGGTGCATTGGTTAAGAATCCGTCTACCAATGCAGGGGACATGGGTTCGAGCCGTGGTCCGGGAAGATCCCACGTGCCGTGGAGCAACTAAGCCCATGTGCCACAACTACTGAGCCGACATGCCACAACTACTGAAGCCCGTGTGCTAGAGCCCGTGCTCTGCAGTGAGAAAAGCCACCGCAATGAGCCCACACACTGCACCGAAGAGTCGCCCCCGCTTGCCGTAACTAGAGAAAGCCCTTGCACAGAAACAAAGACCCAACACAGACCAAAAAAAAAAAAAAAAAAAAAAAGGCAGCAAGGACTCCCCAAGCTCCACTGTGTTCCTAGAACCTCTAGAAAAAACACTAGTTCACATGAACTCATGCATTTTAATCCTGAGCTGATACCCTCTTCCCTGAGTTCCTTAGAATCAGGTAACCCAAGCTCAAAGCATGTACAAATCCCCTTACCCCTCCTTCCTACTGAGCCTCATCATGGTTCTTCATGGTGAGTACTCTCACTTGCTGCAAGTTAGGACACCTGACTTGGGTTAACTATAGAGCTGATCCTGGGGCGTCTAGCTGGGCTTCATTACAACTCCAGGAAAGGAAGTCACGTGAGAGCATCCAGAGAGAACTAGCACAGTCTTCCAACTGTGCTCTTAGTGGTCAGAGAGAAGAGAATTTGGTGTTAATTTTTTTGGAGGCTACTAATTTTTTTGGAGGGTGAGGGTGGAACATGCTCCCTTTTACTTTATGCATATAAGTAATGTTTTTAACTGTTCAAAAAATATCTGAAAGATTTGAGAAAAGCTCTGTTTCCTTCAACTAATGTGACAGGAAAAAAGGTCCAGAGATTTAGGTCTGTCCATAATATTCTCATAGCTATAGTGTATACGTATTGTACATTAAAAACTCAGCATTGTTGTGACCACCTAGAGGGGTGGGATACGGAGGGTGGGAGGGAGACTCAAGAGGGAGGAGATATGGGGATATATGTATATGTGTAGCTGATTCATTTTGTTATACAGCAGAAACTAACACAACATTGTAAAGCAATTATACTCCAATAAAGATGTTAAAAAAAAGAAATACTGGCATCAAAGCATAAAAAAAGTAAATTAAAAAAACCTCAGCAATGTGAACACATCTTGTACCCAAGTCCCTTGAAATAAGATTATCAAAAGCACTGATTTTGAAGACTTCCTGGAAGATAAAAACATATTTCATAGTCTTCGCTCTAAGAGCAGAACGCACAACTTAAAACCATACAGCAAGAGAAATAGAGCGAGACTCTGACAGATTTTATCTTCCAAGGACAGCTACAATGCTGACTCCCACCCCAGGTGTGCCTTGAAAACTATGCCATTTCTCACCAACTTGAGGTTGGTCTACTTCATCTCTCTTTAAATATGGAAAGGCTTGTATTGGGCTGCACCCCGAAGGCCTCCAAGCCCCGTGGCTGCCCAGCCTGAAGACCTAAGAAAGAGCCCACAGACAGCGGAAACATTAATGCCTTACTGGACAGGGAATCTTAAGAAAAAGGTCCTGCAGCGACACCCCGTGGACAGCAAGCAAGACGTGGCAGCAATCTTACCTATCTGAGGGAAGCTACTATTATACAGGCAATTTTCATCAGATTGGCTCATCAGTTACCAAGGAAACCAGTAGCAGGGGCTCTTCCATCACAACCCCTCAGGTTAATGACCAACATCACAGCAGATACTGATATTTCCCTTTTATGAGCTAGCAGGTGGAGCCGTTTTGGCCTAAGCATTAGAACAATCACTAGGCGGGCCCGGGGCGAGCAGGCTGGTGGGCGTGGGGTGTGAGGAAGTGGGGGCTGGTCTAGCGGGGGATGCACGAAGAGCAAGAGAACAGCCGTCCTGAGTGTCCTGACCACACACCCCACCCCTACGCACCCTACACGACCCTTATCATCTCCATCCGCCCCTCTTCTGAGACACCCCCGGGGTCAGGTACATAGCGGCGCACCGCAACCAGATACCACAAATGCAATACACACAACAGCTGCTAAGAAGTGTCAAGAGTAAGCTAGGCCCTTGGCACACAGGGCAGGAAGAAGGCAAGAGTCTTCAGTTGCCCCCCCTATGGCGGCATGAGCCAGGTGGATTTCCCATGGCATCTCGCTGCACACCCAGCCATCAGACTCATTTTGCAGCCTGGCCACCACGGTGGCCCAGTCCACAAGCTGATTCCCTGCCCTCAGCCTAGCGAGGAAGTCTAGCAATACAATACAGGGAGGTCGTGACCAGTAAGCAAAATACAAGCCTTAACAGCATTCTGAGATAACACCACCCCTACCTGTGGTTTCTGTCCTGGCCTGCAGTACCATACCGCCTGTCCACCCTCAGTCCCCACAGCCGGTGCCAAATAATGGAGCCTTTCAATTAGCAAGGCATCAGCAGGGTTGGAAGGCAGGTGGAAATACCAGCACTTATCTTTACCAGGCCATTCCTGAACTGCATGGCCAAGAAAGTGGGATTCCTTGGTTGATACCGATGTCTATGGTGAGAAAGGAAGACAAGAAAGAGTACAGTCATTTTGAAAAAAAGACCAGACAACCGTCTTGGGCAAAACAGATCTTGCAAGCTAGAGAACAAAGGCCAAGGGGTCCTGAGTCCTGGGGGTGGGATCAGAGAGGGGGACAACATCCTCCCAGGAATAAAAGATGATCTCTGTTACATTAACGAGTATACCTAGTTGCCACAAGGGAAGAAGCTCAACTGCAGATTTCAACCTTACCTGTTCCGGGGCTCTCTTGCAGAAGCTCCTCACGCACTCCTTTCCCCTCCCAGAAGTGTTCCCTAACCTGAGCGCCACCATGGAGCCTCCTGCTGCTGAACGAAGATGTGTGACGATCTCTGGAAATTGTCAGGGATCATGAGACAAACCCTCTCCTTTGTTATAAAAGCAACTAGCCTTTCCCACTCAGGAAGCTGCTTTTTTCCCTCCGCCCCCCACCCCAGGCTTCTCCCTTGTGCACAAGCTGTCTCTTTTAATAAAAATCTTTGCTTGCCTAAGAGTCTTGTGGAAGTGGTATCATTTCTGTGGTACTGCTGCCCAAGAATCTGGAAAGGGCCTGGTAACAATGGGAGTCCTGTTTCTCTCCCACAGCTGTTCTAGGTCCTGAAGAGTGGTCCTCTGCGTTGCTCTACGCATCATGGAGGCCTTCTGTAACGGCTTCCACCTGTTGTAAGACACTGCAGACTGCACAGAACTGTCGTTCCAACGCACTGCATCACGGCTCCGCCCCCTTCCACAGCTGGGCCCAGGAGCACCAGGGTATTAGTATTTTGCCATCGCCAAAGGCCCAAACCACACCCTGCCGGGGAAGTGGCCACACCCAATTCACAAGCCTGTCCTCAGTTAATATCCCTGAAGCCTGTGGCTTTTAACTGTTTAGGGGTTTGGGGTTGGGGGTACGCTCCTTTACCCAAACAGATAACTCCCAAAGTATCTGATGGGAAACCCAGGTCCTCGCGTTTTGCCTTCACCAGCCAGTCCCGGGCAGTCAGATCGGCCACAAGCACAGGGCGGCTACTCTTAAACTGCAAAGAGCCTCTGAGGTTAACAGGATATCATCAGCATAAGGGTCGAGAAAGACATGCCTCATGGTAGACAGCTGCCACAGGTCCCACTTGCCAGTGGATGGCCACCTTGGGATCATCCCCCCTCCCTACCCCGTTATCCGTCATTATTTCCCGACATCTCAGCACTCACCGGAGTATCCTCGGCCTCTGGGCTTCTTGGCTGGCTCGCCAACTGTTGAGCTGCACCCTGCAGGCCTGCAAGCCTTATAGCTGCCCAATCTCCAGACCCAAGAAAGAGCCCAGAGACGGTGACAGACATCAGTGGTCTACTGGACAGGGGTCTTACGTGTCTGTATTAAAAGGTCCTCAAAGAACACCCAGCCGTGAAACGCAATCGGCCGGCAGCCATGTTTGCCACTCCTCCCGGAAACAGGAGACTACCATTTGTAGGGAGAACTGACCTCAGGTTCGCTCATCAGTTACCAAGGACACCAGCAGCTGGGGCAGGTCTCTCACAACCCCTCAGGTTAATGACCATCACCACCACAGATATTTCCCTTTTATGAACTAGCAGGTCGAGCTGTTTTGGCCTAAGCTTTAGAACAATCACTTGGTGGGGCAGGGCGCAAGCATGTTGGTGTGAGTGGGGTGTGAGTGAAGCAGGGACTGGTCTAGCACGGGATGCACAAAGAGCAAGAGAACAGCCGTCCTGAGTGTCCTGACCACACACCCCACCCCTACGCACCCTACACGACCCTTACAATCTCCGTCCGCCCCTCTTCCGAGACACCCCCGGGGTCAGGTACATAGCGGCGCACCGCAACCAGATACCACAAATGCAATACACACAACAGCTGCTAAGAAGTGTCAAGAGTAAGCTAGGCCCTTGGCACACAGGGCAGGAAGAAGGCAAGAGTCTTCAGTTGCCCCCCCTATGGCGGCATGAGCCAGATGGATTTCCCATGGCATCTCGCTGCACACCCAGCCATCAGACTCATTTTGCAGCCTAGCCACCACAGTGGCCCAGTCCACAAGCTGATTCCCTGCCCTCAGGCTAGCGAGGAAGTCTAGCAATACAATACAGGGAGGTCATGACCAGTAAGCAAAATACAAGCCTTAACAGCATTCTGAGATAACACCACCCCTACCTGTGGTTTCTGTCCTGGCCTGCAGTACCATACCGCCTGTCCACCCTCAGTCCCCACAGCCGGTGCCAAATAATGGAGCCTTTCAATTAGCAAGGCATCAGCAGGGTTGGAAGGCAGGTGGAAATACCAGCACTTATCTTTACCAGGCCATTCCTGAACTGCATGGCCAAGAAAGTGGGATTCCTTGGTTGATACCGATGTCTATGGTGAGAAAGGAAGACAAGAAAGAGTACAGTCATTTTGAAAAAAAGACCAGACAACCGTCTTGGGCAAAACAGATCTTGCAAGCTAGAGAACAAAGGCCAAGGGGTCCTGAGTCCTGGGGGTGGGATCAGAGAGGGGGACAACATCCTCCCAGGAATAAAAGATGATCTCTGTTACATTAACGAGTATACCTAGTTGCCACAAGGGAAGAAGCTCAACTGCAGATTTCAACCTTACCTGTTCTGGGGCTCTCTTGCAGAAGCTCCTCATGCACTCCTTTCCCCTCCCAGAAGCGTTCCCTAACCTGAGCGCCACCATGGAGCCTCCTGCTGCTGAACCAAGATGTGTAACGATCTCTGGAAATTGTCAGGGATCATGAGACAAACCCTCCCCTTTGTTATAAAAGCAACTGGCCTCTTCCACTCAGGAAGCTGCTTCTTTTCCTCCGCCCCCCACCCCAGGCTTCTCCCTTGTGCACAAGCTGTCTCTTTTAATAAAAATCTTTGCTTGCCTAAGAGTCTTGTGGAAGTGGTATCATTTCTGTGGTACTGCTGCCCAAGAATCTGGAAAGGGCCTGGTAACAATGGGAGTCCTGTTTCTCTCCCACAGCTGTTCTAGGTCCTGAAGAGTGGTCCTCTGCGTTGCTCTACGCATCATGGAGGCCTTCTGTAACGGCTTCCACCTGTTGTAAGACACTGCAGACTGCACAGAACTGTCGTTCCAACGCACTGCATCACGGCTCCGCCCCCTTCCACAGCTGGGCCCAGGAGCACCAGGGTATTAGTATTTTGCCATCGCCAAAGGCCCAAACCACACCCTGCCGGGGAAGTGGCCACACCCAATTCACAAGCCTGTCCTCAGTTAATATCCCTGAAGCCTGTGGCTTTTAACTGTTTAGGGGTTTGGGGTTGGGGGTACGCTCCTTTACCCAAACAGATAACTCCCAAAGTATCTGATGGGAAACCCAGGTCCTCGCGTTTTGCCTTCACCAGCCAGTCCCGGGCAGTCAGATCGGCCACAAGCACAGGGCTGCTAGTTTTAAACTGCAAGGAGCCTCTGAGGTTAACAGGATATCATCAGCATAAGGGTCGAGAAAGACATGCCTCATGGTAGACAGCTGCCACAGGTCCCACTTGCCAGTGGATGGCCACCTTGGGATCATCCCCCCTCCCTACCCCGTTATCCGTCATTATTTCCCGACATCTCAGCACTCACCGGAGTATCCTCGGCCTCTGGGTTCTTGGCTGGCTCGCCAACTGTTGAGCTGCACCCTGCAGGCCTGCAAGCCTTATAGCTGCCCAATCTCCAGACCCAAGAAAGAGCCCAGAGGCAGTGGCAGAGACATCAGTGGTCTACTGGACAGGGGTCTTACGTGTCTGTATTAAAAGGTCCTCAAAGAACACCCAGCCGTGAAACGCAATCGGCCGGCAGCCATGTTTGCCACTCCTCCCGGACACAGGAGACTACCATTTGTAGGGAGAACTGACCTCAGGTTCGCTCATCAGTTACCAAGGACACCAGCAGCTGGGGCAGGTCTCTCACAACCCCTCAGGTTAATGACCATCACCACCACAGATATTTCCCTTTTATGAACTAGCAGGTCGAGCTGTTTTGGCCTAAGCTTTAGAACAATCACTTGGTGGGGAAGGGGGCAAACACGTTGGTGTGAGCGGGGTGTGAGTGAAGCAGGGACTGGTCTAGCACGGGATGCACGAAGAGCAAGCGAACAGCCATCTTGAATTGACTAACCATACAGAGTGTCAATGTTTTACAAAAAAATTTGTTGGAAATAATATTCTATGACTTCCAAAGGTAGGTTAGGGTTTATCGAGCCTGGCGGTGCACACATTTGAGGCCAGATAATTCTTTGCTGTGGCTGCTGTGCTGTGGGAACTGTAGGGTGTTTAGCAGCATCCCTGGCCTCTATCCATTACATGCCAGTATCAGCCCTCATCACCAGTTGTAACAACTGAAAACGTCTCCAGACATTGCCAAACGTGCCCTCGGGGACAACACTGCCCTCAGAACCAATGGATTAGGTCATAATAGCTTGCTTACTGGGCCACTCACTTCTGAGCCCAAGGCGCCTTTTAAAAAGTTCAACTACACTGAGTCTACCACGCTCACAGAAAAACCAGACCACAAGGAGAGTCACCGTGAGGTGCTTCTGTACCCAGTACCAGCTGAGGTCCCAGCTGAGACTCATTCGCATCAGACAGGCAAGTGAAAGTGCCTACCACATGCCAGGTCAATCCCAGCCACCCAGTGGAGTGTGCTCCTGACGCCCTAGAGATGGTGAAACAGAGGCCAGCCCTTCCTTCCGTGCCCTGTGGGAATCCCTGGCTCACAGAATCTGTGAGATGAGACATTGATTATTTTGGGTGATAGATTTTGGAGTCATTTGTTTCAAAGCTATAGTACTGGGGCCATTGTTTGTTTGTATTGTGAGTGGAGGTCTACAACAATAAACAAACAAGCCCTATTTATCAGATCAGATTGAGTATGAGTGTAAAATCCTTTAAGACTTCAGAAAGATCTAGGTGGTGTCTCAGAGAGTCTTTCAGACAAACAAAGGGCCTTCTGAGGATCCTAGGGAATGCCTCACAGATTCTCTCCATTAAGTGACAGGGCTCTAAAACACCAACTTGCTGTCTCACTGGAGACTCATGGGTAGCCCAAGGTGAAAAAGGGTATATATCTGAAGAGATTTGTGGGTGTGCCTCTTATCCAATGGCATTCATTATAAACCGATATACAGCAAACCAGTAAATGGTTACAGTAATTATATCAGCTTAGACTGAAAGTAATAGCATACACAATAAAGAGGGCTTCAGATCCTCAAACTTTTCCAGAAAGGAAGCAGGATGAGAAGTCTACACGATGTAAAACATAAGCACTTCTTGTGGGAAAGGAAGGATAACTTAAAAGGCAGAGCCAAGAAGCCAGAAAGGAGAAAAATCAGCCTTGGAGAATAACTCCCAGAGACTTAGAACTGAGCCCTAATCTGAACATTGACACCACCTGCCCTAATAGGGAGCCGAATTACAATAGGCCCGTGACTGCTATGTGCTTTCTGCTTTACCCCATTTTGAATGGGACTATTACAGTATCTTATGCCTGCCTCACCATTGCATGTTGGGAGTAAAGGAACAAATAACCTCTCTATTTAGATTACAGGGCTTCACATTGAGAAGAATGGCACTCAAGGAGCAGTGCTAGAGGAACTGTGCCTGAGGAACTCCATCCACACCTTGATCTGATGGAGATGGTGAAACTCTGGACCTGGATTTTTGCCATAATAAGATGAGACTTTGGAAGGTTTTGAGAAGTGATGAATGTATTTTACATGTGAAAGGATGTGACATTTTATGGACTGTAGCAGATTGTATTTTTAAAAGATGGCAGCAACATTTCCCTCATTTCACATATTTTTCTGGAATGTTGAAAATCCTCCAGTAAGAGATATATTGTCTAATTCCTCTCTCCTTGAATCTGAATGGGTTTGTGACATCTACAATACGTAAAAATGATACTGTGATTTCTGAGGCGTGGTCATAAAAGGTAATGCTGCTTCTGCCTTGCTGACCGAGCCTTCATACGAGAAGTGCTATCACTCTGAGTATCACTCTGAATATCACTCTTAGCTACTGCGCCACCAGGGAAGTCCGAGCAGATTACATTTAAAAGAAATATCTTCCTTCTGACCTTTTCAAAAATAACAGGAAAATAAATAATATATAACTTAGACCTTCGAATCAAGTGGGGTCTTTTTCTTCATTAACAACTTGACAGGAAACTCAGGGATTAAGGGAAAATATTTTGGCTCTTGAGATACAGAACTTCACAGACTTTCACTGGTCACTAAGTTCAGCAAGTGGTTATTTTCACTGCCCTCATTAAGACTGGTTATTGATTAAAGGAACTGTTGATGCAAATACTTAGACCAGTCCATGCTTAGGGTACCACTGGTTCAATGGCCTTCAAATTTAAAAAAAAAAAAAGAATAAGTGAGACTTCCCTGGTGCTCCAGTGGGTAAGACTCTACACCCCCAATGCAGGGGGCCTGGGTTTGATCCCTGGTCGGGGAGCTAGATCCTGCCTGCATGCCACAACTAAGAATCCACATGCCACTACTAAGAAGTCCACATGCCGCAACTAAAGGATCCCGCATGTCGCAGCAAAGATCCTGTGCCACAACTAAGACCCAGTGCAGCCAAAATAAATAAACAAATATTAACATATATACATATATGTATATCAGTGTTCAAACCTAGATACTGGTATCCCTGAGGGTACATGATTATTATCCAGGGGCATGCAAGCACATAGATTTTAAGAACACATTTTTTACATCCTCAGCATCGATAAACATCCTTGATGAAACTGATCAGCCAGAGAAGAGAGATGGAAGTTTGGCCCATCGCCATTCTCACATTTAGACTTTACATCACTTTGTAAAATAAAGTCCTTCTTACCCATTCCAAGCCTCAGCCTGGCGCACTGCCTCAGGGTGCAAAACCTCTGTGACACCAGAGGGACAATTCCAGAAGGCTTAGTTCTTCAGAATGATTCCTTTGATAGAAAAGCAGAGGGGACTTTAATAAGATGTTTATGCTTTATCAGTTACATCCTCTCTCCTGTATCAACATCTTTCTTTTTATTGGCTAGTTCTGATCAACGTTAAATGTGCTTAATTTTCATTTTATCCTAAACATGACTACTGCTCAGCCCTATGACCACTTGTTAGTATTATTTTGCTTCTGTCATTCTGTTCACACCCAAACTTCAACGTTCTCTGGATTATCTGTCCCTATTTCTTCACATGCACCTCCTTCCTCCAATTGCCATAATTTGGCTTCAACCTCCCTGTTCTAATAAAACTGCTCAGCCAAAGTTTATAATAAACTATCAATACATGTTACTGAGATCAGAGATTGCTGTCAGGCAGCCTCAGCTGACATCTCAGAAGCATCGGACACTTGTTACCACGCCCTCCATCTTAAGGTCTGACGCTCATCTGGTCTCCGTGTCACCACCATCCTCTGCTTTTCTGCCCTTCCTCCTCTCCTTCCTTTGTTGACTGCTCCCTCTCATCTTAGGGAATTGGTGTTCCTCAAAATTCCATGCTAGTCCCACACTTCATCCTCTCTGCACATACACTCTCAACCTCCCAAATAGTTCCAAATGTCCTCTCTATGACTGTGACCTCCATATGCATGTCTTTCCCCAGAATCTTATCTCCAAACATTAGATCCATATTTCTACATGCTAGAATATCTAGAATATCTCCACTTCACGTGTTCAAAATTGAATACATATTTTCCAAACTTTCTCGCCCTTCTATGTTCCTTGTGTGAATGGGCCCCAATCATTCTGCAGCCCAAGATAGAGACATGGACATTATCATTGAGTTCTCAACTTCCTCAAAGCCCATAGCCAATAAATCATCACAGATTCTTCTTCTGACATCATACTCATGGCCACCCATCATCTGTACAACAGCCTTCCTACATGAAGGGATATGCCTACCTTATGAATCCTATTTCTTTCATTGCAGTTGTTTTAAAATATAGTCACAGACTGTCTCATACTCTTCCCTGTCCCTTCCCTTGACTATGTGCTTGATGTAGCAACTTCCCTCTAATCAATACACAACACAGGTTGAAGTGATGGTGTGTAACTTATAAGACTCTGTCATAAAACAATTTACTGCCTTCTCCACTTCTAGTTTTCATCACTCACTTTGGTAGAAGCCAGCTGTTGTGAGGACACATCACAGAGCTTAGTGGAGGGGCTCAGGTGACTGTGATGAGGAACTGAGGCTTCCTGCCAGTGGTCATGTGAATGACCCATGTTAGAAGCAGATCCTCCAACCCAAGTCAAGCCTTCAGGTGACTGCAGGCCAGCTGACATCCTGACCGCCACCTCATGAGAGACCCTGAGCCCACTGAAAGCGCTCTCAAATTCTTGATTCATAAAAACTGTTAGGTAATAGACTAGTGGTTAACGCCACTAAATTTTTAGGTTACTAATTATGCATCAATAGAACACTAATTTACCAATGTAGGAGACCCAATGCAAATTTCTAGCCTCCTTTGCAGATAGAATGCAGGCACTTGAATAAGACTTTGCCAATCTGAAGCACCTGTGTGACATTTTGATCCAGAGTGAAAAATGAGAAGATATAGGCTCTGTGTGGTGATTCCATGTTTGCTGGCTGAAGTAATGGTTTCCCATGGTGGCAAGTTCAAGTTTCCAGGAAAGAAATGTAATCAAAACATGGCACTTCCTTTCAGTTCCTACTGGGATATCGGCAAAAACATAAACAGAATTGACGAAACTATTTATATGCCTTTTGGATTTTAAGGGTGACTGAAGGTTTAAGGGCACTTTGCACCTCTTTAAAAGCAAAAGAGTGAAGTAAGCCAGAAAGAGAAAAACAAATATCGTATATTAACGCATATATGTGGAATCTAGAAAAATGGTACAGAGGAACCTATTTGCAGGGCAGGAATAGAGACGTAGACATAGAGAACAGATGTGTGTACATGGTGGAGGGGGAAGGGGAGGGTGGGATAAACTGGGGGATTAGGATTGATGTATATACACTACCAAGTGTAAAACAGATAGCTAGGGGGAACCTGCTGTTTGGCACAGGGAGCTCAGCTCGGTGCTCTGTGATGACCTAGGTGGGATGGGGATGGGTGGGAGGGAGGTCCAAGAGGGAGGGGATATTTGTAGACATATACCTGATTCACTTCATTGTACAGCAGAAACTAACACAACATTTTAAAGCAATTATACTCCAATAAAAATATAAGAAAATAAAAGCAAAAGTAAGATTCAGCGGATTTCCCTGGCAGTCCAGCAGTTAAGACTGTGGTTCCACTGAAGCGGGCATGGGTGTGATCCCTGCTCAGGGAACTAAGATCCCACATGCCGCGCACGGCCAAAAAAAAAAAAAGTTAAGACTGAGCACTTAATATATAAAGCAGCCCCACAAAGCAAAATAAAACAAAAGGCAAAGCTTGTCATACTATAACATAAATAGTAAAATTTGCAAATATAGCAATTATCCTAAGATAATAAATACTAATTCTTACAAATTAAAATGAAATTTCTTTCTATTCAAAACTACAGTTTCTTATTATTGATAAAAATCTGCCAAAATGACTCAATATATTTTTTAACGGAAGCAGACAGAAAAGCCTTTGAACTGAGTAAATATTTACAAGATTGAGGCCACTAATAAGTGCAGTCAGCCCTCCAAATACATGGGTTCAACCACTACAGGTTGAAAATATTTGAAAAAAAAGTTCCAGAAAGTTCCAAAAAACAAAGCTTGAATCTGCCATGTGCCAGCAACTATTTATAGCATTTACATTGTATTAGGTATTATAAGTAATCTACAGGTGATTTAAAGTATATGGGAGATGTATGTAGGTTACATGCAAATACTATACCAGCTTATATAAGGAACTTGAAGATCCAAGGTATCCGTGGAGGTCCGGGAACCTCTCCCCTTCGGGTACTGAGGGAGGACTGTAGATGAGACATACTGTGGAAGCTTAAGTCTCCTTTTCAACTTCCTGAGTTTTCTGATGAGCTTATTAATACAAAGAAAGCATTTACTGATTTTCATGTCTTAACTTCCAGTATGACAATGTCCCAGGCACAGCAGTTGTGAACTTTGCTTCTCAGATCGACCCTGGTACTTTGTGTTTATTTTGGGTTTTTTTTTTTTGTCCTTTTTTGTTGTTTTTGGCCACGTCCAGCAGCTTGTGGGATCAGGGACTGAATCCGAGTCACAGCAGTGAAGGCGCCGAGTCCAAACCACTGGAGCACCAGGGAATTCCCTGAGGCTGGTACTTTGGAAGGAGTTCTTCAAAGTCTGGCTGGAGTCCTCATTGCTCAGAAAGTCTTTCCATCTCATTTTCTGCACCAAACAGGTCTCCAACAATTCTAGCTGCTGATCAGTCCAATGAGGATTATCATCCCTCTCTGCTGAAAAAGTTGAAGATCTGCTAGATTACTGCATGGAGAAAGAGGTGGCCTGAGCTATTTGCAACTGGCTGCTCCTGGAGGAACCTGAAAACATTCTTGTCCTTCAGGCAGGAAAACAATGGAAAGATTCTTCCATTAGGTGCAGAACTTGTGAGGGTCTCCTGCTTTGGCAGGCCAAGGTTCGGGGCTGGTCACAGCTAGGGGTGCAGACAGGGCTGGAGAACATCATCCTGGGTGTCCTCAGTGAGGAGGGTGGCAGGCCCCGGTGAGCCTGGTGATGCAGGTGTCTGGCTGTGGGAGCCTGTATCCAGCTGCTCTGACTACCTGCCTGCAAATGAGATTCTTAAATAGTACAAGGTTCTCAATTCTGTACTCATGCCAATGTTGTTTCCACTTTTTCCAATTTCTCTCCAATTTATCGGCAACAGATAATGTCGCAACTTCAATGCCTTTTTTGTGTATTACACTGGAAATTAAACACATTCATGGAAAAGGACAGAGTATAAATCCAATAGGATGTACTCATCCAAATGAGACCCAAGGTTGAAATAAAATCTGAGTCTCAATCTGTGTCTTTTTAAATTCTAATAAGAGTACTTAGACATTTGACATTTTACTGTACGTTCATGCTTTGTAATGCACCAAAATACAACTAGCCTCGCCTCTCTCCATTTCCCATTTAAAGGGGCTAAGACATTAGATTTGAATTCTTCCACATGACTTTATAGGAGTCATAGATCATGTTTCCAGACATAGTCTATGGATAAGAGTGGCATAAATGTTAACACTATGGTCTAATTCATACCATTCTCTTCCTTCTGTCACCAAAAGTGTGCTCACCACATATATATGTGACACTGTGCTTGGCAATATGGATTCCAGAAAAGTAAGGCAGGGATGGTGACTGCCCTCCAGGGAGCAGGGAAGACAGACTTTAGAGGCAGGATTAGGATGAGGGAAGCACCATGTGCTCAGTGCAGCTGAGGGCCAGTGCTCAGAGCTGATGAAGAGGAGGGCCTGGGAGCAGCAAAAGGCTCCACTCTGACAAAATCTGGGGCTCCTGAATTTAATTGACATCAGACTTTAATTTCCTCTTCTAAAAAACTGAGACAACTCAAGTAGTTGTCACACAGGCAAATGTAAAGATTAAATGAAGTTTGCAAATTATAGTCTGAGAATCTGAATTTAGTGAACATAGCTGCCTTTAGCATTAATGTGACATATAGTAACTTGTAGAGTCCATGATCAGCCCCGCCAAGAGAGGCTTTGACTGCCGCTCCCTTAACGCTGTCAGGGGTCTGCGTGTTGAGGCCCCAAATGCAAACTGCAGGAGAGGGGTTGCCTTCTGGACTGCGAAGGAGCAAAGCCCAAGTTTCCAGGCCTAGAGCAGTGTCTGGTACATTAAGGAGAGAAATCCTACAGCACTTGAAACATTTGCAGAGAACCAGCATCGAGGAGAAATGGCTGCTCTGTGAATAGTATAAATGAGATAAACGGTCCCTTCCCTCATCCTCAGTCTCAGGCCACCTCTGGTGATATTATTTTAAGACAAAGGTGTTTTTAAATGTTATGGGGACCAGGAAATGGGTTATAAAATGTAGATGGGGCAGAGGGTAACAAGAAATGGGACATTCCTATATTTTTAGCTATGGAAGATCACAACATTACTTCGAAATCTATTTCCTGGCTATTTGGGTAAAGAAAGGGAGGGCTTCCCTCAAGCATGGAATGTAAGAAGGCACCAAATCTAAGTGATCAAGATAAATCATATTTTAACGCAATATATAAAAATGAAAACACCACAACATACATGCTGAAGAAAATGTCAAAATTTTAAATAAAGACAGAAATGACCCTGCATTTGGATGACGCTGACAGTCTTACAGAGGAAGGCTTCACATTGCCAGTGAAATTTGGGTAATTTCTGTTTAGTCTATAAAATTCTTACCAGAGAAAATGAGAAGATCAGACCTGGTAAATGTCCTGAGCTTCTTGTCCAGGACACTAATAACTCTTCTTTCTACACTACAGTCAAGCTGGAGTCCTGGGAAAGGGGTTTCAGAAACTCAAGTTAAATAAAAATTATTTAAGACTTCATAGAGTCACAAGAAATTGTCAAACACTGCAGTTCTCTCAAACAAGTAAGGAAGTAGTCTTGAAAATATTAATGAGTTTGCTTCCATTAAAGCTAGGAAAGTAAAATTATATTAAATTCTTGTTTTAGTATAAAGAAACTATAGTTTAGTTTAATAAAATGCTGTTTTAATACCCATATATTTTAATATCCTACCTTCAAGATTTAAATATTTTCAGAAAATATCTTAAAATATAAAAACTTCTAAAATATTTAATTTTAATCACGCAATGTAAGTTTAATTTAAAAATATAAAAAATAAAATGCTGTGAGTTTTTTTTTTTTTTTTCTGCGGTACCGGGCCTCTCACTGTTGTGGCCTCTCCCGTTGCGGAGCACGGGGTCCGGACGCGCAGGCCCAGCGGCCATGGCCCACGGGCCCAGCTGCTCCGAGGCATGTGGGATCCTCCCGGACCGGGGCACGAACCCGTGTCCCCTGCATTGGCAGGCGGACTCTCAACCCCTGCGCCACCAGGGAAGCCCCCTGTGAGTTTTTTAATGTTCCTACCTTTCAGTTATTCAGTACATCCTCCCCCACATTAACGCTGTATCCTTCAAAGACACCATGAAGTCCCAGAGCATCTACAGGGGCGCTCAGCTCCCGCGTCCTCGGCCCCGGTGGTGGCCGCGCTCCGACTCACCCCCAGGGCGTCCCCAACACCGTCCGGGCGTCTCATCGCGGCCGCCGCGTTCCCCTTGCTCTGAGCCGTGGCAGCATAGCGCCAGAAACGATTCCGAATCTGTAAAATCGGCCCCAACTCGCTTCCCAGCTTCAAACCCCTCAGAAAACGGCTTCTTTCTCAAAAATGGCCTCGCTCAAGTTTCTGTGCGAAAATAAAGCACAAAACTCAGGGGAAAGCCCGAAAACGCAAGGTTCCAGCTTCCAACCAGACAAAATTGTCGCTGGCGCGGCCGCGACAAGCCTCCCACTGGAGAACTCAGCATCGCGAAGACAAGTTTTTTTCTCACTATTAAATCAGTATAAAGTTGCTCCGTGAGGATGCAACTCAACCTTCTCTCGGGCTGCCCAAACCGCGGAAACTGCAAACTCTCATAAGTGAGCCTTTCCCTAGCCGAACCCATCAAAAGACATCCGGCGCCCATTAGCCGCCGCCTAGAGAAGTGCACTGTTCCGGGGTCCAGGTAAGGAACCTTCCCGCTAATTATTTAGTGGTGCCCGCGCGCCCCCTCGCGGCCATCTCGTGAACCACTGAAATTCTCAATGGCCCAGATCTATTTGCTAGTGGCAGGAGTGATACTCTGCTCCATCCCTGCTCGCCCTCTTGGCTGGAACTTGCCTTGGATCCAGAGCCTGCAGAACACGGAACTCTTCATACTTTTGAGACAGATGAAGAAGATCCCGTTTCAGTCATGCCTAGAGGACAGAACCGACTTCAAATTTCCTTGGAAAACAGGGAATATCACAGAAATCCTGACGACTCAAGGCACCGGCTACCACCATCTGACGCTCCAGCAGATGGTAACTTCTTCAACAAGGAGGAAAGCCAAGCTGCTTGGAACAACACCCTACTCCATAAACTACCCTCTAGCCTTGATCACACCTTGGAACTACTGCATAAGCCAGTGGAAAATGACAATCTGGACTGTCCATATTTGGGAATTGTTGTCCGGAAATATTTCCAAAGAATCCATCTCTATCTGAAGGAAAAGGAATACAGCCCCTGTGTCTGGGAGGTTATCAGAGGAGAAATAAAGTGTTCCTTTCTCTCATGTAATAATTCTCCAATTACTGTCAACAAATAAAGAAGAAAGGTACACCTGTGACACTTCTACTCAAATGATTGTCTGTTTAGTCCTCTAAGATACGTCCACTCATATTTCTGCACATGCTGAAAAATATCTGAAGTATCACGAGTTTACAAAAATATATTTACAAAGAAGAACACAATCTATTTTCTTATACAAGTAATTTTACAATGTGCTTTGTAAAATCTGTGTAACTTCTTGGAGGGTATTTGGATTTCCAACTATGACGTTTATTTTAAAATGGAAAGGTTGTTAGCATAGTATGCTGTTCAAGACATTTGTCAGTTAATTTCATGCTAGCTGCTGTCACAGAGAAACAGAAAGATGTCAGTAATTGGGTCAGCATAGAAATTTATCTTTCCATCCTTAAGAGAAAAATGCAGGCATTCCTAATCAGATGAATTTTCTAGCTGGCCTCCTCTAAACAGTGATGTAGGGACATGGGTGCCCTCTATTGTGTGGCGTTGCTCTATTCAACGTGTGATTTCCGATTTGTGGTGTGTGAGTCTATTCCACTCAGTGGTAAAGGAAAAAGTATGGGGATTACATGGGATGTTTTCAGGGCCAAGACAGTATAGGGCAATATCACCTTTGCTCACATTAGTTGGCCTGAATCTATTACCATGGGAATCTAAGTGCAAAGAAGTTGGGAAGTTATTGGGTGACTAATGGAAGAGGAGACAAGTTCAATGAATAAGACTACTTTTCTTTTTTATACTATTTGTACTAATGACATTCTAGAGAAAAGAAACCAAAACAATGTTCTTGCTTACACTCACATTATAAAAAAAAGTTGACTTGGGGTCTGACTACACAATTTCAACTTAGGTATGATGACATGGATGCACTCATCAGAGTTCACAGCGTAATTGACTCTTTGAAAGAAGCATTCAAGTTCATTCCCAAAGGCACAGACTAACAAGGAAAATATCCGAAAGTGTAGACACAAGTTGTTTCCTTTTTGCCTGAGAGAGACAAGAAAAGTAGGGCCACGTAGCTCCTTGAAAGTACTTGAGGAATACTGAACTAAATAAAAGTGGAGAGTGTGTCTTCCATTCATGTCCAGGCCCGTGATTCTCATCCTTATCTTCTAAATACTGAAAATGCTAACTTGAAGAAAATAGAGCTGCCAAGTCTTTTAAAAAATACCTCACACAATATTCCATTGTAACTTCCCTTGTAGAACCATAAAGAATTTTAAAGTATGTGTAGATTATTGTCCTTTCACGTCATATCTATCAAATATATCTATCAAATATATGATTGAGCTCCTGAAATGATAGGGACTGGACTAGCTGTCTAGGAAACGGCGGTTGGGTAAGACGGTGTCTCTCCCTTTAGGTATTTTACACACTCCTGGAAGGTATTCTGAGGATACAATAGGTCAGGACATGTCTTACTATTTGGGCATCTTCAACAAAATAGCATAGACTGGGTAGTTTGTAAAGAGCAGAGATTACTCACAGTTCCATAGTCTGGAAATCCAAGATCTGGGTGTCAGCGTGGTCCAGTTCTGCTGAAAGCCTGCTTCCAGGTCACACACTGTCCACTTCTCCTTGGCAGAGACTGGGGGATTTATCTGAGTCCTCTTTTAAAAGGGCACTAATTCCAATTGTGAGGCCTCCATCCTCATGACCTAATCACCTCCCAAAGGGCCCACCACCTAACACCATCACTTTGGGGATTAGGACTTTAATGAATCTTGTGGGGTACCAAACCTTAAGAACATAAAGGTCTTTAAAGGCTACATACCTGTCATTTAGAAGTAAGAATATATTCATGCTGAGTAAATAAAGATGAAAGGGCAGGTTAGCAGAAAAAAAGAGCAGACCAAGGACTCAGAATCCAAACTCATGGTTTTGGACCTGAAGTCATGCTTTAGTTATTACCGGCCAAATTTTGGAAATCAAACTGAAAGGAGCCCACTCTCCCATGGAACGGAACGAAGATACAGGATGCAACAGATCACTCATCATTCTTTGTGAAGAGTCTCCAAAGATTCTCAGGAGAAATGTAGTAATTGCCACATCAATAAAGATCCACTAAGGAGTAATATGTGTCTGGTTACTGTGAGCTGTAAGATTCAGGGAGAGTCTGAGTTCAGATAGGTGGCTCTGTATATGACACCAGGCTAGTTCTTTTCTATTATAACCTAGTAGAGGGCAAATTAGAGATGAGGCCATCCTCATGAGTTTAATATAGTGCCAGGCAAAGGCTGAAAATTGTGCTGCAACTTGAATGCCCAGAACCATATGCACCTTAAAGGAAACATAATCCTAGTGGTTTTAGCAATAAACTCAGTAGGCATGACTGATACCAGTAAGGGAAGAGTGGAAATATGAGCCATTTCGATTATAATCCCAGCAAATATGGCCCTGATGAAGCAAAACAGCTTGGTCATTTGCAAATGCCTTCCAGTAGGAGGAGAAAATCTAAGAAACTGCTTTAGTTAAAACTACCTGTTGAGTGATTACACTGGGCCTGGTGCCCATGATACCGCAGAGAAGAAGACAGAGTCCAGTTACTGCAGAGCTGATTTGCCAAAGATGGTCACATACCTATTGTTTGAAGATGGGAATGTAGAGGGCTGAAGCAACATAACTTCCACTGCAAAATAAAAAGTATTAAAGATTGGAGCTGAAAGTTAATTCTTTCCACGACATAATATTTATTCGGTTCTAAATTAATTATTTGGATGGTTTCCTTTGGTTTGAAAAGGATAGACTTGGATTGGCATCTCTGAAAATCCTTAGGGAAATTTGAAATTTAATGCAAAAATAGAGAGAAAGATTCAAATTGATGATGACTGCTAAACCATGCATTCTCATTGGGGATGCTAACTGCTTCCATGGGTACAAACATTAGTATTTAGGGGTATGACAAATTTTGCTATTACAATGCTGTGGCACTCCAAAGCTTAACCCTATACAACAAAATCTTATTCCTTAGTATTCATTTTTGTCTTTGGGTTTTCTTGTGTATCATACATACAAGAAGCATTGACACTGAGTTCATGGAAGATAAACAAACTGCATACACGATCAGTGCTCCACACTATGGTGACTTGATGGCTCATTGGAGGACTTTCTCTCCATCATTTGCTTGATCTCAAAGTAATACTGTAAGAGGTGGCCTTCACTTACTTCTGAGCTCCCATTGGCTGTCTTGTGGATGTTGCTTATGTTTGAGTCTCAGTATGATTTGCGCTATGGAAAATTAAATACAAATAGAAAATTGTATTTGCATATTAAATACAGAAAAGGTTATATTTTATCATTTAATTCTACTGAAGTTCTTTAACACATCCATAATTACAGCAAGTGCTTAACAGAAAAAGATGTTTACAATATCTAGATGAATATCTAGCAGCAGCGAAATTAAAAATTATTTTCTGAAAAAAAATTATTGTATGATATGAAGCAAAATTAAAAGTTAAGTACCTAAAAATAAACATTAAGAAAATAATTTCAAAATTTAAATGATTTTGAGCAGTTTTGAATGATTTTTAAGTATATCTATACCTTGGTAGTACTATAATGTTTATAAATTTATTTGAATATGTAATTTGCTACATTCCTGTTTATATAAGTTAATATAGTAATTAAAAGTCACTCTGAAAACTTAGTTGTAAAGTTAAATTAAAATTCAATAGTTTATCAATCAGTGTGATACGCCACATCAGCGAATTGAAGAATAAAAACCATATGATCATCTCAATAGATACAGAAAAATCTTTTGACAAAATTCAATACCGATTTATGAAGAAAACTCTCCAGAAAGTGGGCATAGATGGAACCTACCTCAACATAATAAAGACCATATACAACTGACCCACAGCAAACATCATTCTCAATGGTGAAAAACTGAAAGCCTTTCCTCTAAAATCAGGAACAAGACAACGATGTCCACTCCCACCACTATTATTCAACATAAACCTGGAAGTCCTAGCGACAGCAATCAGAGAAGAAAAAGAAATAAAAGGAATCCAAATTGGAAAAGAAGTAAAACTGTCACTGTATGCAGATGACATGATACCATACAGAGAAAATCCTAAAGATGCTACTAGAAAACTACTAGAGCTCATCAATGAATTTGGTAAAGTTGCAGGATACAAACTTAATACACAGAAATCTCTTGCATTCCTATATACTAACAATGAAAGATCAGAAAGAGAAATCAAGAAAACAATCCCATTTACCATCAGATCAAAAACAATAAAATACCTAGGAATAAACCTACGTAAGGAGGCAGAAGATTTGTACTCAGAAAACTATAAGACACTGATGACAGAAATCAAAGATGACCCCAACAGGACTTCCCTGGTGGTGCATTGGTTAAGAATCTGCCTACCAATGTAGGGGACAAGGGTTCGAGCCCTGGTCCAGGAAGATCTCACATGCCATGGAGCAACTAAGCCCATGCACCACAACTACTGAGCCCGCATGCCACAACTACCGAAGCCCGTGTGCCTAGAGCCCGTGCTCTGCAGTGAGAGAAGCCACCGCAATGAGAAGCCCACACACTGCACTGAAGAGTAGCCCCTGCTCGCTGCAACTACAGAAAGCCCGCATGCAGCAACCAAGACCCAATGCAGCCATAAATAAATAAATAAATAAATAAATAAATAAATAAATAAATATGACCCAAACAGATGGAGAGATGTATTGATACCATGTTCTTGGATTGGAAGAATCAATATTGTGCTAATGACTATACTACCCAAAGCAATCTACAGATTCAATGCAATCCCTATGAAATTGCCAATGGCATTTATCACAGAGTTAGAACAAAAAATTTTACAATTTATATGGAAACACAAAAGACCATGAAAAGCTAAGCAATACTGAGAAAGAAAAATGGAGCTGGAGGAATCAGGCTCCCTGACTTCAGATTGCACTACAAAGCTATAGTAATCAAAACCGTATGGTACTGGCCCCAAAACAGAAATATAGATCAATGGAACAGGATAGAAAGTCCAGAGTTAAACCCATGCACCTATGGTCACCTAATCTATGAAAAAGGAGGCAAGAATATACAATGGAGAAAAGATAGTCTCTTTAATAAGTGGTGCTGGGAAAATTGGACAGCTACATGTAAAAGAATGAAATTAGAACACTCCCTAACACCATACACAAAAAATAAACTCAAAATGGATTAGAGACCTAAATGTAAGACTGGACACTCTAAAACTCTTAGAGGAAAACATAGGCATAAGTCATAGCAAGATCCTTTTTGACCCACCTCCTAGAGAAATGGAAATAAAAACAGAAATAAACAAATGGGACCTAATTAAACTTAAAAGCTTTTACACAGCAAAGGAAATCATAAACGAAATGAAAAAATCACCCTCAGAATGGGAGAAAATATTTGTGAACGAGGCAACTGACAAGGGATTAATCTCCAAAATATACAAATAGCTCATGCAGCTCAATAACAAAAAAACAAACAACCCGATCAAAAAATGGGTGGAAGGAACTTCCCTGGTGGTGCAGTGGCTAAGAATCTGCCTGCCAATGCAGGGGACATGGGTTCAATCTCTGGTCTGGGAAGATCCCACATGTCGCAGAGCAACTAAGCCTGTGAGCCACAACTACTGAGCCTGCGTTCCACAACTACGAAAGCCTGTGCACCTATATCCCATGCTCCACAACAAGAGAAACCACTGCAATGAGAAGACCGCGCACTGCAACAAAGAATAGCCCCCACTCACTGCAACTAGAGAAAGCCAGCACACAGCAACAAAGACCCAACACAGCCAAAAAATAAATAAATTTTTATTTTAAAAAAGCTTTAAAAAAATGGGCAGAATATCTAAATAGACATTTCTCCAAAGAAGATATGCAGATGGCCAAAGAGCACATGATGCTCAGCATCACTAATTATTAGAGAAATGCAAATCAAAACTACAAAGAAGTATCACTTCACACTGGTCAGAATGGCCTTCATCAAAAAACCTACAATAAATGCTGGAGACAGTGTGGAGAAAAGGGAACCCTCTTGCACTGTTGGTGGGAATGTAAACTGATACAGCCACTAGGGGGAACAGTATGGAGGTTCCTTAAAAAACTAAAAATAGGGACTTCCCTGGTGGTCCAGCAGTTAAGACTCTGCACTCCCAATGCAGGAGGCCTGGGTTCAATCCCTGGTCAGGGAACTAGATCCTGCATGCCACAACTAAGAGTCTGCATGCCGCAACAAAAAGATCCCACATGTTGCAACTAAAGATCCCGCATGCTGCAACTAAGACCCGGCTCAGCCAAATAAATAAATAATTTTTAAAAACCCTAAAAATAGAACTACCATATGACCCAGCAATCCCACTCCTGGGCATATACCCGAAGAAAACCATAATTCAAAAAGATACATGCACCCCAATGTTCACAGCAGCACTATTTACAATAGCCAGGACCTGGAAGCAACCTAAATGTCCATCAACAGATGAATGGATAAAGATGTGGTACATATATACAGTGGAATATTAGCCATAAAAAGGAACAAAATTGTGCCATTGGCAGAGATGTGGATGGACCTAGAGACTGTCATACAGAGTGAAGTAAGTCAGAAAGAAAAAAACAAATATCGTATAATATTGCTCATATGTGGATCTAAAAAAATGGTACAGACGAACTTATCTGTAAAGCAGAAATAGACACACAGATACAGAGAACAAACTTATGGATACCAAGGAGGGAAAAAGGGGTAGGATGAATTGGGAGATTGGGATGGATATATATACACTACTATGTATAAAATAGATAAGTAATGAGAAACTACTGTATAGCACAGGGAACTCTACTCAGTGATCTGTGGTGACCTAAATGGGAAGGATACCCAAAAAAGAGAGGATATATGTATAACTGATTCACTTTGCTGTACAGCAGAAACTAACACAACACGGTAAAGCAACTATACTCCAATAAAAAGTAATTAAAAAATAGAGAAAAAAGGGAAGAAAAGATACATGCACCCCAATGTTCACTGCAGCACTATTTCCAATAGCCAGGACATGGAAGCAACCTAAATGTCCATTGACAGAGGAATGGATAAAGAAGATGTAGTACATATATATATAATGGAATATTATTTAGCCATAAAAAAGAACGAAATAATGCCATTTGCAGCAACATGGATGGACCCAGAGATGGTGATACTGAGTGAAATAAGTCAGACAGAGAAAGATAAATATCATATATCGCTTATACGTGGAATCTATAAAAAGGGTACAAATGAACTTATCTACAAAACAGAAACAGAGTGACAGATGAAGAAAACAAACTTATGGGTACCAGGGGGTAAGGGGGGGAGGGATAAACTGGGAGATTGGGATTGACATATACACACTACTATATACAAAATAGATAAATAATAAGGATCTACTCTGTAGCACAGGAAACTCTCCTCAATACTCTATAATGACCTATATGGGAAAAGAATCTAAAAAAGAGTGGATATACGTATATGTATAAATGATTCACTTTGCTGTACACCTGAAACTAACACAACACTTTAAACCAACTCTACTCTGACAAAAATTTTTTAAAACTTCAATAGCTTAAAAAAAAAATTCAATAGCTTTAAAACTTTTTGTCATTCTTAATCCTGCAGTGAATACAAAGAGTAAGCTTTGCACTTTTTATATGTACAGAGTAGAGATATCCATGGAGTACATAAATACATACACAGGACATATGTGTTATCAAAATTTAATGTTGCGGGGGCAATTAGGAAAACCTATCTAAGAAGGCTCTGTGGGCAGGGGAAGAGGAGGCAATAATGGAAAAAAATATTTGCGAAACACTGCCCTAACCCATTTGGAGAGTGCAAAATGAAAAGCAAAAACAGAAGTAGAAAGTCACAAGAAATATTCAGAAAATGGAAATGAATACATTCTTATTTAAGACCCAAGCCTGAAGGAAGGTCTTCAGAGAACCTAGAGAGCAGGGTTCACAGAGTCCCCACCTCTACCAGGCCGGCAGCATCTGCAGGGTCCCCGATGGCCCCAACCTTGTCCTTACTCCTGGCCCTGGTGCTGCTCAGCTGCAACTCCAACTGCTCTCTGGGCTGCGACCTGCCTCAGACCCACAGCCTGGCTAACAGGGCCCTGATGCTCCTGCAACAGATGAGGAGAATCTCCCCCTTCTCCTGCCTGAAGGACAGAAATGACTTTGGATTCCCCCAGGAGGCGTTTGGAGGCAACCAGTTCCAGAAGGCTCAAGCCATCGCTGTCGTCCATGAGATGATCCAGCAGACCTTCCAGCTCTTCAGCACAGAGGGCTCGGCTGCCGCTTGGGATGAGACCCTCCTGGACAAGTTCTGCACTGCACTTTATCAGCAGCTCACTGACCTGCAAGCCTGTCTGATGCAGGAGGCGGGGCTGGAAGGGACTCCCCTGCTGAAGGAGGACTCCATCCTGGCTGTGAGGAAATACTTCCACAGAATCACTGTCTATCTGCAAGAGAAGAAATACAGCCCTTGTGCCTGGGAGATTGTCAGAGCAGAAGTCATGAGATCCTTCTCTTCATCAACAAACTTGCAAGAAAGACTCAGGAGGAAGGAATGACACACACCTGGTTCAACACGGAAATGATTCTCAGTGACTAACAAGACCACACTTCCACCTGTGCTGCCATGTCAAAGACTCTCATTTCTGCTCTCATCATGCCCTGAATTGAATTAATTTGTCCAGTGTTTTCAGGAGTATTAAGC